>NC_133389.1:149187972-149491002 GCF_047511655.1 Castor canadensis | reverse complement strand
ACCTATTTGGTGTCATTAAAGGACCTAACTTATATGTATGATATGCCCAAATAGTTGGTCAGTAGAGTCAAGTCAGTTTGGTCAGTAGAAAAATACAGACTGAGCATGAGCTCATCTATAGACGCGTAGCTGGCCAGCCGCTTGGACCAGTGACTTGTTAACCAGTTGCTAACTGTCCATTTCACTTAATGTGTGGTTCACATCCATAGTGGGGCTGCATGCTGTCTTGTGTTAAGCAGTTGTCAAATGCCCATTTTAGTTGTTTTCATGTGAGTTTATTTAAGTTTGTGGCCCAGTCTCATGAATGCATTTTGAAGGAGGCTCACAAGCGATAGTTTAAAAGTAATTCCTAACCAGGGCAAGATTATAAGAAAAGATTTGACCAGAGATCAGCAGCAACTTAGGGAAAGAGTTCCCAAATAGTCTTAAAGAGACTACTCCAAAGTCCAGGGGAAGTGTGTCTTTCAGTTAGAATGGCAAAGTTTTCAGGATAGCTCAAAAACAGGGATAGAAAAAGATAGAAGGATGTCAAATGACATTCAATGAACTTTGCATGACAAAGTAATTCCTCTGAAAGTCTCTTCTGTGTGTGTAATATATATATATACATATATATCATGATATATCATTATAATCTCATGTTTAATATGTTACTTAGCATATTGCAAAGCAATTTGAAAAAAACTGAAAAGGAGCAAAGAATGTACATATCACTCATTGCCTGTTCTGTGTTCTCTCCCCTCAGAGTGCAAAGGGAGGCCAGAGATGCCACCCCTTCCAACCCTTCAGGGTATCCTCACAACAGAACATGCAGTCATTCACTCTGGTTTTGGAATGTTCTCTTTCATAGCAGATCAATTATGTCTGTGCAGCTTGGCTTCTCTTAGTATCACACTGCTATTCAAACTCAGAAATTCCACTATGCCAACAGGACTGTGGTGAAGGTTAACTCAGTTATTTTATCTTTCTTCCTTTTTGTAGGAAAAAGGGATGCTCAGACCTCTGCCTTTCCAAGTATATTGTGTAAATCATCTTAACCTGTGCTTAGTATTTTTCTTTTTCCTTTTAAGTTTTAAATTGCCTGAGGTTCCTTAGTTTACTCTGATCTAGTCTCCTTAATTGACTCATTGAGGGACCTGAGGTCACTACCTTTGTTTTATATATATTTTTTTGTCACCTTGTTCTTGTTTTGTCTGAAGATCGAGTGCAGCATCAGTGATTGAGCTGTTACCTGGTAGGGATGGTGGTAAACATTTCCTTCCTTCCATTAATTAGCTTCCTTTCCTAAGACACCATGAAAGCGTGCAGTCCAGCACCGTGTTTCCTCAGTGCTATTTGACTTTGGACAAGATGCTTTCTCATTCTGAGCTTCTAAGCCCTCAGTTTGAAAATAAAACCACACTGTGAGCATATGTAATAGTTATTCTCTGGGCTAATTAAAAGTGAGTGAGTTCAGGACTTAGCCACCTGAAAGAAAATGTATCTCTGGACAAGGCAATCCAGACAGGTATCACTTGACGATGGAGATTCATTCTGAGAAATGAGTGCTGAGGTGATTTCATCATTGTTCAAACATCATAGAGTATGCTGTGGACTCTTGGGTGGTGTAGGTCAGTCACTCAGTGTGGCCTCTTGAGGCAATCAAGATATGCCGTAAACATGAGGTTCATGAGGCTGTGTTTAGTGTAAGCCCCATACTGTTTTTCAGTAGACTTTTTCATTTTATAACTAGGAGGAGTACACTCTAAAATAAGTATAGGAAGTATCGTCTAGTAAACACATAAACCAGTCACAGTCATTTATGATCCTTATCAAGTATTGAATACTGTTCATAATTTATGTGCTCAACTTTTATATGGCTGGCAGTGAAGTAGGTTTGTTTACACCAGCATCACCACAAGCACATGAACAATGCATTGTGTTGCACTGCTCTGTCACTAGGCAGTAGGGACTTTTTAGCTTCATTATAATCTTGTGGGATCACTGTCATATGTGGTCCATCATTGACCAAAGCGTCATTATGTGATGAATGACTCCACCAATAAAAATATATTATTGTCATATAGTTTGACTTAGAACAAATTCAAACCAGCTACTTTACTTTAGAATAATGAAAATTCTGACACAGTTTGACTCCTCAAATACCTTACTTAAAAAAATTACTTTCAAATATAAGGGGCAAATGAGTACAAATAAGGATGTTTCAAATTTATTCTTTATCCAAAATCTTTATATTTAAAAATTTGCCATTAATTACACAATTCTGAAATTTCTGAAAAGTGTCTGTATTAGAAAAACATTTTGTCTTCTTATTTATCTTAACACAATATTCTTCAAAAAGTAGCTTTGTCTACAGCTGCAGTCTATGCAGTAGTTAAGGCTATAAGTAGCTGGATTGGGGCTGCCTCAGCTGTTCATCCTAAGTGCGCACACATCCTCTCTTTTTCACAGTCCACGACCATGTGGGCTCAGTAAATGCAAAATCATTTTAATATCAACTCCAGTAAAACATAGTTCTATTAAGGGTTAAAAATAGTGATATGCATGTTTTCTGGATGATTAGTATCAGTATTACTTCATACTAACATGGGTATTCATGAGCTGGTTGTATTCTGGGTTGAAAAGTTGAAAAAGCAGAACAACTCTGGGTTGTTCATTTATCAAAAAGATATGGTTATCTTTAAAGTTCGTGAGTGTGGTTGTTCTAGAATGATTGTAAAACAAAAGGTCAGATGAACTGCAAAATTACACATATTTTAAAATGCAGTAAATGGAATTAGATATCTTTTGGCAGGGTGGTAGATGGGAAAGATTTAATCTTTACTCATCCCATTCTGCACTAACTGTATCTCATCAGGTTTAAGACGCGATTTATCGGGCTGGGAATATAGGTGAGTGGTAGAGCATTTTCCCAGCTTACAGGAGTTCTGAGTTTGATACCAAGCAGAGAGAGAGAGAAAAAAAAAGACTAATTGAGAGAACGTTGTTTCTTACAGAGTAAAAGTTGCATGGCCCTGTGTTGGTCCTTTCAACTTTGCATATAACTAATTAAAATTTGATTTAAAAAAGTAACCAGCACTAACATTAAGATAACCTTGCACTATTTGTCCAGGGTATTTTAGTGAGGCCTAGTGATTCAGACTCAAACTAGGAGAATATAGCAGCCTAATATAGTGTTAGAGAATGTTTGTGTTTGAAATTGGGATAACCCAATATAACATGACTTTTTTCTAAAATATTCTTGAGATGTACCTCTTCTGTTTTAAATTTCTTTGTGATGGATTATAATAATTCTTATTAGCAAAACAATTTTGGGTAAAAACCTGCAGGAATTTATACGAATAAATTGTGCCACAAAGTCAAAGAAATCTTTTGGTAATTAAAAATTCTCATTCTCTAGGAAATGGTCTTTATTTGCTACCTAATTCCTTTGCTTGGTTCGTAACTTAATACTTTTTATTCTTTATTCTGTAATCAGTAGGGATAGAAAATCATTTATAGTAATGTAGGAAAGAAAATAGGTCTGATTTGGGCTGAGTCTCCAACTTTTTTTTTAAATGAGTGCTATGAAATATAGGCCCTGGTGATGGAGCCAGGAGAGCCTGTACTTTCATTTTCTTGCAACACAGATTAACAGTAGCCTTGTGTAGATGGAGCAGGGATAAATAGGGAGGCTCAAGAGTGAGGGAAATATGAATTATCTGGGGCAGAGTGAATGGGCGCTAGCCTCACGTTAGGGGGCAGAAAGAGTTGAGTAACAGGCCCAGGCAGTACATAGGCACTTTCATTTTAGTCTGCTTTCTAGACTGTCTTATAATGGAAAGTTTATCTCTTACTCCTGCCATTGCTGAATGTCCTATGCTTCTTCAGAGAACATTTATACAAATGGGATAAGACGACAAGCATGTTTGTGGTTATTCACATACACCAGTGTGGCAGGGGCAGCTATTATTAGGTTGCTTTCATGTTAAAGTTTTTATTATTATGACATTTCCACTTGGCATTTTAAAATTTCATCTCTGTCCCTTTTCATGTGTTAAATTTCTGTGACTCAGATATCCCACATCAGAAATATGTGAGACACGAGGTAGAAAAAAAGAAATGAAAGCAGATATTCTCTGTCCTCAAGGGTCCCACAGTCTAGGAACAGAGAGAAAACTCAGCCCAGAGAGGGAGCTAGCTCACTCAACCAAGAAACAGCTTTGCTTGGTTAATAACATACCAAGCGGACCTGCCTCCATGTGATTAGGATTTGATTGATTCTCTAATGCAGCAGGCAGGTGCTATAAATTTTATGAGACCCCCTCAGGTGATAGTGGCTCTTTGAGTTCCCAGTGCTGCATACAGGTGCTGGGATTCAAAGAATTCTCCTTATTATCCCCCTTTAGAGAAAAGAATTATCATTTAGAGACCAGCAACTGGGGGAGACTAGCCATCCACTGTGTAGAAATGGCTAAAGAGGTTGCTGTGAATTGAATTAGGAACCTCCTCCACAGGTACCACATAGTGACTAAAAAAGATAGCAAGTCTGATGTTTTAAATAGGAGTCTATGAAGGACTGTCTGCTGGCATTTGAACCTCCTGGTAAATAACTTGCCTTTGACTTGATTTATTGTTATCCTTTTTATCTGTACTACTTTGTAGAAATGTCATTAGAAGTTCTAAGATTTCTCTGAACTGGTACATGTCTGGGGATAACATTTTTTTTTTGAGACAGATGAGATTTCAAGGCTAGATATAAAACCGTACACAGGTCATTTGGATCTCTTGAGTTGTTCATGCCCATTAGTTTTAGACAAAATTTGCAGAAGTAGAATCTCTCTATAAAATGTTCATATGTAATATCACAGATAACTTGACATCTGCCATCAATGTTGACCCAGACTTGCCATATTGACATCCATCCTATCTCTGTAGGACATTTAATTCAAGGTGTGTAATTATAATTTTAGTGTTTCATTGCTAAGTCAGATCATGCTCCCCTTTGTTTTCCATTTAACCCCAATCTCAACAAATCATCTCAGCTCAACCCCTGAGTTGGGGGGAGAGGAAGGGAGGATGAAGAGCAAGGAAGAATCAAGTACGTAAGCACTCGGGAAGTTTAGCTTTGATTCATTTTTGGTTGAAACAGTATAAGTGTTAGGTTTAGTTTCCCCTGCTCTAAAATAGCACTGTTAATTTTTTCATTTGGTGAATTTTCACACAAGTGCTAATCACACGTTTCTATAAATTATATTAATTTAACTTATTTCCCTAAACGTTGTTCTGCAGTGTGTAGCACGGATGTTCTCAGATTCTTGGCTATGTAAGCTTGTTGCAGTTGGAAGCAGAACAGAAACATCTGAAAGGCATTATTTGGATTAGGGATGCTGGAGCATCTGATCTCACCTTTTGCTCTGGTTCCTAAATCACAACTGTTCTTCCTCTTTGCATTTAATCTGCATGTCCTGCCCTCTCCCTCCTTGACATTGCTCCAGGCCTGGCGTTTTGGAGAAAGCATTGTCATTGTACAAGTATAAACTTAAGGGAAAGTAAAGCCAGGTCATTGTATTTGATGTTAAATAGTTTAGTTTGCAGGAAAATGAAGACTTCAAGTTTAAAAGATCTTCATCTTTTGAAAAAAATTGTTGTGGACCATATCGCACCCCTTCTTGTGCCTAAAAAGGAGTATTCATATATTTGAAGAATAATTATTTTTTTTCTTCTTTTCAGAGTATGATTTCATCCATTGTAAATAGCACATACTATGCCAATGTGTCAGCAACCAAGTGCCAGGAGTTTGGGAGATGGTATAAAAAATATAAGAAGATTAAAGGTAAATCGACCTTTTCATTTTTAAAGCCTAGTTGCAGTTTCTTAGGTCCACAAGTTGTTGGTTGTTTGGGATGTATGCTAGATATATATATATATACACAAAGGTAAGATTGTTAATAGTTGTGATATGAGATCCAAATTGGCTCCTTAAAAACTAAGATGGTATTAGAACTACATGTTCAACTATTATATTGTAAGAACTTTTGTAAATGTCACAGTGTGCTGCCAGTATAACAATAATATGATAACAATAATAAAAATATTAGCATAATATATCAAGTTTGTAGATTTCATCAGTGATCCCTCTGAAGGCCCAAACCCTTTAGAATGGAAATTTAAAAGCAGTTAAATGGCACTTAAAGTTTGACTGCTGATGAACAAATTGGAGTGACTGTCATAGCATCAGTAGCAATTTCCTTGGTCAGAAATGGAATTTTGATGTGTTTATTTGGAGACAGTTCTGGAGCAGTGGTTAAAGCAAGGGCCATACAGTTTGGTAGAGTTGTGTTCAAGACTGTCTTCAACTTGCTAGCTGGGTGAGCATGAGCAAATGACTTAACTTCATCAAGATTCAGTCTCTACATCTGAAAATTGGCAATAAAAGTATCTAAGTCTCTGGGTAGCTGCAAGAACTAAAGAAGATAATAATGGCACACAGTAACATCTTAATATCTACTAGCTACAGTACTGTAATAATAACAGTAGCAACAGTAGTAGAAGTAATAGGGAATTGTGTTTAGTTCTGAAAATACACTTCTGTAACATAATGAATAGCATGCTATTTAGACCACTGCCCTGTAGTGATATATATTTGTGATATTTCACCTTTGCAGATATGTTGACATTGTAAAAGTTCAGTTGCTCTCTCTAATTCAGAAAAGCACAACCAGTCTTGAGGGGACTTGGGGTGGTTTTTGTGTCCTCGATGTTTGAGGACCCTTCTAGTGCATATTTGCTGTGACTATGACATCATCTATCATGCTTTATTATACGTGTTCATAGCTTCACTGACAGCTCACTTCCCCCACCTAAGGGCCACAGGATAATTTATGGTGGGTAGGTAAAAGTAAAGGATGAATTTATCCATTTTACTACCTGCAGCTTTCTTCAGTGGAAACGGGTGTCGAAGTAATGCTTTTGGCTGTTGTGTATTTGGGAGCTTGTGTACAAGGTTACCTTTTCAGGAAATGAGCTCTTACATGCACTGGAGGCACATTTCTGATCACAAAGAAACAAGAGCATTTTATGCTAAGTATGCTATTTAAAAGGAAAGCCAAAATGTTGAGTTACCCAGGAGAGATTAAGTGCACCGCAAATTGAATTAAGATCCATTTCTTTTCAGCATATTCTAAAATTCTTTGAGCCCTTTAGATTCTGGTTTGAACATTTCTTTAGAATATTAATATTCACCTTTGTGCAGGAGAAGATGAATAACTCCTCATTATAAGACGTAATTGTGTGGTTCAGAAGGGTTTCTTTTCTGTAAGTGTTGCCTCAAGTTTTTCTTTTTAAAATAGGATTGTTAAAGTGCTTGAACATATCCTCTTTAGCTAAAAATCAAATGAATCACGCAGCTTCAAGGTCATCCGTTAGATAGCATTTACTTGTCGTTAGAAGTGGAAGGAAGAGTGCATCCTCTTTTAATATGCTAGAGTGAAATTCCAGATGCAGAAAGCCTGGAAACTTCACTCCAGTGTTTTCACAATTGCCACCACAAAGTGTGTGTGTGTGTGTACACGCACACATTAACACTCATGTCTTCTGCTCTTTATTTCACAGAGATTCAGTTCTTCAAGTGCTATTTTTTTTTCAAGATAGTAAATGCACAGTTAAATCTTTAAGTGCCATAAAAGCAAAAAGAGACCTTGATTTCATTCAGCAGGTCAAGGACCTGTACCTGAAGAGGCTGTCGGACACTGTGTACACACGCTATTCAAAGAGATGGAGCTAGTCATTGCTGTTGAAAAGTGTGTGTGTGTGTCTCGGTGTATGTGTCAGTAGGAGGAGAAAAGGGAAGGTTAAGGTATGTGTGAAGTAAACACAATCTGCCATAAAACAGTTCAAGTGGTGTTGATTCATCAGCCAAGGGAGTGGGAGGAAAAACAAAGAATTCATGACAGGTATAATGGTGTACAGAAAATAAACACCCAGAGAAGTACATTTTATTAACTTTCGACCCTCAGGTAAAAAGGAAGTGTTGGACCTAGACAGGCACATTTCATCTGATAGATGCGTCTTGCTATGAATAGAGGTTACAGAGCAAGTTTCTATCTAGAAAGTAGGAATGGTTTGGTTTGTACAGTTTGTTTAAGTCTGTCCATTTTTCCAAATGAACAAAAGAAATAATGAATTTCACATGGATATATGGAAAGATCACAATGAATCCCCCTTTGTAAAATTGATATATGCTAATAAAAAAAAAGAAATAATGAATTTGAAATCCAGAAGTCAGTAGTAGCAAAACCAGAATTCTCTCTAAGAGCTCTTCTGGAGAACCCAGAAGTCAAGGCTCCACTGCCCTCTGTGTCTACCCACTTTGCATTTATTTCCATCCTAGAGTTAATATGGCTGATATTCAGTACAGAATAAAATCTCAAGCAAACTTACTGATGTCCCAAACTAAATGCAGGCTACATTGTAAATATGTTTCCTATTATCTGCTAATGTCTGTTTTAATAAAACAGTGGGAACTAAATGGTTGCTTCTTAATCAAAACCATGATTTCCTAAACATAAGCTATGTGATTCTGTTACAAATTGCCACATATAGATCTCCTAGGTCAATTTTTTTTCTCTTCTCATAGAAATAAATAAACAGTAAAATAATTATATACTCAGAAAGATCAAAGTAAAATATGACTAAAACCTGGCAAAAATAAAAGTCTATTGGAAGGATTAAAAAAAAAGATCAGATTGCAAATTCTATAGTTAATGCTTAAATAAATATGAGAAAAATGAACAATCAATAATTTGATATCATTAAAAGCAGATGTAAAACTATATACAAATGGGATTGTCTAAATTTTGAAGTAAACATTTTAATGTGCATTTTTTGAATTTTGTTGTTATTATAGCTAAACTATTTACACTTATTCTTTAAAAAGTCCTAAATTGGTTTGGCTTAGCATGTTAACTTTATTTTCCCCAGTGATCAAGCAAAGCTCATTCTGTTTACCTTTTTTCTTTAATTTCAAAGACAATCAAGGTTGACACAGACATATTTGAGCTTGTATACTCTAGTTTCAAGGTCCAACTATGAACCTGCTTCCTAGGAGTTTTTCCTTTGAAGAAAACAGAGTGGTGGGTGGGTGGGTTGGTAGGTAGCTATAGATAGCATTTACAAAAAATTGCTCCTCATCTTGTTAGTGCTTATGGCCTGGATTTTACACTGTAGAACTCCTAGGCCCCCAAGTATGTGGAAAACAAGGTATATTTTATCTCAAAGAAAAATTTAATAGTTGTTTAATGTTAGGAGTCTTATCAGCTTTAGACACAAAGATAATGTGTACACACCTAGAAACGTTTGTGCCAGCATCAGATTATTTTTAAGGCATAGGGATAAAGAGGAATTTACACCATGGACCTTTTTTTTCATAAGTTCTACCTATTTTCATAAGACAACTATTATTTTTTTGACTCACATTCTTTTGTATGAACTCCAGATGTGAACTTCTCCCATCATTTTTATGAAACGTAAGTGGCAATTATGTTTACAATACTACTACCAGTTACACTCTTAGGGCAATCTACTTTTGCAAAATGTATAATAAAAACAAGAAAAGTCTCATAGATTTTAAATGAATCTTTGCTTTGTAATTTAAAAGAAAATAATTTTAAATCTAAAGTGTTTTTCATGTAAACTTTGTTTTTGTTTTTTTTGAGACAGGGTCTCAATCTGTAGCATGGGCTGGCCTTGAATTCACTATGAAGCTGAGGCTGGCCTTGAACTCAAAATCCTCCTGCTTTCACCTCCTATGTACTGGAATTATAGGCATGTACCACCACACCCAACCTCAAAAATGTTTTTTTACCAGAAGTAAAAAGAATTATCATCTTTGGTGGGGTTGAGCTCAAGTATTTCATAAGCCTCAAGAACTGAAGGGTCATTCAAAGTTCACACAAATACTGGTGGCTATCATAAAATTATTTATGTCATAAAATAATACCACCAAAATGAATGGGCCTAACCCAACCCTGTACTTTGACTAGGGTGCAAAATTATTCCCATCACTTTCCTTTTCTTAATCATTGTCAAGAACCCTCTGATTGCTAGTTTTCTTAATTTTATTTGTTTATTTTAGCTTATTTTGCAAAATATTGAAAAGCTGGGAGAAAAGAGGATTTGAAAAACCAGTGTTACTTCCCTGAGCCTGGTTTATTCTAGTAATCAGTATTTTATCTGACCCTGTCTGATCTAGTCTTGCAAGATCAAACGTCCAGGCCAGCAAGCAGACAGTAAATAAAGCCCATGAAGGGTTTCAGTAAACACAAAGATTAGATGTTGAATGAAAATTAAACTCCTTGAACTAGTCTTCTGTACTAAAGTGGTTAAGTGGGTTGTGATTAAAAGAAATAAGTAATTATGATCATTATAGCTGAAATGATATAATGTTACCACATTTAAAGCACCTCTTGTACCCAAAAATGATTGTGTCATTTACAAAGTGGTGCCTCTGAGTTGAATAGAGAAATCAGTGTCTCCTGACCTGGTTCCATAAGGCAGCCCTTGCTTAGCCATGGTGGTTCCGTGGTCAGGACAATGCCTTTAATCAACTCTTGGTACTCCTGCCTCTGCTGCTGTTTAGCTCTGATGAGGTAAAAGTAACTTACTTTTGTCTACCTGATTCTTCTGCGTCACGAAAGAAATTTGCTTTCACCTTCAGATTTAAATGAAGGTGTTATATAAGGAAGCCTATATTATACCTTGCTGAAAGTAATGCTGACATCAAGTCCTTTGAATTTTGTATAAATATTAGATTCATAGAAATAGGGACATCACTTCCACAACCAACCATTTTCCATCTTACTCGTTTTCTGACTTTTGAAAGAGCCTTGTGCATTTTCACTGTGACAAACACTGATATGTATTCATCAGTCACCTTAGACTGCTCGGCCACCCATTCAAAAGCTTACTGGTAGTGTCAGCAAGTGGGAAAATGGTGCATGAGGGAATGCCTTGAAGCACTCAGCTCAGATGGGGACTAATTCCTTGCTTGAATCTTAAGGAGCTCATTCTAGCTTGTGTCCTTATATACTTTTTTTGGCCTGAATGTATTTATTCCTAAATGTTTAAAGAAGTATAAATATTTGTTTGTTAATAATGTGTTTGGTAGAGTAAAAGAAACAAACTTGTTACCTGTTCACATATGTACTATTTATAATGTCATTTTAAATACATGTGAAATAAGGGTGGAAAAAAAACCCTATTTTCCTAGCCCTTTCCCTCCCTTCCTTCCTCCCTCCCTCCCTCCTTCCTTCCTCCATCCTCCCATCCATCCTTCCATCCATCCTCCCATCCATCCTTCCATCCATCCTCCCATCTATCCATTTTTCCGTCATATATACTTACAATTTGAAAGAAGCATGAGTTTGGTTCCTGATTTCTGAAGGCCTACAATCTATATGAAATAATAATCTAACACATCTTTTATCAATTAAAAGTAAGTTGAAGCATCTTTTTTTATATACCTGGCAAGATTCTAAGGATTGGAATATAGTAGGGCACATTATATAGTCCTTTCTTGCCAAAATATTATAGCCATGATTAGATAAATATTTTAATTAAATGT
The DNA here is from genome assembly GCF_047511655.1 of Castor canadensis. Lineage (NCBI taxonomy): Eukaryota > Metazoa > Chordata > Mammalia > Rodentia > Castoridae > Castor > Castor canadensis. The sequence continues at coordinate 149,479,400 of NC_133389.1, read as the reverse complement.
TTAGTGAGAACTTCTGCTATAGGCCATACATAGTGCTAGAAGCAGTGAGAGATATCCAGAAATATGAAAGATGTGGACCCTATTTCTAGTTGTGTTGCCCTCAGTCTGGCAAGGGAAATTGCCCTATAAATATATCTGGCAAATATCCAGTAAAGGTATAAACTAAAGCAATGTAGCAGAGTGAATGTCCATCAGTTCTACCTGCTGAGTGTCATGTTTGCATTAAACAGGTGGTTGGGGAGATGAAGCACATGAGTTAAACCTTAAGAACCAGCAAAGTCTCCCAGGGAGGAAAAGAGAGGAAGGAATGTTTTAGGCAACTGCACGTCCAGGAGGACAGATGTAGAGGTACAAAAGAGGGTGTCCCCAGTAGAATGAGAATGCATTCGTCAGATGCTGTAATGTATCAGGAATCCAGAATGGTTAAGATTTTGAATGATGTGCCAGCTTGCTGTCACGAGAACAAATACGATCAATTAATAAAGAGAAAATGTTGATGTTAGCTCATAGTTTTGGAAGTTTGAGTTCATGATCAGTTGGACTGTCCCTTTTAGGCCTATGACAAGGCAGCACATCGTGGCACAATCTATTACCTCATGGGCAGGGGGTGAAAAAGAGAGGAAGAGGAAGGGCCTGGTGTGGTGGTTTCCACTATTTTCTTCGAGGACATGCCCCCAGTGACCTAAAGACCTCCCACTAGGCCTTGGTTGGGACCTGCCTTGGTGGAGTATTTGTGCTGTAACAATGGGCAATATGGGTGGAGAGACATAAGTGACAGTTTTCAGAGTTTTGAAAGCCCAGCTGTGGCACTTTGAGGATCACCGAAGTGGTTTTTTTTTTTTTTTTGGAAAAAGAGTGATATAATGCCTGGTGCTGGTGGCTCACACCTATAATCCTAGCTACCCAGGAGGCAGAGATCAGGAGGATCACGTTTGGAAACCAGTTTGGGCAAATAGTTTGTGAGATCCTATCTTGAAAAAAGAATAAGACTGGTGGAGTAGCTCAAGGTGAAGGCCCTGAGTTCAAGCCGCCCCAGTACTGCAAAAAAAAGAAAAAAAAAACAATATAATGAAAGTGGCTTTAAAGAAATATTCCTCTAGAATTCTCTCTAAAGCTGTGTGTGTGTTGGAGGAAGGGAGGTGAGTGAGAAGGAAAGGGGCGGCCTGTACACCTTGGACAAAGTAGACTACATTGACTGTATTGTAGTAATTTATGGAAGAGAAGGTGGCAAGGGATATAATACCTTGGCTTTGGGTGGCAATGGTGAGAAAGACAGGAAGCTACCAGTGCAAGTGACTCAAGTTGAGGACAGTCATTTAGGCTTGACAAGAGTGAATAGGTGTCTGAGAATGAGAAAGAGAAATTAAAGCACAATCTAAGGTTTTGACCTTAGTGACTCTTGATGGTTTTGACAAATACAACAATATGAATGGAGAGGAAGCTGCTGATACTTTGGTGACATTTGGGCAAGTAGTTAGAAGTGTCCATTAGGCAATTTAAGATGAGGAGTCCTGTGACTTCAGGGCAGAGCTGGAGAGTAAGTTTGGGAGCCATTTTTTGAACATGATAATTCACATGGTACTAAAGGAGCAGTGTTTAAAGATGAGTGGGAGTAGAAGAGGGCTGGAGGCTAGAAGAGAAAAAGGGCCAGGAGCTATGTATTGGTAGAGAGTTGTGGAAGACACAGGAAGATGGGTTACCTGTGAGAATGTGGGCAAGGGTGGCAGGAGAAGAGGAGCAAAAGCAGGCAATGTGACTTTGATGGGAGCTGCTTCCTGGTTGTGGCTGTGTAAGGATGGGAAGGTATGTGCCTCTAAAAAGGGAGGGAGTGGCAAGGAAGTGAGGACAACAAATAGTGGCTCTGGAGAATCTGAAGACAGTTAACTGCAGCATTAGGGTTAAGAGTGACTGAAACTTCTAAGAAAGAGGATGGAGTCAATAAGGGGCAGGTGAGAGTGCTAAAAAGGAGGGAGTGAAATATGAGGCACAGATGTTGCTTTGCCCTTGAAAGAGAGACATGTGGGTGTCTGCTGCAGATCCTGGGGCAAGGCCAAGAGAAATGCATGAGGAGACAGGTTGTGGAGACTGAAAGGGCCGTGAGAATGAGCATCTATAGCCAGGTGGTGGGGCTGGGAGGTTGTGATTATCTAGCAATAATCTAGGAGAGGTGATTGGGTGGGAGCTTGATGAGGACACCAGCCCTGTGTCCCTTTGACTCTCATTGAGTCACATCTCATTGATGATCTCATTGAGCTCATCTAAGAGGGCGTGGTTAAGGATGTGTCATGGGTCAGGTCTCTTTAATTCTCAGTTTTTCTGTTGCAGAGTGTTTTAGATTTCTCCCAGTTTTATAGTATAGCTCCATTTGTCCTGTCCAGAAACAAAGTCAGAAACTCAAAACCAAAGATAAATGTGGAGATCGTACCTGCCCAACAATGTACAAGGTGTGGAATGAGAGTTTTTGAATGGAGAGCAGGAAACGCCCAGCATATTTAAATTTCTGTGATCATGGGGACATCAGAGGTGAAAATCAGAGACATATCTTGGCTTCTTGATCAGTTACGAAAAGATTGCCATTTGTTTTCCTCAGAGGGTTCACAGAATTAAAAGCTGGAAGGCACTTTAAGCTCCTCAGGTGCTTGAAGCCCTTACCTACATGTGAGCACAAAATCACATTGCCTCATAGGACACAGTTTAACTAGCTGTTCTCCTGAAAGGTGATAGGCCCTCATTCCACCCCTTACAGCAACCTGAGCTTATCTGACTGTGGGATCCTCAACTCACAGAGGAATGCATGTGAATCTAGAGTCATCTGGAGCACAGATCTGAGTTCTGACATTGGGCCTCCCAAGCCCTCACATAGGTTACATGTACCATAGTAATTGATTCTTGACTAATTCCCCCTCTGGGGCAAAATCTCCTTGAAGAAACATGGTGGGAGGTGCATGGGACTGCACCATTTTGTGCCCTTCACATAGTCCTGTGAACATGAGATCTTGCAGATTACAGGCACTCAGTGTATGTAGAATGGGGTTTGAATGTATGCACTCAGTTTTGTTTTTGCATGAATTATATTGCAGCTAACCTTATTTGTTATTTCTCAGTTGAGAGGGGGAAAAAAATCTTTGCTTGTTATAATTCATATTGTCAATATTCTTAGAAAACTATCAATTAGAATCATTTTTCTTTTTCTACTAATTAGTTAATAAGTATTTAAAAACAGTCAACTCACTGAAAAGGACAGTAATAACTTTATTAAATATAAATTTGGGACTGTTCACAGTTTGCTATCTTTTTTCTTAAAAATAATGGCCTAAAATATTTACATACTATAAAATCAGGGAGACTGACCTGTGAAAAAGAATAAATCATGGACCAGTTGTTTCCTTGGTTAACTTTTCTCAATAGGTTGGATTAAATAAGTAATATGCATAGAGTGGCAAGAACAATAGCATTCTGTTTCTGCAGTGTGGTTTTTTTTGTACTATGTGTTGAAGTCACCTCAAAATTAAAAAATAAAGATATCATTAGAAACAAAAACCTTTCACCTATAGAGTTACAAGAGTAATCACAATCATTGAGGAGACAGCGCTGTTCTCAGGCTCAGGGTGATGGTGGGGATAGTACTCACTTTTTCCATGGTTCCTAATGAGTTCTGTGGGCTTTCATTGCCAGAGAATCAGAGGTGTCCAGACTCCAGTTGCTTTGCAGTAGATGCGTGTGTTTCTGTGGAGTTTAATATAATGGAAAAAGGAAGCTGATAATAAGGGGAAAGTACACCTAAGAAAACCAGTCATGCAGTATTATCACAATGCTGCTGGTACACCTCGCTTATGGGGCTGTTTTATTAGGAGTTAACAAGTTGGCTCTGAGTATCTTGCTCTAGGCGGAGACTTTGCAGGCAAGTTCCAACCCAGAGACAAATTCTCTTTAACAAATTTAGAGGAAAAAAATCTTTAGGTTTGGTAGTCCTAAGAGACTTAGTGTTTACCGCCCCCTCCCCCCAGCCTTCTTTTTCCTTTTGCCTTCAGCTTTCAGACTCCTAAGTATTTTCTTAATTATATTTAGTGAACTCTTCTGGCAAGTTGTTTTTTTCCTGGTTGTTTGTTTTAATGGTGTGGGAATTCATATCTGATAGGTACAGCATATTAACTTTGGTTCCTACAACTATGTCCATGTTTGTGTTAACAGAAAATGGTTTTCATATAATAAATTGACTCTGTATTTGCAGTTATTGATGAGAGAATAAAAAGCAGAAATATTTTTAGTGACTGGGCACATTCAATAGTGGGTAATGGGATACTATTTTATTTTGTCAGGGAAATTAGTGTTATGTTTACATTTTTAACAGAACTTAATCCAGTGAAAGACTTTAGAAGGAAGTGGGGTTGTCTAGTGTCACCATGTATCCCAGCTCAGAGAGAAGAGTCAAATAAATATGGGGTGAACCACATGGAATTGCCATTTCTGTGGGTCACAGTTGTGAGCTGCCAGTTGCATGTAGTTCAGTCAATGTGAATCTGTTGTGATTGCCTGAGGTTCTCAAGGTGCTCCTGTGTGATCTGAGTCTACAGCACCCTTTATTGCTCGTTGGTTACCTTTTTCAAAGAAATGCTTTCTATTTGTCAAATTTATAAAGCATGCTTAAGCTCTGTGCTGTGTGACTCATACCTCTTACCAGTCAGGTGGGATGTCATGTTCATGACACTCATTTTGGGTCAAATCTTTTTTGTCTACAAAAAAAAATAAAATAATGGGAGGAGGATATTAATGAAAATACATTTAATTAGTGTGTGTATACATGCAACGCACACACATTTGGCAGTACTGAGGTTTGAACTCAGGGCCTCACACTTGCTAGGCAGATGCTCTATCACTTGAGCCACATCTCTAGCTCTCCCCCCTCCTTTTTTTGGTTAGGGTCTAGTACTTTTGTCTGGGGCAAGCCTCAGACTGTAATCCTCCTACTTACACCTCCCAAGTAGCTGGGATTGCAATTGTGCACCACCACATCTGGGTTACTGGCTAAGATGGGGTCTTACCAACTTTTTTTTTCCTGCATGGGCTGGCCTAGAACTATGATCCTCCCCATCTTTACTTCCTGAGTTGCTGGGCAATATAAGTGTACACTACCATACCCTGCCCAATTAGTGTATATTTGTATTATAGATGAGTACAACGAATTTCTAATAAATTGACAGAGTAGGTATTGAAAGGAACTTTTATTATCAAATAGAAAGGTACTTTAAGTCATAGGCAGATTGTTACTGGCCCAAACAATTAAATTATCTGAATCAAAAATATAGATGGAGTTTTTTTTAAAGCTCATGTTATTCAAAACTGTATCTTTAGGGCCTTGCGTTACTACCTGCACACAGGTAGAAGACTAGTAAATATTTTTCACATGAATTAAAATACAGAACCAGATGTGGATGATCTGTGTTAGTGATTAGCTAATTCAGTTGTTGAGGAATCAGTGGTCTCACCACGTGTTCAGTGGTCTCAGTCACGTGTGTCATATCAGAAAGATTTACCAGGCCTAGTGGAGGCATCAGCTTGAGCCTTCACCACTTGGGTGACATCTGTCCGTCCTGTCACATGTACATGTACATGACTCGTGCACAGTTGCACACGTAGAGAGCAGGATTTGTCTGGGAGGAAGCTGACTGGTCCTGACCCCAAGCCCTGGCATTATTGACAGTCATGTGTCCTGGTTCAGGCAGTTTAGCCTGAGCCTGAAACACAGGCCTTAGGGTTCTGAGGACATAGGTCTTAAATTTTTCCTTTAATCCCAATTGAACCTTTGGTAAAGGTTCTTGACAGCAGCAATTCTTCTGAGCTTCAGCTTCTTCAATAAGGAAGGGATGTTAATATTTGTGTCACATAGTTGTGTGAACTAAACAACAGCAGAGTATAATGGGTTTAATCCATGCTCCACTATTCTGTAAACAGTAGGGCTGGGGTACCTGAAATGCCCACACAGTGTGAAGCAGGCACATTGACTTTGCACATATGAACACTTCCGTGCTTGTAATAAAGCACTTCTTTCCTACAGGAAATCCATTAAGAGGTACTTTTAAAACCTTAAGCGCTTTACTTCAAGTTATGCAGAGAGAGAGGGAAGAAAAACAAACTAGGTTTCCTTGGTTTTGTGTCTTGTTCATTATACTTTCAAGGCTAGAGCCAGTATCCCTAATAATTTTAAATATTACTAAATATTTATTTGCTTTTGGACAGCTATTTGACCTTGAATGAATTTTCTAACTTCTCTATTATTAAACAAGATCATTATTTAAAGAATTGGTCTCCAAGGTATTGGGCTTGGGGTTGAGAGCAGGAACTTGGTGAGGGGGAGTTTGGAAGTACGCCGCAGTCATTGCTGAAGACGATCTCTTCTTTATGCTCCAAGGTTTGGGCACCAATTTAAAATGATTGGCAACTTTTCTACCAAAGAGGCCAAAAGCAAACCTGTGTCTCTTACCTGCGTCCAGTCACTTGCAGAGCACTTTCTGAGGCTGAAGGAGTTACAGAAAAATTCTGCTGCCTTTTTTTCTTTTTTCTTTTTTGGTTTATGTTCTTACTAGGGTTTCCAAGAGAGGTTCTGGGGAATACTAGAGTGTTATCTTATTAAGAAATGAATTAGCACTCACTCATGCTAATCTGTTTACATTTGCATAAGCATCTTAATGGCTTAAAGAAAAAAAAATCCATAGGCAATTGATTCTGGAAATTTCTCAGTACAAACCCTTTTACCCAATTCATTGCTTTACATTCATTGTAACTGTGGACAAACTCCAAGGGCTATTTCACTAAAACAACTGTGTTAAGGTTTGCCTAAAAACACTAGGATCATAGTTCTGGAAATAGTACCAATATTTTTAGTTGTGTTGATAAACTTGCAAGAGCTACACTAGGAGCACTACTGCAATGGCCACCACACAAACTGTGATTGTTCTTATTGCACTGGAGAGTTTCATGAAGAGATATGTCTTAGGACTAAATTTTAAATTCTTGCTAAAGAGTCAAGAAGCAGAAGCAAGTATTCTGTGTTGTTTTGAAAATATTAGCAGTCATACTCTCTAAGATGCTATTAGATATTAGATAAGGACCTTGGAAGGTTACTATAAGACTAATTTACCGATAATTCCCAAACCACCCAGCTAATTATAGCCCAGGCCTTGAAAATCCCTGTTGATTCTTCTTTCCACCTATTCTGTGTCATCTTTCTATGACTGACATGCATCTGTGTCAATCACATGCTTCAACTTCTGCTCATAAACACTTCTCAGAAACTGTAGTTTGGGGCACTTAGTCATTGGAGTATATTGTCACTGGAGTATATTTTGAGCATTGAAATTTTATTATGTCTGCTTTATGGAAGGTCTAAAGATGTTATAAAAATAATGAAATTTAACTGAGGGAATACTAAATTGAAGAGGAAAAATTGTGTGTGTGTGTTTTCAGATAGGACATTTTTAATGCCTACATATTCCCCCAAAATTAAAAAAAGAAAAACATGCCAACAAGCCACTAAAAATGCTTTTTAAAATACTATAGGATAAAAAATACTATAGTATGCTTTCCTTCTCTCTGTTGGTTAATATAGCTGTGGCATATATACATTTAAAGTACATTTGTTTTTTCACTTTTTATTCATATTTTTGAATCTTAAAACTGTATTCAAGTAGCATTTCTGTAGTTTAATATCAGGAATTGTGAGATTATGTCACTTCATCTTCCATCTCTTCTTCCACCTTCCAACTTGAAGGTCAGGATATGAACTTGAAGCCTCATTGAGGGAAACTGAATAGCAACATATTCCTACATATATCATGAAGCATAGGATTCTATTTTGATTGTGAGTTATTTTAAAGTAGAGACATTCATTTTCAAGAGTGATACGATGCAGCAGAGTTACTCAAGCCAAAGGAAGATTGCAATTCTTTATATGACCTTTTGGGATACAGCAGAAATTTGGTCAGAATGTCCTAATCAAAGAACTTTGGAATGAAAAGCGTTATCTGTTAATAATTATACCGATGTTTTCTGAAATTTATACTATTACTTTAACAAAGATCTTTCACATACTAATACAGATCATCCAAATTCTATTCTTAGAATTCTGAGATAATCTTTTTGCTAAGACAGAGATGAGGTCAGAGGATCTTCTGCTTGCTGAAGGCCCCCAGCTAATAAGAAATGAGGTCTGGTCCTGAATACAGCTTTTTTTTTTTTTTTTTTTTTGTGACACTGGATTTTGAGCTGCATATAGGTTTTTAACACTAGGTCCAGTTGATGCCTTTTCAATAAAACATGATCATCAACAAAAACTAAAGCTATGGGGAAATGCAAAAAATTAGATACCTAAATACATTTATGGTATATAGACTCTTCAGGGTTGTTAAGGATTTGAGAAAAAATGGAACGCAGCAATGGTAAGTGTCTAGTGTACTCTCAAAAGATCACAACATGAAAGCAAAGCTAATGCCACACAATGATTCTCAAACTTTAGCTTACGTAAAAATCACCTGCACTTAAAAGTATCTGGAAAAATCTGAGGACAACATAAAAGCAAAGTTGATATAGCTCATTGATTCTCAAACTTCAGTGTACTTAGAGTCAGAACCTTAAGAACTGTTTTCTAGTCCTATGGGACAGTCACACCTTGAGTATCTGACACCACACAGACAAGCACTATGTATCAGTGTGAGGTTGCGTGTGTTGTGTTGACATATGAACTCATTTAACCTGCACAACCATCCTTCATGGCAGGCACAGTTATTAACCCACATTTCATATATGAAACAACTAAGGCACAGGGAGGTTAGAGTAATCTTCCAGGGTTACACATCTATCAGGTTGTAATGCTGGGATTCAAACTCGCACATTCTGGCTATAAAGCCTCTGCTTATTACCATTATACCATTCATCATTTCTAACAGCTGAAAAGATATTTATCCTTTAAGGCTGGGGATGGTGGCTTATACCTGTAATTCCAGCTATTTGGGAGGTGGAGATGGGGAGGATTGTAGTTCAAGCCCAATCTGGGCAAAAAGTAAGACTATCTCAACAAATAAAGCTGGGTGTGGTGGCACACACCTGTCATCCCAGCCATGCAAGACATGAAAATAGGAGGATCACAGTTGAGGCCTACTTTGGCAAAAATGCAAAAACTAAGGCAAAAAGGACTGGGGGCTTGGCTCTAGTGGTAGAACTACTGCCTAGCAAGCGTGAGACCCTGAGTTCAAATCCCAGTTCCAATCCCCCAGAAAACTGCGATAAAGAAATTATAAGAAAATCAATGAAGTGCCAGAATACTGGCATATGAGATACTCTTATGTATTGAAAATGTTTTACAACAACCTCAAATATATAAATATATAACAAGGATTTGTGATATTTAAAATAAGTGGTTGTTTTCCTGGATATATGCTAAAATTGCTTGAAATAAGATATTTGGATCAACTGTCTCTTCGTTGTAATGCAGATACATCCCTGGAGGGGAATGTAACTTGCCTTGAACAACCAGCCATTGCCAGCTACCCCAGGGTAATCTGCCTCTCTGATGGTGCTTGAAAGCTCTTGGTTAGAAACCAAGTCAGAGAACTCTGTGAGGCTTCCAGAGCCCCTGGGATTCTAAAGCAGGGCTACAAAGTCCCTGCCTACTTCAGAAGCAGAGAGTGTGGTTAGATAAGGGAGGCCCATACTCTGCAGTCTTCATAGTCCCAGAAAGCTCAAAGGAATCCAAAAGCTCCTCTTTGAAGGACAGACTCCAGATCTGGCTGCTCACTTTGAAGACTCCTGGATGGTGTTAGCTACAGAAAACCTTATATCTGTTAGACACAGAATCCCCCTCCCCCTCTCTCTCTCTCTCTCTCTCTCTCTCTCTCCCTCTCTCTCTGTCTCTCATTTATACTTCATCTACTGTCTCTTCAGAGGTTAAAATATTCTCATGTTCTTTTTATATGGGCGGCTGCTAAAATAATTGAGAAAGTGTTTCAAATGAGGCAGAATTCTGTGCAGATTATTACTGAAATCATATGCAGCCTTGGTCAGTGGAAGTGCAGCTTGTGGATGAGCATTTGATCCTAAGGCATTCTTAAAGTTGGAGTAATGATTTGTTTTTCCTCCTTTATTTTTAAAAGTAAAGAACCTGGCTTTGATTGGCAGAGCTATCAGAGACTAAAAAACATAAAGGTGTCTTTCATCTCTTAGGCAAAATTTTACAAACTGGCAGCCTGCAGACAGGATTTGGTTATCAGAAATTTTTTGTTTGGGTTGTATTTTATTTTGAAAACGAACTTAGTTGGCAACAAATTAGGCGATGTCAGTGTAAAAATCAAGATTTTTCATAAAGCTTAGAAGAAATGACAATATAAGAAAACAAAAGACTGCTCCTGTGACCTGGGCAGGCTTTTGCCCACTCACCTAGCACCTCTGCAGGTGGTTTCTGTGGCTGTTACCTACCTGGGTAGATAGGCATTTTCAGTACAGCCCTTCTTAAGGTTTATGAAGTGGCTAATACTTCAGGGTGTTACCACATGTCTCTGAGGGTATTTTTAGTTACAGTTCTTAACTATATGAATTTGTAAGGATTTGGGAACTCAAAGATAGCAATTATTATATGTAAGCTTAATGGAATATGGACTGACGTTCTGACTCTCACTGCATCAATTCATCTAGGTTTCATGGAACTCTCACATTTATACTTAATTGCATGAATAATTATGACTTAAATCTATGAATGGAATTAAAAAAAAAGTTAATGACATGATTTAGATATAGGTCAAGAAAGTAAACTTATTTGAATGTAATTGAGTCCTTGAAAAGTAAAAATACTGAAAATATGGAAAATTAGCTTTTGGTCAAATAGTGGTTCTGTTTTTTATGTAGAAAAAGTGTGGATAAGACTTGTGCTTATTAAGCACCTGAAAACAACATAGTTTAAAGTTATAATTCATCTTTACTTTGAATTAAAATCAAACAAGAGAATCAAGTGTTTACCTGAAGCCATGTGTTTCTGTCTGTAAAGTCTGATTTCAGTCTGGAAACTGTTCACAATTTCTTTACATCTTCTTTCAATAAGGAAATTACAATAGCAATTCCTGTTCAATGGAAACTGTATTAGATTACCTTATCTGAAGGCTCTTAGCCATTTTCTTGGTTTGGTTTTAAGACTATGTACTTTAAAGTTTAATTAATTCAATGATTGGAAAATGTGTGCCTGTAGAGGGGAAGATTAAAATAATTTGTTTACCTTGAACCTTATGCAGAAAAGGTGACATGTAAACTAAGTGAATTACATCCAAAGGATTAAGGTAGAAATTGAACCCTTATAGGAGTTTGAAGTCAACTTTTGACTTATTTGGGAGTTCATAGGAAAGTTGAGCAAAAGTTCAGATTTCTACAAAAGGTGCAAAAATATTGGTGCCTATGTAAATATAATATGATCTCAGATAAGGGTATTCAACTATTTCCTCAAAGGTAAAGTTTTAAGTATATAAAACTTTTAAACTGGTCAAATATCCATTTACATTTTTAACATATCAATTTGCTTACACACATGTATTTTTAAATCATATTTTAAATAAGATAGTAATTTATAAATGCTACTTTTTTCTACCCTTATAGTTCATTGACTTTATTGGAGTTCCTTACATGCGGTTTTGGCCTCAGGGTCTCTGTCATCACTAAATTTCCTAATTGGAGTTATCTCACACAGTTATCCAGTAGTCATCATTTCTGCCTAAAGTTTTTGAGTCTCAGTATTTTTCCCATGTAAATATGATTCTGTTCACTATAAATTATAAGCCAAACTGTAGATAGCATTTGCATAATTAACAGTTTTTTAAAAAATTTTTGCTTTAGACAATAAAGTAATAAAGAACTTAGAGAAGGATTTAACTAGGAAGTAGTTAAATCCCCCTTCCTGTCCTGAGCTATAATCTTAGGGAGAAGAAAAAAATGACTTGCCTTTGTATATCTATGATGTATTCTTTTTCTTCTGCCTTTCAAAATTATTCCTCTAATTTTTAGTAAAATACAATAAAATGTAATAAAGTAGACAACCTGGAAAGGGGGAGAATCTTAATTAATGACTAGTTAAGGTGATGTTTCCAATCCTGTGAATTTTTTTTCTTATCTCACTCAGTGCGTAACACGGTCATTATAATACCACGTCTTAAAGAAACATTCCTATGAAGAAAAGATAGCAAATGACATAATTGTATATACTACATGGTTGGCATTTTTATGAAAATATCCATAGTTGTACAATAGTGTTTATGTGAGCTTTTCTAAAAGATAGCCATTAATTCAGCAGTATATGTTGTTCCTGTCCTTTCTCTGTAACCATGAACTACACATTAGCCACAAACTACAGAAGATAAAAACAGCTGGAGCATTTATTACTCAGATGATGAGGGAGGGAGATGATAGAGCTTGGGAATTTGAGAGGATTTAGAGTTCGCAATGGCTAGTGGTTTCTGCCTTGGCTATTCAATGCAATGCTTACTTAAAAAAAATAAAGGAGGTTGAAGTGGCAAATATTTTTACTGTTGTATCTTCTGTGAAAAAAGCTATTATTATAACATTTTTCAGGGAAGAATTACTTTCACTCTGGGACTTCCAGCTTTGTATGGAAAAAGTAGAGTTCATTAATATACCAAAAAATATGATAGTTCAATATTCCATGTATTTAACAATAAATGACAACAATGGAAATAATGATGACTTATCATTTTTTTTTATCTCTTAACAGTGGAAAGAGTGGAGCGAGAAAACCTTTCAGACTATTGTGTTCTGGGCCAGCGTCCAATGCATTTACCAAATATGAACCAGCTGGCATCTCTGGGGAAAACCAACGAACAGTCTCCTCACAGCCAAATCCACCATAGTACTCCAATCCGAAACCAAGTGCCCGCTTTACAGCCCATCATGAGCCCTGGTCTTCTTTCTCCCCAGCTCAGTCCACAACTTGTTAGGCAACAAATAGCCATGGCCCATCTGATAAACCAACAGATTGCCGTTAGCCGGCTCCTGGCTCACCAGCATCCTCAAGCCATCAACCAACAGTTCCTGAACCATCCACCCATTCCCAGAGCAGTTAAGCCAGAGCCAACCAACTCTTCTGTGGAAGTTTCTCCAGATATTTACCAGCAAGTCAGAGATGAGCTGAAAAGGGCCAGTGTGTCCCAAGCTGTCTTTGCAAGAGTGGCATTCAACCGTACACAGGTACAATTAACACCCATCATTATTGGTGGTTAAGAATAAGACTAGGAGATATTAATTCTTTTTATGCCTTTTAAATTTTTATGAATTTCAAGCACATATAATTAGATTAATAATCCTTTGGTCATGAAAAACTGTAATCATTGATCCATGTATGACCTTAATTGATTTCAGTAATGTAATGAACATCTGAAAACCTGCCACTCAACTCAGGATCCAAAATATTACCCATATTACATGGGTCTTTGTATATGTTCCACCTTCATCCTTTCCATCTACATTTTTCTTGCATGGAACCTTGATCTTTAATTTTGTGATTATCATTCCCTTGGCTTTTTTTTTAACTAGTTGCAAAACAATTTATGCATGCCCAAACAATCTATTATTTATCATGTTTTGAACTTTGTAAGACGCATACCATTATGTCATAATTTTTATAAATCCTTCAAAATATACAAGTTAGATTTAAGATGCTGGTAGCAGATAGCTTGCTCCTTTTTTTTTAATTTTTAGGAAGAATTACATGTCAGTATAATATTAAATGATGAAAGTTTATTCATGCATGTTTTATCTTATCGAGGGATGCTTGTTTGAAAGGTTCTTTTCCATCATTTTTTCTTAAACTTGAGTGTACATCAAAGTCACCTGGAGGACTATTAGAACACAGATTTTTGTGCTCATCCGTGAGTTTCTGATTCAGTAAGTCTGTAGTAGGACCCAGCAAACTTTATTTCTAATGAGAGTTGAAGTGATACTAGTGCTACTGGCTTAAGGTGCCATCCTTTGAAGACTATTTATCTAGCCCTTGTATGAGTAACAAAAAAGTAAAGGTGTTTGCCTCAGGGCCCTAATAATCTAGTAGTGAACAAATATAGCCTGGTAACTATACTGAAATGTGAAGTGTGGTGAATAATGTAGGAGAGCATAAGCAATGACTACAGTGGAGAGTCATGGCAAGTTGGGGGGTGAGGAATACTTCCAGTAGAATGAGGTGGTAAGTCTCCAAGAGCACAGTTAAGTTTAGTCACCCTGTTAAATGCCAGGCAGGAAGCTTTGCTCTGTGAAGATACAAAGATGGAAAAGATCATGGGTGAAAACACTTGTAAACAACTAACTAGAGTATTAGGATGCCAGAGAGTTCGATTTTGAAAGTTAAAAATTAGCAGGCAAAGGTGGAGACGAAGAGTATTTTAACTAAGACAATTCATCAGAAAAATGTTGAGTCAAAAAATGTGGGAATACTTGGTTTGTTGATAATAAAGCTAGATAAAATTTAAAGATGATGGAGACACAGACCAAAATGGTCTTGAGAGCATCCCAAGAACTTTGAACTTTAGCCATCAGAAACTATTGAAAGTCTTATATAGGAGTATGCTATGATCCAGTAATCAGAATTAGATGTTAGGAAGGTTCCTTTTTCCCATCTTATGATATCATGAGGGTAGGACTGTTATTTAGGAGGCTGCCATAAGTATCCAGCTGAAATGTGGGGAAGCCTTGAACTAGGCTGGTGACAATGGAATGAAAAGTACAGAGTCCAGAGACATTGTGGAAGTAAAATTGAGGGAAAGTGTGTCAATGGGCACAGAGGGAGAGGAAAGATGATTCCAAGGCTTGAGTGTAGTAGGTGAATAAAGTGTGGAGTTATTAACAGACTCAAGGAAGACACTGAAAGAGTGTTTGGAGTAAGGTTACAGTGATTGTTTTGAATTGGGTTATTCTAATTTTGAAATGCTGGCAGATTTTTTTATGAAGACTCGCAATAGTTGTTGAAAATGTGTTTGGTACTAAGAAGAGTTGTCAGGACTAGAGAAAGAGATTAGAAAAATTTTCTCAGAGCCTGAGATTTAAAAATGAGGGGATAAAAAGGGAGAAACTACCACCATCACCAGCAAAAGAGACAAAATAAATGCCAGGAGTCGGGGCAGGTAGAGATGGAAGAATAGGGAGATAGTAGAAAGAGTACTGAGGATGTGAGTAGAGAGTTTCCAGAAAGAGACTCGTCTGCACATGGAAAGCTAAGTCCAGAAGGGAGGGGCTTGAAACAATACCATGAGATTTGGCAATTGGTTGGGAGAAGTCTGTGTATAGTTTCATTACAGTGGTGACGACATGAACCAGAATTTAGGAGTTAAGGAGTAATTAATTGCTGAGGATACAGAAGCAGATTACATTTCCTGAAAACTGGTGTTTAAAAGGATACCAAAAGGACACCTTAGATGTGATAGGGAGTCAGTTTGAGATGGAAGGATCTGTAAGTAGTTTGGGGCACCAGCTGAACTTAAAACAGCATGAAGTAGTGATGGAACCCATAATTGTGGTTTGGTAACAGTCACCAGCCATGCTGGAACTGCCACACTGGGAGCAGGGAAGAAACAGAGTGGGATTGTTAGAGATTTGGTGCTGACATATTAGGTATGCAGGAGAATACCTAATATGTCTTAGCTAATTTATACATTCTATTAGTGACAGAGTCTGTTTACATCACTTGAAAATACATTCACAGTGAGCCACATGTGTTCCACATATCTCTCTACCACTTTCCTTTTGTGACTCAAAAAGCAGCATTTTTGTGACCATAGTTATCTGGACTGGGGATATGATAGGCTCTGGTCCTTTTGAGCAAGTCTGGTGCATACTACTGAAATACACAAATTGGAAGGATGCATCCTTTGACTGTATTTTGCAGAGCTCTGTGTGTATGATCTTTCATTTATTATTCGTGCACATGAATGGACATTTCATGCCTATACAACGTTTTATTGTCTAGTTATGTACACAGCTCCTTTGGCTAAGGATAAAGTTGAAAGCATGGTTGTATTACTTTGGATATTAGAAGCAAGTACAGTATACATTTTATACAAATAGCATGAGGCATGAGAGAAGAGTCACAATGACGTAAGACAAAAGGCAGACCATTTTGGTGAGAGTGAGTTCTGCCAAAGCACTCAGCTCTTGGAGGTCTGTCTTCTGTGTAGTCCCTTTTGTCTCTTTTTATGGATTAATGATTTTTCTTTGGCATTGCCATTTTTGAAGTGCCAAGTTATAAAAGGTCTAATTGAAGCATGGAACACATTTTATTATTTTCCTCCTGCCATTAAATTTGTAAGATGGCTAAACCCAGAAAGAAACATTCACTTTCAATCAACATGAGCCTGAGTTCATGGGCCAGCCTTGAGGATATCAAATGGAAACTGCATAGGAATGTATGAGTATTTCCTTTAAAATTCTGCTTTTAATTTGGGAAAGCTTTTTATCCCTCTGGGATCATAACCTGTTGTGTATAAGCCCAGTCTAATCAAGGTAGATGGTATTGACAGAATGACATAGTTTGAACTTGAGCAGGAGGTCAGGAGGCAGATCGTTTTTGCTGTAGGTACCGTAGTCACTGACAGCAAAACTGGGCAGCTGGTTTTACTAGCAGCATTGTTAAATGGAAAATAGGGAATATTATGCCCCATGAAACCAACTATGGATTTTCCAAATGGTAAGGCTTTTTTGAGTGGAATCAGACAATTTATGAATGATACAATAGCTTACCAGCTCTAATAAATACATAAAACTAATGTTAGAGATAACATAAATAAATTATTAATCTTTGGCTGGAAAAGAAAGCTAACTTTCATTTTTTGGCTTAAAGCATAAGGAATATGAACCACTCATTTTTGATGGGCACCTGAAGCCAGTATCAGTCTTACACTAGCTTCATTGGTATATTGCATATCTTCATATGCTTGAGTATTTTCCAGAAATGGTTTACAATCTCTAGTGGTCATACATTATTACATTCAATAAAGACCAATTTGATACATTTTATAACCTTACAGTTTATGTTTCTGGATTTGTTCTTTATCATTTTACTAGGAAGAAATCTAGCTAGCTTGTGTGTATGTGTATGAATTAACATCATATACAAACATTAATAAATACAGGTAGAATTATAAGCAAAAAACTTGTCTGCCTAGTTTTTCAAGTCTAAGACTTCCTGATGAAAAACTTGGATTTGTAATAAATAGAATTTGAATGCCAGTTCCTCAAAGAGAAATTATTTTGTATGGCTAATCAATTATACCATTTGATGATTAAGGACTTATAATAATGTTATAAGAGCTTATTTTTAATGCACTTTAATTTTAGTAAGTATGTCTTTTAAAGTCATAAAATGCATTTGATGAAATTATGTCCCACTCATGCTTTATGACAAGATCATAGCTTCTTGTGGGGTTAGAGATAGCTAAGCTTTTGCCAGTCTGATTTGTTATTTGTTACTTTTTTCTTATATTTTTCTTTTTTTGTTGTTAACAAAACCATATACTGTTTAAACTAAGAAAATAAGACTTCTAGGAATTTTGCATGTTCTGTATGCTCTTGTTCTGGTCAAGGGCTACAACACATTTGAGATCATGCAAATGCCAGGATATGGAATGTCCACTGTGGGCATGAAACTAATGTACTTGTGGACACAGAGTGTGTGTAGCAAAGTGCCTCATCTTTTGAAAGAAATGGATAGCCATGCTTTTTGTGCCACTTTATGGCAAATGGGACTTCTGGAAAACAGGAAGGTGAAAGTGGTAAGGTGTTTTTTGATCGGGTCATTAACAGTAAGGCAATCCCTCTACTCATTTCTAAGCAAAGAAATAAACTGAGATCATAAACTGAGATGGTATGGTCATACACCAGAGAAGACTGACACAGAAAACGTCCCTATTCTGTTTTTTTATGCGCCACCCACATGCTTTTACTTTCAAAAGTCACTGTCTGTTGATGGGCTATTCACTTAAAGGACTAGTAGGTTATGCTTTTGCTTTGCTCACACTGGACATGCTTAGCTACTGTGTGGTGGGTACAGGACAATGGCAGCCCAGCTTCCCTGCCTTTCTGTAGTAGGGCCCAGTCTGCCTCTCCAGAGGTCTCTGCAGGATTGGTCTGAGGCTGGGACTTTGCTTGGGTGTCTTCCCTTCCTTGTCTCTCACCAGTTTCTCTTGGAAGCACTTCCGTAATAAATCACTTGTATGGGAATCTTTGTCTCAGGACCTGGTTTTCATTCCAGATTCCAGGTCCATGCCATTACTAGTCTAACTAGCATTTAGTCATGCTGTGAGGTAGTAGTTTGAATAAAACATATTTTCACAAAGCAAAACCCATACGCTATTATGGGACTAGTATGGACCGTTTTACAACTTCATTTTGAAAATGTTATCACTATTGTTATTTTAAACCTGAGCCCCCATAGAGTTCTATAACTAATTAGATAGATATTGATATTTTCCAGACTGACTTATGGGTATTGAATTTGGGGAGAGAGGGAGAAGGAGGGAGGGAGACAAGTGGGATAGGGTGAGAGGAGGAAAGGAGGGAGGGGAGAAAAGGAAAAGGAGAGAAGAGGGAGAAAGAGAGCAAGCAAGAAAGGAGGGAATGAAGGAAGGAAAGAAGGGAGGAAGGGAGGGAGGAAAAAGAAAATATGAATGAGAATGAGGCCAAAATGGGATCAGAGGCCTTAAGAGTTCTACCAGAATTGGCTTAAGTGGAAGCCAACCTTACTGAGTCTGAGTGGCAACTTAGGTGATCATTTGAGTTCCAGAGTGGCTTTGCTCCTTGGCCTTACCTTATCTCCAGTGCTCTGTCAGGGATGCAGATGGTGTCTGTGGAATGGTAATTTTAGGAAGCAATAGGACCAGTGCTCTATCAGTTTTTAATTTTTTCATATTTATTCTTCCTTGTCTGTATCCTAAATTTATCTTCATATACATACTTTCACTTAGTAGATCCCTGGACATGAAAAAAGTTGCTTGACTATTTACTTGTTTTATATTTTTGTATTGGGACAGTGTGATTATGTATCCTAACCTTAATCATTCTTTTGCCCCTTGTTACAATATAGACTTAAAAAAATTCATCAGATGCTTATGCGAGTGTGAAAGATTTACAACGGTATTTTAAAAGACTTAATAGTACTGATGTCCACTGACCTATAATAAGCAATGTTTCATAAAATATGTACAGTGACTCTTGCTTAATAGATAATCTATTCTGTAATTTATTTAAAAATCCAATGACCTACATATTCATATGTTCAGAAATCCCCATTTACTAACATTGTCTCTCCTCAGAGACCTTCCATCTGAGCAAATCTGTTAAATGAAGTAGAGGAAGCTTTGATCCAAACTAGGCTAAATCCAGTGGAATGGATTGGAGGATTCAAATGGCAGGAAAGGGAAGTTAGGTGTGGTCCTCATATCCTTTCTGTACCGCTCTCCCTTCAGCTTGGTGGCAGAGCTCAGGAAGCACCTTTACCCAAGGAGTCGGCAATGAAGTTTTTACCATTTGAAAATGATAAGACTTTTTCCCATGCTTATTATTTATGTGGTTTAGTTATTGTCCCCCACCCCCACCCCCTGCAGATGATGCCATAACAAGAAAGTTTCAGGTTCATCTTGTGACTCAAGTAGTTCTGCTGACTTGATCTTAGAACGTGTTTTTGATAGACGCATACATGTGCTTTGCAAAATGTGCTATTCTTTGATAACAGTAGGTCTTTAACGAGATATCTTGCCCCTGTTCAGTTCAATGAGGAAGTCACAGAAATTTATCAAAGGCCTTGCTAGAGAAAGCTGTGCAACTGGGTCTCATCTGACAGAGAACAGGATTCTAAAACCCCTTTGAGGACTCATTTGATTGACCTGTTCTTGTTTAACTACTTTTTATTTTTTTTATGAGACTTTGCAAAAAATCTGCAGTTTACTCATCAAAGCCACATCATTTGAAGAAACTTAAGACCAGGGTCATAAATACAATTTATGAAGTCACAGAGCAACTGGAGAATGTTTTCAGCAGATTGGAAAATTAGACTGAATGATGTATCAGAAAGTTGGCAGAGAGGTCCAGTGCTAGAAATATAAAAGTGTTTGTGTGAAGTGACATGGGTTTTGCTTTCATGCTTTATTGGTACAATGTTTATAGTATTCACGTGCCCCAAATTATTAAGGTTAAAATGTCTAAAGACTTGATAAAATTATGTTTTGAAGTCACACGACTAGAAAGAGATATATAGCAACAAAATGAAAATCTTGGCAAGAAATATTTGGAAGTCTGAGCATTAGTATGTTATGAGTCAGTTCTGGGGAGACAAAACCTATCTTTTAATTTCTTTGTTTGATTTATGCACATTGTTAGTCAAAGATAGGCACAATTTAATTACACATACAGTTTATATCTGTAGAAAACTTGACCTACCAGATAGTCAGAATTCTTTGTCAGCTGACATCTGGTCTCAGTCATCATTATTTCTTACTATCCAATAGAGATACAGGCGCTCTACATCATAGAGTAATGGAACACAATGTAAATCTAGGGTCTTGACTCCATGGTCCAGTGATCTGCTTATAAAATGACAAGGAAACCTGTGAGAAAAGGAAGTCCACCCACTGAAAGATGGGCTGTAAATATGAAATGTTGCAGATCAGGCATGAACATGTTATTGGGTTTTGAAGTAAATAATATGCCCTCTTTTGATTTCAGAACATTAAATTAATAAAGTAGGAAGAGATGGCCCTGCTTGCTAGATAAAATAAACAGTCTTTCATTTCAGAATCACTGGCTTGAATTTGTAGATTTAAAGATTGTAATAATATTAATATTTCCTAAGACAGCAGTGTCTCAAAGTTATTAGATGGCTTGAGGTAGGCCCTCCAGGTAGCAGTCTTACTTTAGTTCCTCCTAGACATATAAGGACTATTTTTAATGAGTAGCTTTTGGGCATTCTCAGTCATAGTTTGGCTAGGTCAAAGGGCTAAGCTATACAGATTCCAGAAAGCTGGCTTTCTTTGTGCTTTAGGAAAAGGGAAAGTTAATTCAGCAGCTATGAAACTACATAATTCAATCCCCACTCCTAAATCCACCCGAAATAGAAACCTGTAGGGAATAGAAAATGGAAAGGTTCTTTTTTCTCCCTCCTTCACAAAACTCATACCAAAAAAAGCAGAGGAAGCAAATATGGCATACGGTTCTATCTAATCTTTCCATCTCTGAAGGTCCTTAAAAGCTAGTCACTGGGCTCATTACAGAAAATTCAGACTTCTCCATTTTTACTAAAAAACAAAAACAAAACCACTCCCTTTCAGTGCTAATTTCAAAAGTCTTTTTTCACCATTTCTAATACTGAGTGATCCACTCATTTTGTGCGGATGGGAGTCTCTGTCCTAAATAAAGATGCCTTTGACCTCTAATCAGTATATACCTCAGTAGAATCCTGGACTTTTAGTGTGAGCGTCTACTGTTGTATCATTTAACTAGTCTTCCTGAACCCTGGGTGATGGTTTATAATTAATGTATAATTTTCATAAAAAAAATATAAGGAAAAGTAGCTTAGGTCTCATCACTTATACGCTTTTAATTATTGCTTATTTAAAACAATAAAGCAATATATGTAAGAAGTATTTCTTCCATGGACAGTTATTGAAATGATGACTGTTTGGCCTGAGGTTAAGTGAATATTTATTCAAATAAAGTAAATTAAGTTTTAAAGCTCAGAACTGCTGCGAGATAAATATAACTATCAATTTGAAATCCATTGGAAGGTACTAGGCTGTTTTAATTCTATGTAAGTTTTGTTCCTGAAATTATCAACATAGACAATGAAATTTTTTCAAACTTCTTTTCCTTTGGTGCCCATATGAAATTCGTTTTATGTTGTGGCTGGTACCCTGACACACAGATGTGTACCCAGGTATAAGTGTCTAGTTCTATTTCTAAAGCAAAGCCTTCAGGAATAAAAGAAAGAAAAGACCATATTCACACCGTGCTTGAAATACTATCTACTTTCTAAAAAATTACTTTTGATCTGCTAAATTAACTTTATGATCTCTAATAATTATAGCCCATGTTTAAGCAATGGCACAGTTAAGGCTTATTTAAAATTATTTCAATGTCACTTAGGGAAGGAAAGTTGTGTTATTTTTCTGAAATGTAAAATCAGCATTTTAGAATTGTCTGAACTATCCATATGGTCATTTTACTTTACATAATTTATTAGACTTTCCTTTATATTCTTCTCTATCCCAAATAATTTTAATTATCTTATCTCCTAAAAGTTATTGTTTATATTTTTGCCTTCTATATGAGTAGAAGCTTAGCAAAACGTAACTAAAGTGCCTTGCATACTTAAAGTCACAAATTAAAAATGAGTTGTATTTTGATGTGATATGTATGTATTCACTCATTTAACAAGTATTCATCACATATTCATCATAGTGACGGCCAACATTTATGAGCACTTACATGCTTCGTGCTCTCACATAAGCTCTGTAGAGAACTGGAACCCTGTGGGGGAGGTTGAAATAGCACAGTTTTACAAGTGAGGAGACTGTACTCTAGGGAGGTTAGCTGGTCATTGTCCAATTAAGAGTTTACTTTTGAATCAGTCAGTCTGAATTCAAAGCTCATACGCATAGCTATTTACAGTTATTTCTGCTATCATAAGTGGTACAGGCAGTAAACACACTTTTTGCTTTGCTCACACTGGCAGGGAGCTGGACATGCTTAGCCACTGTGTGATGGGTACTGGAAGATGGCAGTGCTGCTCTCTTGCCTCCTGTAGCAAGGCCCAGTCTGCCTCTCCAGAGCTCTCTGCAGGACTGGGCTGAGGCTGGGACTTTGTTTGGGTTTCTTCCCTTCTTTGTCTCTTACCAGTAATCCTATTGTGGTGTAGTTAGTACTGCAGTGAGTCCCATGTGTTAGGAAAGAACAGGTGCTTTTAACCCCGGAAGTGATTGAAGTTAATGCAGCAGTACTTCAGCCAGAAAAGAACAATGTTTTATATCTGTTTCAGGACAGCTCAACTATTAATGCTTTACTTACATCTCAGATCATCTGAAATATTTGCTATATTTAATTAAATGTCCTTTTTGTTCTGTTTAGTTTTGTGTTTAGAACATACTATTTCTTTCTTTCTTTTTTTTTTTTTGCCAATGTTTTGACAAAGTAGCCAAAGGCAGTGAGTTTTGGAGGCAGGTTGCCAGCAGTTGTTTTCCAGAACACTTATGAAAACTAGGGATAACCAGGGACCAGAACCTTGTGAAGGAAATAGTTGTGTGCCAGTACTTGAGGTGTGAGTAGAAACTGCGTGTGTGCCCAGAGCTCAGAATACCACTAGTAAAATATTTCCAAAGGGAACCTGTTCAGTCCTCTGTTTGATTTTGCTTTTTGGTACTAATGTGTCTAGAAAATGTTGGCTTCCTAAGGACGGTGAGGAGGAAGGGAGAAGAAAATGAGATGGCCCTGTTTATCTAACTGTGTCAATTGTCACATAGCTGAGGTACGTTACAAATAGTAAACTTGCCAGGAATAAGGTTTTGGCTAAGCTCCTCCACTGAATGTGTTCACATGTGGCTAGGACAAGGGTATCACATTTAAGAGCACATAGGCTGTTTTGGCTTCGAGAATATTCTGTTGTACCCATTCACTTTGTGTGCCTGTTCACTGCATTGTGATGTGTCTGGGAAGCTTGTGAGGTTATTGCAAGAGCTAGGAAGAATGCTGTCTGCAAGACAAGTGTTTCATTTAATAAACTGCAGATTTGGGATACATGGAGTGTTTATTCTAACGTGGAGTTTGCCTGACCCCAAATATCAGTTTCAATGATCATTTTCAATAGGTTAAATGAAAGGATCTGAGTACATTGTGAGCCAGTCGTTCACTGTGTATCCTGCCAGAGCCAGTGTCTGGCTATGCAGCCAAGATACAAGTCCCACTCCCAGAAATGTAAAAAAATAAGTATTCAGTGCCTTTTTAGAGACCTGTATATCACTCACTAACCACTAAATGCAAAATGTATAGATTCTGCTCCCAAGTAGTTTATATGATGTAAAAGATGATAAATTTGAGATAAAATTAGTGATTTTGTGCATCTAAGACCAAAAGAGGGTTAGAGGTATATACATATACGCCTAGTCTTTTAGTGCTTTGAGAAACATATTTCTACAGTAACATTTGTTTGCAAATTTAACTTTTGTATATACGTTTGTTTTATTTTCAGAGCACATTAATTCCCTTTAGATGCTCAATTCTATTCACGCCATCCTACAAAAATGTCACATGTATAGGCTGTCTTTCCTAATAAAGAAATATTGTAATAAAAGAGAGGTTTTATTAAACTAATGTAATAACGACATTTTCTTTGAGGATTTAACACATCATTTTTAATAATAAAAATCAAATTGTCCTTGTTGTGCCCTGTATACCTTTTATTCAAATCAGAGTAAGAACTCTGGCTTCATAGCTCAGCAGTGCTCTGGGGGGTGGGGGTGAGGGAGTGTTTTTATCATTACACAAATGAACTTCAGCAGGCGATTCATAGCAGGGCTGTAGATTATGAATATGGGACCCAAGGAAACCTATTTATATTCGTGAATAGAGGGGCTCAGGAGTATCTAGAAGGAAAAGAGACTGGAGGTAAGGAGGGAAACTCTTTTGTTAGGTCAGCTTTCAAAGAGTAGGATGTCAGTACGCTCCACAGCCAGTTTCACTGGTTGCACAAACTCTGAACTAACCTTTGAAATGTAGGAATTCTCTGTGTATGATTAGGCTAAGAATTTGGTGTTACCTAGCTGGTTTTTTTGCTCTTATTTCATTTGGACATAGATATTCTAGAAGGTGTGAAAATTAAGGTTAATAAATAAGCATGAAGAAGGGATGGTAAAATATGAGGAATGTGTAGAGGGGACCTTCTTTTCCTTTCCTCATCTCAACCCTTCCTTCCCCCTTTTTTTTTTTTTTTCATTTCAAGGCAAGTATTTGATAAGCAGGTCCTCAGGGGCAGAGTGGAAGGTTGGCCGGAGAGAGTGCCAAAGCCCTCTCTACCTCTCACCTTCTGTAATCTTAATCTGTAAAATGGGATTTTTTAAAACTTGCTGATGGATTATGACACCATTTGTTTAAAACAATATGTAATTATGAATTAAAATAGATTTTCAGGTTTACTACTGTATAACAAATTTTTGAATCGTGCATCTTTAAAGGGATATAACTTGATTTCTGAAGAGGATTGCCATGAAATACCAGATATAATTTATTCCCACATCCCAGAATTAAAATACATTATGAGAAAATAGGGCTTATTTTCTCTAATATTATCCGTCCAAATGTTTCTAAAGAAGTGATTTTACTTCCAGCATAGTAACTAGCAGTTCATTCTTGTTGGGTTTATATGACATTCTAATAATCTCTAGCTTTATTCAGATTGGAGCCCAACACCTTCAGATTATTTGCTTTATATAAGTGAGTAGTTTTCGGATTGAGTTACCGCTATACGTTGTAATAAATAAGTGAACATTGCAGGTTACTGCTGTTATCTCCCACTTCAGCGGCCACAGACAGAAACATCATTTATAGAAATGAAAAGTCTCCAGCTAGTTTGATTCTTTTTCCAAAGAAAAGCACTGGGCTTTGGCTGGGCCATTTTCCTCAGCACACACCTGGTGTGTATCACTTTAAAAAATAAATTATGCCTCATTAAATTACAATTAAGTGGAATCATGATCATTTGTTTTTCTGGAAGGAAGATGTTTTGCATATTGAAAGCCTAATTTGTTGCAGGTGACAAAAAGGCTGAACAGATTATCTAATATCACTTCATTTTGGGGGTAATGTTTACTGGTTAGTCTGTGTGTACTTCAGTAGTTCAGAATTATATTAATGTAAACTATATTATTTTCACCTCAGAATGTCTTCAGCCACTTTATCAGGTTTTATACTTCTTTTTCTGCTTTTAAAGAAACAAAAACTTCTTTTGGTATCCTGGAAATTGTGCCCTCTTTCTTTTCCTTCCAGTGTTCTCTTGCTGCCCAGCGCCTCCTGGGCTCACCATTATCTTTCTAGCCAGGTACAACTTGTATTTATAAAGTGCCAGCTAAATTATATCTCACTCCTTCCCAAAAGTTTTCCCGATCCCTTCTTTGAACCAAGATGGCACTAACTTTGGTCTCACACTTATGATACTTGCCTTTTACTGTTTGTTTTGTTTTATTTTATTTGTTTTTTAGGTAGGGCCTCACTGTGAAGCCCAAGCTGTCCTCAAACTTGATATCTTCCTGCCTCTTCCTCCCAAGTGCTGGGATTATAAGTATGTACTGCCATGCCCAGCTTACTTGTTGACTTTTATAATGTGCTACTATGAAACCTTTTTCCTCCTACCACATAATAAACTCTTTAGGAGCAGCACCTCTTTTTAACCTTTCCATCCCTCTTTGAGCTTTTGATCAAGTCATAATAAAGAAATGAACTAAGAGAGCCAGTTGTCATTCTGTGAGACTAAGTGTATTGAATTTAGGGTTCCCTAGATAATCAATGGGAGACACTGGGTTCAGTATATCCCAAGAATTTTTTTTTTTAATGAGAGAGATAGCCTAATCCTAGAGAGGTTCCAAAAATTGGAGAGCCATGAAGAAAGAATGTCTGTTAAAACCTAGTCAGTAATGACCTTCACTATTGCAGTCAGCCCTGGGGTGGTCTAGAGGGCTCTTCAGTTCTCAGTCTCAGCAGTCCTAAAATCTCATCTAGGTATGCATGTGTTTTCTTACTGCTTCTTATAGTGTTAAAGACTTATCAAAGATATGTTTATCACCTATGTCAGAGAAGGTTTCAAAGGCTAGTGCAGAAACTTGGAAGTAAATTTTGCAGAATTTGTCATGGTAATGTTTCCCAAACTTAAGTATCAGTATAAATACTATACACTAAAACTTCAGGGCAAAATATGTAAATTGCTAAAGAAGTACAGAAGTTGAAAGCTCATTGAGGGAAAATGCAGATGCGAAAACTGTAAGGTCATTTAATTTGTTACAAAGAAATACTATTTTACAATATAGAAAAAGTAAAAACATGCATTTTTTCGCTGTAGAAATTAGCTCAAATTCTTTGTTTTGGGTTTGAAGATAGCCTGTGTTAGCAAGCAAGCTAGATTGCATCCTATTGTCATCTCTCATTTTTGCACTTGGAATTATTTTGCTTTTAATGAGTTTCCTGTCAAACTCATATATTCTTTGCTGATGGTGGAAATGACAGGAAGCTTGCAAAATCCTCCACTAATAGGTCAGGGAAAGGCCATGTTGAGGTTGTCTTCGCCTGACTTCCTTCTTTTTCCAGTAACTTGTAACCCAAGAACTATTTTGGAGGATAACATCTCTACAACGTGCCGGCGTTCCTTCTGCTCTTTGCAGGCAACACGTCTCCTGGTCTTACACAACCCCGGCTAACACCATGGAGGAAATTGTTATG
The DNA here is from genome assembly GCF_047511655.1 of Castor canadensis. Classification (NCBI taxonomy): domain Eukaryota; kingdom Metazoa; phylum Chordata; class Mammalia; order Rodentia; family Castoridae; genus Castor; species Castor canadensis. Next base: position 149,451,902 of record NC_133389.1, on the reverse strand, counting down.
TCTCCCCGGAGAAGGCTCTGTTGCCTATGATGAGGCAAATGCTTAATGACCACTTTACTCAATACTTGCAATATGTTTTAATATGATTACTGATATGAAAGTTTAATAAGCAATATCCTGGTTAATTTATTAATTCCCTTCCATTTGCACATTCTCAATATTCATGGCCTTTCTATTCATAAAAGTACATCTTTTTTTTTTTTTTCTGGTGCCCAGGTGTCCTGCCACATTTTCTATATCTTCAGCTACATAATGGCAATGTCCAAGTGACACCTCCTGCCTGGGTGGTTGATAATTAAAATGTCAGATGACATAGTGGCAAAGGCTTTAGAGATATTTATGTGAGATAAATTATTAATTTATATTCTATTCATGGCAGTTTTTCTATGGTAAACATTTATTTATCTTGACAATTAGATGGGGTGGTTTGTGGTATATGTGAGTTATGCTGAGGATTTTCTTGTCATATTTTTTGCCCACTGATGATTTTCAGTTAACTGAATTCATTTCACATGAATGAGCCTGCAGAATTTGGACTACATTAAAAAAAAAATCTCACCTTAAAATAGTTAAAAGCATATAAATAACCAAAATGGAAAGACTGAACAAAACAACTAAAGGTCCTCTGCCCATCAGTTAGCCACTTGTTTTTGAAAACATGTGAGGCAAAAAGAATGCACCTTGGGCCTACAGCTACACAGATGGGAGTTTAAGTAAATAATTTGTAATGGTGTTCAAATTCTCTGGAGCTAATACATGGAGGTGTCACTGGCCACCTTAATGGTTTGAGACTTTATATGCAATTAGGCAAAAGACTCAGAGGCAGCAGAATATTCCACCAGCCACTTAAAACACAAATATTGTGTCTCTTTCACTTCAAAAGTGACACTGACAAGCATTACAAACGCTTTGTCTGTGCTTTCCTTAGAGGTGGATGAGTTTCCTAGAATGTTGTCCATCCTGTAAAAATGTAGGGGAACAATCTACAGTTTCAAAGTGAAAGAAAAAAGTAAGCTCACACAAGAAACAAAAACACTCTGATTTTGAATAATTTTTTTATTGATGAGTAATCAACAGACATAATTTCAAGTTGTGGACCATTGGAATAGTAGTTTTTGTTCTGTCACTATTTTATATGCAGAATGGAATAGATTCCTGTAATATGCTCCTTGACTTGCGAAAGTAGTTTAATGGAGAAAGAATGAGTTAAACTTTGCCTTTGAGATATGTTGATTATCATAATGAATATGTCGACACTGACCCTAAAACTCCTTCAACTTTTGGCATTGTGAGAGGGAGAGGAAAGGAGAGGGGAGAAAAGCAGCTCATTCTTTCTATGCATTTCATCATTAAAATAAAGTTAGCTCAGACAACATCAATTTTAGTGTCTTACTGATATTGGAAATTGGTAGCAATTTAAAATCTAGTTTTCTCTTGCTTTTCCACATAATAAGTTAGAGATTTTTTTAACTTTGAAACAAATACATTATGACTATTTCAGGTTTTTCTCAGTGCAAGTAGAAAATAGGATAATTTAAGGCAGAACTGACTTTTAATTTCAGAAAGAGAATCAATTCATAGATTGCATAACACTTTCCTGGAAGACAAGTATCTCACTTGTTGCTTCTGAAAGTATAACAAGAAATCTGGATTTTCTTCCATTCATTTTACCAGTAGGGTGCATACACACTCACGTGTACACATGCATTAACATTTCTTCTCGCTTCATTGTATGACATACTTTATTCTCATTCCCATTCTGACCTCCCTGTCTGAAACACACACACACACACACACTCACTCTGCTCTCTAGCCATGTTTGTGTCTGCTTTTCTCTCAAGTTTGAATTAGGATTCCTCTAATCAAAGTAACATGACCCTCAAGTTGCAGAGCTATCAGATGGATACTGCTTTTAGACTCCTTACAGTGTAATTGTCCTCTGTGATCTTGACAGCTGATTACTTACTAGAGTGGAGGTAACTGTGCAGTGTACATTCCTGTGTGCAGCATTTGCCAAACTAGGTTACAGTACAGCACTTTATATTAACATGTCCGTTATTCTGCACATTTCTGTCAAGTCAGAGATTGTTTATTCCTCCTCCATCTAATGCCTTTTCATATTTAAACCATACAGGAGAAATCCAGTAGTGTTGTCTTTACATTAATTCACCTCAGTAGAAACATCACTAGCATCAGAAACACTACAGCAGTTCATAGAAGTGGTGTTCATGATTTGGGGCTATCCCCTCTGTTCTAAGATGCAGGATTAACATCTCAGCTCTTCCTGAGGGACAGTCCTAAGCCCTGATCTCATAGTGCCCTGAGAAGAGACACTAGCTGGACGTATAAAAGGATGCCTCTGTGTGGTAATCCAACAAGTGTGCAGAATGGAAATGGTTCTACATGTGCCCCCAGTACTAAAGTGTTCCAGCTTATGTGTCCTGTGTTCTTCTTGAGTCCATACTGCTTTATGAGGGTCTTGGCAACTTCTCTGTGGGTTCTCTGTCATTAGAGAATATGAAAACACTAAATTCCTATTTAAAGCTTGCTCTTTAGATGAATCACACATTCACAAAGTATCTGAGCCTATTGTGGCAGTCTATACCCACTATAGTTACAGCCTTGTTCTGCCTTCTCACTGAATATGGCCACATTTTCATTGCTTGAATGGTGGGATTAGAGCTTTCCTCGAGGATACCTCATGAAAAGGGTTGGGTGCCCTCTGGAACGTATGCAAGGATAACTTGTGTGTGTGTGTGTGTGTTGGGAAGTTATCAGAGGATTAACACAAGTTATAGCCATTTTCTTTGTCTTTTTTTTTTTTTTTGCCATAGAAACATCTATATTGAAAACAGTGGCCGGTCACACAGAAATTCAGCCAAACTTTTTTTTTTTTAAATCGATGTAAATCTCCCATGCTGTTTAAATGTCGGAACTAAATTTACCAAACTTGGCAGATTTGTAAAGCTGAGCAGGACTGCCAAGTGTTCCCAGTTTCAAGCAGAGAGTTCTAACAGTTCCTGAAATACTTGTAGGAGGCACCTGGTGGTAATTGCAGTTTCACAATCCTCCCCGAGCGCCTACCTTGCCGTCTCTGTGCACCGAGGATTATTACAGTATGATAAAGTGTCAGAATAGAATGGTCTTAAAATAAGGCACAGTCCCCGGAAGGCAAGCACATTCCCACAAAATCTTTCTGCTGGAGAATCCCAAGGAATTAGACTGAGGTTCCTGACATCATAGCAAGCTGGCTGTGCCAAACAAAGAGGAAGCAGGGCGGAGGATGGAAACTGTACTTGTATACTGGCAGTTATGTCATGGCCTGTTTTTCCCCCTACTTTCCCAGGGATTGTTGTCTGAGATTCTGCGTAAGGAAGAAGACCCCAGGACGGCCTCTCAGTCTCTTTTAGTCAACCTGAGGGCCATGCAGAATTTCCTCAATCTGCCAGAAGTGGAGCGGGATCGAATTTACCAGGATGAGCGAGAGCGGAGCATGAACCCCAATGTGAGCATGGTCTCCTCCGCCTCTAGCAGTCCCAGCTCCTCACGAACCCCTCAGGTGAGAAATTTGTTCCGCTCTTCCCCTGGAACCATCCTGCTGCACTGGAGCTGTGTCTTCTCTTGAAAACTAGAGACATAAATCAAGGGCTTTCTTAAACCACTGAACGTGTTGGTCGAAGGATACGACCACTCGCTATATAGGAGTAGTAATCCCCTACTGTATGGTATGTCCTTTCTGCCCATTTAGGAAAGTCCCATTCTTCTACATGTGGTGGGTGAGGGGGACAGCCTCTAGAATGTCTGTAGATAGCTGCTTAATTTGGGGAGAAAGGGTGAGGGGTTTTGTGGAAGCTAAGATCGTAAGGCAAACATATTAATCTTCCTTAAATTATATGTTTATTTGGATGAGGTGGAGGTGGCTGGGAGCAGCACATAGAGAGTAGTCCAAGTTCTGCTTTATGAAATGCAAAAAAAGTCAAAACAGGGAAATCCTGTGTGCAGTGAAAGTACGCAAATATAGTGGCTACCTTAGAATGAGGGGGCTGTCGCTCAGTGAGCTCTCAGAAAATGACAGAAAACAGGCCTCAGTTATTTTCCTTCCCAGGACCATCTCAGAGCATTGGTGACTGCCATCTGTCCTTGCTACACTCTTTTACAGGGTTCTGTTCTCAGGCTGTCCTGCAGATGTGTGCTTTAAATTTCCTAGCTATAGGGCCAAGGACAGGAGACAGTCAGGGACCAATTCCATTTCATATCTGAACCCAGTCATTTTTCTCCTATTCCCTATTTCCCCTAAACTTGTTCTATTCAGCTGATTTATGATAAAATCATTTATTCACTGTTGCTAGAATGAGTTGTAAGTTCTGTCTGAGGGATAATTCCTCCAAACCATTATTTTACAGGTATACATTTATGCAAAACTCAAAACCAAACATTGTTTTGCTTACATACTATAGTTTTTTAAATGAGTTTATTTTCTGATAAATTCCAATGAACTGATTAAGCATAGAATTAGAACTTTATTCTAATAGAAATATTTGAATTTTTCAAGTGTATCAATTTTTTTCACACGTACTGACTTTATATTTTTGTATCTGCAGTTGATTTTTAACTGAAGATCGCTTTGTATCATGCATTACCAAATTGTGTTGCTTATAGTTTAGTCTTTAGTAAATTAGGAGTTTACATTACTATTAAACCAAAAATAAATCTCTTGACTGTTTAATTCAGACAAGTGTAACCAAGCATTTTTGTTTATTTTTCTTTAAGACTTAGGGCATATTGAATTATGAAGTTGGGCAAGTTGTTAATTTGCACTAATATTTACTTCTATTAAGCACACCAATATTTTTGTCACTTTGGAAGCACATTAAACTGTGACTGGAGAGCTCAGCCGTACTTCATGTCCGTTTAATCAGGTAGCTCTCTTCAGAAAGTTGCTTCTCCTTATTAGAAAATAACACAGGTCTGCCTTATGTCCATGCCTTTTTGTCTTTTCTAACAAATCATCTTAGGTTCCTTTCCAAAGACCTGATAGCTGTCACAGCTTGATCAATTGATAAGGCCACACAGTTAGGGACAAGATTTTGCTTTTTTTTTTTTTTAACAGAATCCCATCTTGAAAAGTTCTAGATAAAACAATTGGGAATAGGTCTAGGAAATTGAGCCTTTAATTTTACAGTTTGGGGATTTCTGAAAATAAATGTATATTCAGACATATTTTGGGGAATATTGGCACTGCACTTGTACATTCTTTACAATTTCTTTATCTGTTGGTTAAAGAATGAGAAAGGGCAAGTTGTTAAAGTCTTTTAAAACATTTTCCTGGGTACCCACCCCACTCACTCAAAAATTTTTACAAACTAATCTCAATAAAAAAAGGTCCATTATTTCAGTAAAGCGTTCATTGTGAAAACAAATGTTTGGGAAATAACCACTGGCAACCTTCATTCAGAGTCAGTCTTACATAGATTATTTTCCAGACCCCTTCAACTCCTTATTAGCAATTTAGTGACAAAGAACTTTCAAATTTGAAATTAACCTCCAGAATCTTTTCTTATAATTTTGCCATTGGCTAGTGTTCCTCAGCGTACTGAATAACAATAAAAGTCATACTGGGATAGGAATGACCAGTTAGTACATACTTAGTGTGTAGAAAATATTGAGGGAATTTTACATGAATTTCCATCTTGTGGTGATGTCTCCATTTTACGGGCTTACATGGATTAAATAACTGGTGTAAGGTCACATGACTAAGTGATAGAGCTAGGATTTGAACACTAATTATTCCTGGACTCTTAACTATTTGCTGTAGTTCCTTGAGAGGTTTTGTTTTAGCTCTCAGGGTTCTAAAGAAGGTTTGCTCAGTCAGATAAAATGAGATAGGCTAATGGAAACAGTTGACAGAGGCAGAAATTACTTGCTAAAACATTCACTTTACTGGGAAAAGACTGTGACTTAACTAGAAATTTTGAGAAGAAAAAGGGGTTGGTTGAAAAAAAATTATAGAGAATTACATTATTATGGGATGGTCCCAACCTAGCAGAAAAGAGATACTTGCAATCCCATCACCCCACTGAACTAGAGACTGTGGAGCCAGTGTAGTTCAGTGGTCTTTAGCCCAGGCTTTGGAGTCCGAAAGATGAGGTCAGGCCATGGCAACTCCACTTGCTGCTGCATGTCCTTTAGCAAGTTAACCATCCTCTTTTATTTCAGTTTCTTCATCTGCAAAATGGAAATGCCAATCCCTAACTCATTGGATTCTTATTAGAATTAAATTAGATCCTTTCTAGAGGGCTTGGCACATAAAAGAAAAGCCCATAATTACACTTACTATGACTGGGAAATTATTAGAAAACAGTATGAGTCAGGGAGGTCAGAGGAGAATGGCACACATCACTGAACATTCTTAGGAAGCAAAGTCATCATGGAAACTTAGGCATTAAGTATGGCTCAAGATAGCCTCAAGACACCCTTGCAAATGTGGCACAGTGTCCAGATTGCATTCTTTGTCTTCCTCCAGACCTGCATGTTCCCCAGGCTAGTGGGGGACAGCTCAGGGCATCCTCAGAGGGAAAGTTGTGATTTGGAGACAACTCCCTTGCTTTGGGGTTATAGGCTGTGAGTGGTGACAGAAACACAAAATCCAGTTTAGACCCATTCATCCAGCTCATATGCCCAAGAATCAGGGCTGACTTGTTCTGGTGTCCTGCTGCCAAGGTCTGAGAATGCTGCTGGAACCCTCTCATGAGATACCAGCAGTATCTGAGGGCCCAGATTAAGCAAATCCTCTAACAGTCTTTCAGACCAAGCAGATTCAAATGTTTTAGGGTATTCCTAACCCCAAGAAGTACAGACACCTTCTGTATTGTCCTTCATTTATCTCTGAAGCTGATGGGAAATCATTCAATTAAAACGAGCACGGCAGAATACATAAAACCACAATATGAGTTTAAGAAAATGAAAATGGCACATCAAAGGCATTCTGAAGCCTAGTTTTATGAAATGAAATTTTGTTTCATTTCCACTGATTTCCTAGGTGAAATTAGGTGACTGTCTGGGTAGCATAATGATGATAATGATGGGAAGTCATACATACTCAAATGACATAAGTAAAGCTTTAATAAAGAATGAGAGAGACTCAGGGGAGTGCATTAAATTGAGTAATAATTTATTATTTAGAGACCTCTACCCATATACTCATTTTTTTCTGGAAGAATTGGCTCTTCCTGCAAGGTATGCCATTTTTAGAAAGAAAAGGTATGTGTGTGTTGTACATGTATGTCTGGCAGTCAGATAACTGCATATAGTTGGGGGCCTGGGTAGCCATCTACCTGTGAACCACCTAGGATTTTGTGAGGGAAGAGCAGGGTTGACAGGGCTCTGCATGTCCTATAGGAATGCACTGCAATTATTTCCAATCACAATTAACCTGATTAGAATAATGGACAGGAAGTGTCCCTCTGTAGCTAATGTAGTTTGGCATCAGCTGACTGAAATCCTTTGATAATTTCTGCACAGATGGCTGGGCTGAATGCAGCACTTTTTAAATTATTATTTTCATGGTCTCTTGGTAGGCCAAAACCTCGACACCGACAACAGACCTCCCTATTAAGGTGGACGGCGCCAACGTCAACATCACAGCTGCCATTTATGACGAGATCCAACAGGAGATGAAAAGGGCCAAGGTGTCTCAAGCCCTGTTTGCCAAAGTGGCTGCAAATAAAAGTCAGGTGAGTGGTTTTTAAAAGAGCAAAATCGAGAGCCAGAATTAGACCTTTCTCCTATAAAAATACATCTGTTCTTATAATAATAATAACAATAATCCTCAGGGAATCTGTCATGTTCTGCCTTTTGCTCTCCAGTTTGCTTCTCCCACTGGAGTTCAAAATGGAGATTAAGCCAAAACCCAGCTTTTTTTTTGTTCTTTTAAAGATTTTTTTTTCCTTTAAAAAAATAATCAGCCATGATTTCTCTGTTTATTCCAGGCACTGCTGTGTACCTTCTTTTTCTTTTTCTTTCTTTATCCTTTCTGTTTTGTGGGTGAGGGGGGAGGCTGTTAATTTTTTTTTTATTAGAACAAAACTTAGAGGTATACAACAGCACCTTCCTGGAGACCACACTTAGCTAGTTCTCATCACCTTTCTTATTCCCACCAGGGGAGAGCTGACTTTGCTATAATAACCACTTTCCTCCAGCCTCAGAGACACCTAGTGATTGTCAGGTGTTTCTTTTATGTACAGAATACAGTTGTTTTTCCAGGGGAAAACACACGTGGGGGATCCAGAGTAAGTGCTAAATTCTTTTAACAGAAAAACATAGACGCTTATCCAGTAAAAATTTTTCAGTGTCGGGATTATGGGGAATGCAATGCCCAGGGGAGAGGAACAGACAGATGCTTAGGTGTTTTTCATCCTGAAAGCAGCAACAGTTGATGGGCTCTACTATCTGCCTCTATTTATTTAAAGGGACAATTACTGCCCGACCCTAGAATCCTAGGTCAGTTTGAGATGCTCATTTATTTATCCCTAAGATAAACAACACAGGGTGGAAGAATCAAAAGTCAGTTAAGGCATAATTTTGAGAGGTCTTTGATTTTGAGTTTGATTTCCTCTGTGGCTTTGCATGACAAATGTTTTCATCCCTACATATGTAAATGGTAAAATGCTCTCTCATCTCCCTAACAGATCTTTTGCTGTGTGTTGTGCAGAAAGTTACTGAGCATTGTGTTTCTATTAAGCAAGAAGCCTTTCAAGAAATTAAGTTTTTAAAATGAGAAGTGTTATATTTACACTAATTATATTGTTTTTGTGTTAACCTTTTTAACCCACCGCTTTGTGGTAACCTGACTTGGTTGCTTAAAAGGAGAGGAGAAGACTATCAAGGAACCTTGAAGAGGACTGAAGCGTTTGTTTCCCTGTTCAATTTCAGTGTAGTCATTTTTCCAGAATACGCTTGACTGTCTCCGTCAGTGAAACCAGTGAAATGCAGTTTGTTAAGATACGATGTCCAACCATAGTATGAAATACATGAAAAGAAAATACCATGGAGCCTTCTTAAACTGTTAAAGGCATAAAATCCCATGTACCACATGGCAAAATATAATGAGAGTTGGAGCTGTTAAACGAATAAAGCTGTTAAATGCATAATGCCACTTGGCAAAACTACTGTGCATTTAATGGTTTTCCACTGTGTAATAAAGGACATATGTGGTAAATGTGCAGTGAGTATAAAAGCTGCACAATTGATTTTGCAAACCTGCCCCTTAGTTGTGACTTGATGTAAATGTCAACGTTTCACTGGGGCCTTCTTCTATAAGCATCTTTCTAGAAAAACTGAAGAGAACTTGATTCAAATGCCTGTAATCTTCATGCTGACTTGGCACTAGAACTGTTGGAATTAGTGATGCCTTCAGCCTCCCAAAAGTAATTCAGGTGGCTGATTGAAAGCTGTGTTGGCCAATTGGCAGAAGAGTATTTTTGATGCCTCCTGAAGAAATCAGTAGTCCTGATTTTGCAGAATCTGGAGGAAAACTTAGTTCTGGAATTAATATGCTGAAGGGTGGAATTGAGCCTAAGTAGGGATAAGACACTTTAAAGATTTTCTTTTTTCATTGGGACAATGGTTTCATTCTTATTTATGGATAGGGAATCTTGTTATAAATAGTTTACTAAGTGAGTAAATCAGATATTATGTATTTAAAAATGGTAGTGCCAAATAAAATGAATTTCAAAGGCAGTTTAACAAAAATATTCACTTGATGGCATGTTTAGTGAAATCAGTTGCACAATTTGGTATTTTGCATGTGTATTTGGTACATGTATATTACATATATATATATGGCTCGTAATGGGACATAACCTCTCTAAGCTGCAATGGTCAACTTCATTGGATTGTGATAACTGAGAGAACAAAGGTTTCTCCTCTCCTTTATCCCCTTTCTGTCTATTATTTTTCTTTGAAGGGATCAGAAGTTCTCCCAGTGACTGAAGAAATAAATGCATCTCAAGGGCTTTCCACTCTCGTGGAGGTCAAATTAGTGAAACCTTTAATTAGGAACTCTTGTGAACTGGAGGAGGTTGGGAGCCCTGAAGGCCCAGTTCAAATAGGCATAGCAATGGAAATTTCTTTTAACATAGAAACTACTGGAACCTCATTCGCTCCTTGGTGTGAATTGCTGTAATTAGCTATTAAAAATAATACTGAATACTGCCCTGTGTGTTAGGGAAGCTTCCAATGAGAAGTAGGGAAAAAGGAAGGAAATTTTTAGGTTTTGAGGATGGTTGGCCAACATGGTCCTTGGGGGTTGTAAATGTTTAGGACACAGGCATAATGGGAGGGGAGGCATTCTGAAAGGGTGGCAAACTAGTTGGTTATACAAAGCCATTGCAGAGAAGTGTGTGTGCATTCCCCTAGTGCACAGGTTATGTCAAGACACATTTGTACAGGTGACACAGCTTAGCTCCAGGTCTACATCATCCAGTTCTGTTAGATACCTTCCATGTGACCCTTGCCTCTTGCTTCATGAAAGAGATGTTAAAGAAAAATAAGAGGGGAAAGACATGCTCATACACATTTCACCTTATATGTTTCCTTCATTTTGTGTTTAGGATCAGTTTAGTCACCTTTTTTCTTTTGGATTCTGAAGATTATGTGCCTTTTCTTTCTGCAGAATATTCAGATCATTGGTCTTTATGGGCTAGGATGACACTGTGATCACTGACTGCTCTTTGGGAAGTAGGAGGGAAGGGTCCTTCACAGGGGTCGTGATGGAAGTGCATGTAGGACATTTTTGTGTTCTTTCAGTCTCCTCTTACATACAGAGGGCCACCAGGTAGTGAATGCCTGGCATGCAGTGTTAGTGGCCACAGGAGCTTCTCTTCCCCCAGCATCTGGTCATGTCCCTATTCTTCATACTCAGAATTTGTAGGGCTACTTTGCTTCTTCCTTCCCAATTTGCTTCTTGTCACCTGTGGTCTGGGAGGTAAAATCCAGGAAGGAGAAAATAGTCACCTGTGGAATATCCCCCTGCAGTCCTCAAGGAATGGCCAGGTACTTTGTGACAGGATCTGCAGTCACATTTGAATTGAATCAACTCACACCTTTCCTAGATACTTATTCATTGTGGGGGTTTTCTTGCTGTTGTTTTTGGTTTTGGCAGTACTAGTGTTTGCTAGGCAGGTGCTCTACCACTGGAGCCACACCTCCGGCCCTTTCTTTGCTTTTTATATGTACGTATGTATGTATCTGATAGGGTTTCACGCTTTTTGCCTAGGCTGGCCCTGGGCCACAGTCCTCCTCCCTACCCCCTCCCAGGTAGCTGGGATGATAGGTGTGCACCATCACATCCAGCGCACTATGGTTTTCTCATATCCTGCTCTCTCTACTCTTTTAGAACCTGTAGTATTTCAGTTCATAGAAGGCCGAGGATCATTGAAAGTTTTCTCGTATTTTAGTTCCTGCTTTCCCTTACTTACAACCCAATGAACAAAAACCTCAGAAGTGTCCTGCTCTTAATTTGTGTATCAGGAGGTAGAGAAAAGCTGAGATGCTGTGCTTTGCTCTATATGAACAAGGGGAGGAAGAGAGCCTGGTATAAAACTCAGATGGTATTAATGAAAAGGCCAACCAGAGACTGCTGGAACAAAAGGAAGAGGGCAAGCCAGGTGCTCATATCTCTCTCCTATAATCTTAGCTACTGGGGACGCTGAGATCAGGAGCATTATTTTTGAGGCCAGCTCAGGGAACTAATACCTGGGCATGGTGGCATATACCGCTCATCCCAAGCTATATGGGAAGCTGAGATTGGGAAGATACAATTCCAGGCTGACTTGGGCAAAAAAAAAAAAAAAAAGTTTGTGAGACCTCCCCTCCACCCAGTGGAAAAAAACTGGGTGTAGTGGCTCATGCCTGTTATTCCAGCAAAACCTGGGCAAAAAGCAAGACCCTATCTCCAAACAAACCAGAACAAAAAAGGACTTGGGTTGTAGCTCAAGAGATAGGTGTCTGCCTAGCAAACATAAAGTCTTGAGTTTAAACCCCAGTATCACCAGAAGAAAAAACAAAAGGAAGAGGATGGTCCGGGAACCATCAGGAACCCAGGGGATCTCTGGTACCATGCCACTAGAAGACTGTCCTCATCTCCATTCAGGCTTATAGATTCCTGCCAATCCCTCCCTGCCACCCATACCTTTCCAGGCCTGCCACGTTCCTGGCTGCAGCCAAAGTTGGGGATAGCGAGTCTTTCTTCCTACTATGAACATGAGAACAGGAAGCACAGCTGTGATCTCATGTAGCTAGAGGTCTCCAGCACACAACTCTGACATCATTTTCCCCGTAGCAACTGGGTTCTGCACAGTGATTGAATTTCAGTGTGTGCTGTGTTTCGTGTACATTAGGATTAAGTAGAGTTTGTGTACTGGACTTTATACCTTATGACTATGTTTCTACAAAAAACAAAAAATGTATTCTGAGTTCTTGACTACTGACTTAACAAATTGTATTCCTTAATGGGGAGATTGTATGTGGTTTAGATGTAGTTTGCAAGCTTAGATTTTTATGAACATTATTCATTTCTCCCCAGTTCTCTCTTTATTGATCATCCAATTTGCTTGACGGGCTAAATGATGTGAAATATAAATATTTACCTGGCAGCTTCTTTTTTAAATAAAGCGAAAATAAAGGAAAGAAAGAGAACTTTTCATAAGGAAAAATGACAGATATATTTGTTTTCTTTCCTTTTATGGCTTTTTGCTATCAGAGTCTATGTCACATTTAGTATATGTGGTAATGCCTTCTTCAGTCACGGGTACTGAACTGGTTTTTATTTTTGCATCTCTTCTGAAAAAATCTCCCAGACACAATTTAGTTGTACATATTTCTTTTTTAAAGTATGCTTCTATTTTATGAATACATAAGTAATAACATCCACATTTTACAAAATTCAGATAGTAAAGAAAAATATGAAGGTGAAAATGTGAATTACCCATAATTCTACAATCCAGCGAGAGTTACTGTTAGAATTAGAGTTTTTTCTTCCATGTGCACATGTGTGCATATTTATATCCTAATTAAGATCCTTCACAGATAATTTAAAACTATAACTTCTTCTTAGGAACAATTCATTTATTTTTATATCTTTTTTGCAATAAATTTTATATATTTGAGGTTTATAACATGATGTTATGGTTGTACAAATAGACAGGCAATAAAGTGAAGTAGATAAATGTATCACATAGTTATTTTTTGTGACAGGAATGACTAAAATCTACTTATTTCAGAATCCCTAATAGAACACAGCTTTACTAACAGTAGCCCTAATATCGTGCATTAGATCTCTAGACTTGTTCATCTTGTGTGTCTTCTGTTTTTTATCCTTGGACTTATGTCTCCCTGTTTCCTATGCAGTCCCCAACACCCATGGCCAATGGTATTCTGTTCTCTGTATGTTTCACCTTACGTTTTGCAGACCCCACATATGAGTGAGATCATACTATATTTTTCTTTCTGTGTCTAGCTTATTTTACTTAGCACAGTGTCCTTCAGATCTGTCTGTGTGGCAAATGGCAGGATCTCCTTCTTTTTTAGAGTTAAATAATAGTCTTCTGTGTGTGTGAGTGTGGAGGGAGCTTTAGTGAATAATGCTGCAATGAATGTAGGAGTGCAGATATCTTTGTGAAGTGGTAAGTTCATCTTCTTTGAGTATATGCCCAGAAGAGGCATTCCTGGGTCATACAGTAGTTATATTTTTCTTTAGGAACCTCCATACTGTTATCCATGATGGGTCCACAGGTACCACAGGTACACATTGTCATCAGCATCACTCTCTTGCCAACGTTTTTTACCTCTTGTCTTTTTGGTGAGAGCCATCCTAAGAAAGAAAAGGTGGTATTTTATGGTGTTTTAAATTTGCATTTCTCTGATAATTAGTAATGTCAAGTACCTTTTCGTGTATCTGTTTGTCTTTTTTATATCTTCTTTGGAGAAATGTGGGTTCAGATCCTTTGTTTTTAGTTGATTTATTTATTGTTCTGCTATTGAGTTATAAAGGTTCATTATGAATTTTGGATATTAATGCCCCACTACAGAGGTTGCCTTTACGTTTTTTTGATTGTTTCCTTCATGATGCATATTTTTAGTTCGATCATCCCATTTATTTATCATTGCTTTTGTAGCCTGAGCTTTTTTTGTGATGCCCAAAAATCATAGTCAAGGCCAGTATCAAGGTGCTTTTCCCCTTTGTTCTCTTCTAGTAGTTTTAGTTTCTGGTCTTTTGTCTCTTTGGAGTTGATTTTTGTGTATGGTATAGGATAAGAGTCCAATTTCATTTTTTTGCTTGTGGAAATCTAGTTTTTCAAGAACCATTCATTTTGTTTTTTGTTTTGTTTTGAGACGGGGACTTGCTGTGTAGCCCAGGCAGGCTTTAGACTCTTGGTCCTCTACCTCAGCCTCCGAAGTTGCTAACATTTGTTGAAATGGCTATTCTTTTCCTATTGCATCCTCTCTGTATACTGGTTGAAAATTGGTTAACTACATATGTTTGGATATATTTTTGGACTCTCTGTTTTCTTCCATCAGTCTGTGTTTCTCGGTTTATACCAGTACCATACTATTTTAATTACTGTAGATTTATAATAACTTTATTGATTTAGGCAGTATTGAAGATTGAACCAAAGGGCTTGCACATGCTAGGCAAGTGCTGTACCAATGAGCTATAGCTCCAACTCCTGTAATATAATTTTAAATTAGGAACTATTGTGCCTCCAACTTTGTTTTGCTTTCTCAGTATTGCTTTGGCTGTTCAGAGACTTGTGATTCCATATGAAGAGTCCAATTTCATTTTTTTGCTTGTGGAAATCTAGTTTTTCAAGAACCATTCATTTTGGTTTTTGTTTTGTTTTGTTTTGAGACGGGGACTTGCTGTGTAGCCCAGGCAGGCTTTAGACTCTTGGTCCTCCACCTCAGCCTCCTAAGTTGCTAACATTTGTTGAAATGGCTATTCTTTTCCTATTGCATCCTCTTTCGTTTGTATTTTGGTGCTGGGGATTGAATCCAGGGCCTTACGTTCTACCACTGAGTTGTATCTCCAAACCCAAACATTGGAATTTTAATAGGTATTTCATAAACTCTATTTATTGCTGTGGGTAATACAGACGTCTTAACAATATTTAAATTCCTTTATTAAGGGTATCTTTACATGTAGGAGAATACATTTATAAAATAAAAATATTATCTTTGGCTTCATTAGCCTTTAGAAAATATTGCACAAAAAGTGGTTTCACACTTAACGTTCCTGTTAATGGGGATGGCTTTCTTGACCTGGGCTGGCACAGGCATTGAAGTAGGTGTGTGACTGTCCTGATCCCTCTGGTGCAGAGTGTAAAATTAGTTGGTCAGTTTCACTGCTCCTGATTTTGTTTTGCCACTGGTATTCCTCATGAGCAAGCAGGGGCTTGCTTTAGTAGCTGCCCTCCCTGTCCATTGAGGGTCCTTGGAACACAGTCATCTGACAGTTCATCAAGGAGCAAGCAATCTTTATTCTTATTAACTTGGGAATATATACACAAGTTTAGGGGCTGTCAACTCTAATTCAAAACATTAATGTATTTACACTAAAATTACCAGTTATTATTATAGTGAAAACATTTCTTCAGATTCTGTCATACGAAGTGGGCAGTCAACACAATGATGCCGGAGCATCAAGGTGGATTCTTCAGCCTCTCTGACTTTTTCCCTTGGCATAAGCTCAAGGGATTGCAATCTTTTTAGGGATTAGCAGGAGAAATACCCATAGGATCTCGGTTTGGATATCAACCTCATAATGAAGAATAGGTTCTGTTTTACTATGTTCACAATCAGTTATGTTATGTTTCATGTCCTAAAACTAACCTTTATGGCACTCCTTAACTAGATGTCAGGGAAGGTTAGTCACAGAGTGCATATGGAGTTCTACAAGTGTCAAATACCTTTAACCCATTGGTAATGTCTCTGTAGTGGTTTTAAGCTTGGTTTTATTGTAGAAACCTTACATTGAGTTATTTTGCCTGTTCACTTTTGGACATTTGAATGTGACTCTGGAGCAAATCTGCTTTCCATGTTAAAAGTACTTTTCTAAACACTCATCAGTCCTGTTGGGAAGAGACATGAGTTCAATCATGGTTCTTACAGTGGAGAATGTTGGTGCCTATGAATGGTCCCACCCATGCTACTGTAGAGACCGTTCTTTTCATAGGATCAGGACTAGGGTGAGGCAAGCTGAGTGCCTAGGGTGCACAATGTAAGGAGGCACACACTTGCTAGCCACACTTCTTGAGTATTATGTGCTTGTCATTTAACTCCCTGTTGTCTCTACCCTAATCTTTCGAGAGTCTTACTCAGGACTTTCTGCTCTGTTACCCCCAGATCCTCCACAACCTCAGCTTTGATAAGTTCTTGAGGAAGTTTGCAATGTACAGTGCTGCGTCAGGTGTGCTAAAATTTGGACCTGAAGTAAGGGAATGAAAACAGTTTGGTTGTTTTCTTAGAATAGTACATTTTGTTGTTAACATAGTTCTAGTATTTAAGTGGAGAAGTAAAAGATTGCACATTCACATCAACAGATGTGAATGGCTTTTTCCAGTGTGTATACCTATGTATACATGCATGTATGTGTGCATATTTATAAAGGTGAAGCCATAGTAAATTTCTATTATTGTATAGCTATATATACATTCCGGTCTATCTATAATAAAGAGGGAAATAAAATTTTGTGTCAT
This sequence comes from Castor canadensis, assembly GCF_047511655.1. Classification (NCBI taxonomy): domain Eukaryota; kingdom Metazoa; phylum Chordata; class Mammalia; order Rodentia; family Castoridae; genus Castor; species Castor canadensis. Next base: position 149,435,148 of record NC_133389.1, on the reverse strand, counting down.
CCCCTTGTGACTTGAGCCCTCTATAACAGAGTTAAAGAATTGTTCTGAAATAAAATTTTCATTACTCTCAATTACAGACTCAGTTTTGGCAAACACATCCATAGTATTCCATGAGTAAAATAGCCCAGAGACAGCTGAAAATTGGTTCCCATAAAAATGCAGTCTAAAACTTAGTATATAATTTTAGAAAATAAAAAAAGAAGCAGTTTGCTTTTACTTACCACATGCTATAACATAATTAACCTTGAACTGTAACCAAAGGCTCAGAACATATTCTTTTTCAGGTTTAGATGACCTCCTCGTCAGGGATTCACTGAAGCCCTTGACAAGTCCCTCTTGTAGTTAGCCTCTTATCCATTTCAGTTTTCTTGATTAGGTTATCTTGAATCATTAGTGGGCTTATTTATTCTAATAGACACTTATTGGATTCATGAAAAGAGAGTTCGGTGACTAAGAAACAAGAGCTGAATATTATCTGGCTCATTTCACACTTCAGAAGAGTCTCAATCAGCTGAAGAGAAATCCTTTCACAGTTAACAAAAGTTTGTTTGGGGACTTTGTGTGCTTCCATTTAGAAGGCGAACTGTCTGTGGTTAATAATATGAATTTTCTTTTAAGACACTCAGAAAACATTTCCTTTTGGTTGCATATGCTGACATTTTCTGTATTGAAGATGTGGGTGAGTAAATGGCCTTTTACATTTCTGCTGCAAGAGCCTGAGTCATCCTCCTGAGGAACTGTTCATTTGCTGACTTTTTCATTCATTAGAGTTCCTAGAGGGGCAAGAGGGTGCGGCCGCCTCCTATCTCGTAGCTTGAATCCACTCTTCAGCTCTGTGTTAGGCACACAAGTTGAGAGTCACCACTGTGACAAGGTCCTGCTGAAAAGAGCACATAGCCATATTCAACAGGGGCAGAGTTATCCCCTTTTATTGGAGGTCAGAGCAAGCTATGGACTTTGGTTCCCCACTGATTTGTATTTATTCTGAAATATTATAAAACTTGTTTTTCTACTTTTTTTGTTTCCTTTCCTTCTTTTTTTTTTTTCTTTGTTTTGTGAGGCAGGGTTTCACCATGTAGTCCAGTCTAATGTCAAACTTATGATCCTCCTGCCTCAGCCTCTCCATGCTGGGATTACAGTCATGTACCACCATGCCTGGCTCCCTCCTTCCCTCCCTCTTTCTTTTTAAAGAGAAGACACGAGGAATGGGAGAAGTTGGAGTCATAACCAGGTGCCCTGGTATAGGGAAAACAAGTAACTTTGTATAGAGTGACATTTCAGTACCATGGACAGGAACCCCCCCCCACACACTTTTCTCATCCACTGTGCCCCCTCCACACCACCCCATATCATTCATGAGCATTAGATCTAGAATTCAAACTTGTATCTGATATGGTCCTAACTCAAACTAGGCTGTATTACTGGTTTGTAAAAGATCTCCCTGATCATTTGAACATTCTCAACCTTCTGATATGGTTTGAAGGATTTTAAACTCTTAATTTGTTGTAAGTGAACTAGATATTGCTTTTTCCCATTTATTTTCAATCTAGGAGAGCTTTTGAAATTTCCATGTAAGCCACAACAGCAGAAAGTGAGAGAGAGAAAGAGAAGAGAGAGAGAGAAGAAAATGGTTAAAAATTTGAGAACATATTTTAAATGATTAATACAGTTTGGTGCTTATGATAGGTGCCATTTCTTTTAAGAGTGAAAGCTCCTAGAGAATGAAGCCTATGAAGTATGTACTTTACCACTATCAGGCCATTGTGGGTTCTGGTTAATACCCATGATTTCACTGTGGAAAAAAATTTCTAGGCTAGGATAAGTGGTGTTCTTGACTTTATTATAGTCTTTTCCCCCAAGAACTTCTTGTTTAATAGAAAAAAATGAGGGAGGGAAAAAAAGAAGAGTTCATTCTTTGTCTTATCAGTTAAAATATCTTCAGTGGTTCCTAGAGCCGATAGGATTAAGATGAAAAGTTCGTGCATTAGAAATAGGAAAAAATCTTGAAACATGATTGCTTCTGGCAATTAGTGTTCTTTTCAACAATCACTCTGAAACTACAAGATATTCTTCTAGGTTAATTTCTTTCCCTCCCTCCCTCCCTCCTTTCCTCCTTTTTTCCCTCCCTCCCTCTCTTCCTTCCTTCCTTCTTTTGTTTGGTGGTACTGGAGTTTAAACTCAGGGCCTCACACTTACTAGGCAGGCATTCTACCACTTGAGCCACTCTGCCGGCCCTAGGCTAATTTCTATATAATCTAGTAATTTCAGTTTCATCTAATGAGCATCTAGAAGCATCTACTATGTGCAAGGAATCATACCCTGCTCTGAAGAGGCTAGAATGAGTAAGAAGCCAGCCTTTCCCTCCACTCCCATCAAGAAGCTGACTATTCTGATAGGGATACAGATGTGCCACCTCCAACAGTAGCAGTCATCATATTGTGAAAGAGTATACACAAAATGCTTGAGGGTCATACAGAAGTGAGCAACCAGTTTAATGGGAGGTCAGCTGAGACCATGTCAGCTGAGCCTTGAAGCACATCTCATAGGATCAGAGCTTTAGTGAAGAGACATTCCAGCAAAGGGGGAAACATGGTGAAAGCATGGAGGTGAAAGTGTTTCCAGCACCTCTAGGGATGGAGTAATTTGCAGCAGCTGAAGAACAAGATCAATAGAGGAATTGACGGGGGACAGGTGAAGTCATGAGAGAGAAACGAGCAATTTACGTTCCTGACTGTTGATTCTTCTAATGCACTTGAATTATAACCTAAAGGTTGCTTCCTTATGTAACTCATCAATGAAACTGTCATTCTACTAAAGGATAAGCTATGGAGTTATTACTCATCTTCCAAACAGAATTAGTGATACATTTCTTCAAGTAGTAAGGAATCCTAATGCATTTACAACATGATTTGCTTTGTAAATTTCGATTGGTATGCAACTTTCATGGACATGTGGATTATAAACACGCTGTATCTTGACTGGTCTGAGTGTCATCTCACCTGCAGTTAGAAAGGGTGGGTGATCAGAGTTGTTTTTTCTACTGAGGGAAATAGATTTGTTTAAGAGGCTGATGAGATGACTAAAATGAGATGTTAATAACTATTATTTGCTTATGCACTGAATGTTCAGGAACTCTTTAACCATCGATTATAAAGAAGCAGTCTTTTAATGTATGTTCCCTCTTTGGTACAGATTTTAAAGGTAAAAGACTATTTTAGTCGTGAATCCCTTGGTATAATTGCACTTAGGCTCCATGTGTATTTTCCTATATAAGTTTTAGATAGTCTCTGGATTTTTTAAAATGTTGAACTAATTTTAGACTTGGAAACTTGCAAAAACAGTACAGAAGGGCTAATCGTACTGTACTGTATGTCTCTCATGTAGCTTCCTCTAATTTGACACCTTACTCTACTATAGGATAATTAGTGATAATAGTGCAGTTATCAGAACCAGGAAATTAACATTGTTTCAATACTATTGGCTAAACTAGAAATGCATTCTGATTTCGCCAATTTTTCTACTAGTGTCCATTTCTGTTCCAAGATTTCAGATTCCATCCAGGAACCACACTGCATCAAGTTGTCAAATCTTCTAATTCTCCTTAATTTTCTTCAGTCTACAACTATTCCTAAGTTTTGCCTTTTTTTTTTTTTTAATGCAGTACTGGGGTTTGAACTCAGAGCTTTACACCTGCTCCACAGACATACGACCACATGAATCATGCCTCCAGCCCCCAAGTCTTGCCTTTTATGGCCTTGTCACCTTTGAAAAGCTGATTGATTATTCTGTCAAGCTCCCCTCAGCTTAGGCTGTTCTGATGTTCTCTCATGATTTGACTGTGGCTATACATTTTGGGCAAGACTACCACTGATGTGATTTTGTGTCCTTTATGGCTCATTGTATCACAACATTGATGTGTCAGTAGCTCATCTCTAGTAATGTTAATCTCGACCAGTTGGTGAAGGTAGTTTCTTCTTTGTAGTTTAAACTCTGCTGACTAACCATTCTCTGCTACTTAGGACAAGTAGCAAGGTAGGTAACAGATGATGGAGAGTGAAAGTGGAAAGGAACTTAGAGACCATCTTTTCTAAACCCCTCCTTTCACAGTTGAGCATCCAGAAGCTCCAACAGGCAAACCATTCACCCAAAGGTCATTCGGTTATTTAATGACAGAGCAGTCAGGTCTCAGGGCTCCAAGTTTAATACTTTCTGCGCTTGCTAGCAGTGCTCAAACATGTATGAGTCACTTAGTCTCAGTTTTATCAGACTGCAAAAGCTAAACTTACTGATGAATATTCAACCTGTGATCAGAACTTACAGCCAGACTAAGGGAGAAGTCACAAACGGGTATGTGGTCTACGATTCACAGTGCTCACTTGCAGAGCTGGCCAAGGCTGAAAATCAGATGAACTTCTGTATCAGCATTTCTGAAATGAGAATAATTCTCCTGGAGTGCTCCACATAACACATAGGGAACAACAACAAAAAACCTACTTGAGATTTTTAACATAAAAAGGAGATTTGCTTATTAATAATTCATGAGTTCCCATTGAACATGCACGACAGAAACAGTGCTATTCAATAGAGAATACTGTCATCTGTCACTGTTTTATTTGACATTTACACTTTTTTTTTTTGCCTGATACTGCAAAACTTTCTTGGATGGCATGCAAAAATTATATAAATGAAAAAAAATCCCAACGTAGGAACCCTTTATCTCTTCTGTGATGAGTTCAGTGACAGTTACACACGTGTGTTCATGCAACAGCATGGCACTTCCTCACACATTCATTAGCCACCAAACAAGCTACTAAGAGATCCTATTGAGAAAACAGAGAGAAGCATCCCAAGTGGGCTGTGGAAGGGTCATGTGAATAAAAAGATGGTGGGTGAGAGGGAAGTGAGGTGGAAGAATAGATTTCATGGAGGGAGCAAGCGAGTCAGAGCGAGGGGAAAGCACATCATGGCTGCCATGAAGAAAACTGAGAAAAAAATGTTTCCATTTTAGATACAAAATAAATATTTATAAATGGTGCCATAGGGGCTCAACTAGTAGGAAATCTCAGCATTTAGTTACAAGAGCAAGTCAGAATTAGGAGCACCTTATGATTTTGTGCAACTGTAAGGCTCCCCACAATCTTTCTGCTCTGTAGGTTAGTTATTATTTATAAAAATCACAGAACCAGCTGATACATTCATAAGCTAATTATTGAAGCAGCTGGGTACACATGGTGCAATATGTCCAAGGCTGTGAAGTATCACAGATTTGTTGGGGCCTGCTGTGGAGGGGGTGCACTGTTGAAGGCTCCATCCCTTAATCTGATCAGCCAAGCAAACACTTTGTGGGGAAAGTAGATTAATAACCCTCTAAATACCATGAATGTGCTTCATCTTCAAAACTGGGTTCCCTTAAACATGCTGTTAGCTCAGCTCTTCAGGGATTTGAGGAAGTTCTCTAGTGCCCTAAGAACAGGGTCTTGTTGGGTACTTCCCTGTGCCAGAAATTAATTTGGTTTGCGTATGTCTGCACACATGACCACACTTGTGTCTAATCTGCTCCCTAATAGCTTCAAGGTCAAGACCTGGGATGTCAGTGGGCAAATTGAGCACTACACTTCTTAAAGACTGATGGCAGATAGCACACAGTCCATAACGAGGACTGTATGTGTTGTTCTAAGTGATTGTAATGAGTACAGATTATAACAGCACATATAAATCAAATGTGGCAATGAATGTTGTGCAAGACATTCCAAGTGTCGTAAGTGGAGATACCACTCAGCTGCCACCTGTCTCCTTTCAAGCTGTGGCTTAACAATGCAATTCATCCCTCAAGACAGCAGGTGCTATCTTCCTTCAGGTCTGGGTATCTCAGAACTTCATCTTTTAACAGATGTAGGTTTTTGTTTTTATTTTCCATTCAATGGTTGGTCTCCATGCTATTGCTTCCCCTGGGAGATGTTAAACATACCTGTTTGAAACATTTGAAAGAATTCAGTTGGAGACTTATTCAGATCTGTGAAAAGACAGAGAAATAGAAGCTTATTTTTTTCCACAGATGGTTTATTTTCCATTTCAAGAATTCTTCCCTTTGTATGAAGAAACCCTTGAGGAAATGCTTTGGGACCAGGAGATTTTTGTTTTTAATAACATCTATTTTGTGGTAGGGATAAAAATTTATCTTCATTTTTTCATATACTTGGTACCTTGAAAATTAACCATTACCTGTCCCTTAATCAAGTTGAAAAAATAATCTATGAAAATACTTGGAAAACATTTCCAAGCAAATGATAAGATATCTTGTTTTCATTCTTCCTAACCCTCTAACTCTCCCAAGCTCCCAGTTTATTGCAAGAAAAGATCAGGTCTGCGCAAATGTGGCCTCTCACTTGTAAAAACAAGGCAGTGTTGTGTTACAGATTAGTTTATAAATCCCCAGTGGCTTCACAGTTCAGTGCCTACAGCTGCTGCAGATGGGCCTGGGTTTTTGTCTCTTCGCGGTGCTGCAGCCGGCAGTTGAAGGAGAAAATGGAATGATCAGGTTATTAACATGGAGGCCGCGAGGAAGAGGCTGCACAATGAGAACAGCTGGTGTTGCTGTCTTGGCTGATGCAGCGGAGATAATCAAATCTTGCCTTTTTTTTGGGTAAAGGCAGAAGACACAGTGGAGAGTTAGACAAACAACGGCTCATGATAGTATACGAGGTTTTTATGTTGCATGTCAGGAACTTTCATTGGCTTACAAGTTATGATACAGAATTTGTTGAGGCTTGGGGTTTATCTTTCATGAAGTCAATTGCATGTATGCACCTTTTTAGAAAAATTTTTATTCTTTTTGCAAGAGGCATACCGTGGGACAGTTCTTGTTTTTAAAATTAGCGACATAGCTTGGGAATGATGGGTTAGAAAGCTACTGGGTAAAATATTTTGACATGAGTCAGTGAGCGATGTTGACAGCATCCTCTGTATTATTTTCATATAATCCATCATTATTTGCATTACATTTTCTTTCTCATGCAGTTGCAAGAGAGAGAACATCCGGATGCCAAAGTTGGGAGGCAGACATTTGCAGGTGCAGCCCGACCAACTGCCTGCCTTCCTGCAGGTGTGGCTGTGGTGGGAAGCTGATGGTTAAGAGGGCCTCCAGCACAGGGCATTCAGAGATGGAGCAAATATACATTTGTTTCCATTCTAGTTAAAGCTATTGCATTTGTTCTGCAGTTACTAATGATTGTAGGACTATTTCCTCCTTGGAGAATCCACTGCTCTTTTTACCTACACAGCTTTTTTTCTTCTTTAGAGTTTTTTATCTCATAATACATATTTGTTCATCTTCACTCGTTCTTAGAGTAGAATACTAACTTGTTGGGTAAGGTGTAAAAACTGTGGCTGAACAATAAAAATTACTTTTTCTAAGAATTGAGTAACTATAATCTTGTTCGAGTATCTGAAGGAATTTTCAAATAAGGAAACTGCAGTCTGGGCTCTATAGCTCATACCTGTAATCCCAGCTACACATGAGATAGAGATCAGGAAAATTTTCAGTGCCAGTATGGGCAAAAAGTTAGCAAGAACCAATAAAAATCTGGATGTGGTGGTCCATGCTTGTCATAAATAAGGAGGATCACAGTCTAGGCCAGCCTGGACATATATGTGAGACTCTATTAAAAAAAATAACTAAATCAAAAGGGCTGGGAGCATGGCTCAAGTAGAGTTTGCCTGGCAAGCTTTAGGACCTGAGTTCAGACCCTGGTACTGCCAAAAGGAAAAAGAAAGAAAGGAACTAATTGAGAATGTATTCTACAGGAAGAGTGACAGGTAACAAGAGTGAATGGTCATGGGCATTGCCGTGACCCCCAATATGGACACTGATTGTTTTTAGTCACACTGTTTTAGTAGCTCCCCAGGTTGGTGGGATCAATTTTACAGAAAAACGTGAACAAGTGGGCTGGCACCTGACTGTGGTCCAGGCCCACTCAACTGCTCTGCACTCTGCAGACTAACTCAAGTGAACTCCTCTCTCCAGGGCTGGCTCTGCGAACTGCTCCGCTGGAAAGAGAACCCAAGCCCAGAAAACCGCACCCTCTGGGAGAACCTCTGCACTATCCGTCGCTTCTTGAACCTTCCCCAGCACGAGAGGGACGTGATCTATGAGGAAGAATCACGGCATCACCATAGTGAACGCATGCAGCATGTGGTCCAGCTCCCACCTGAGCCAGTGCAGGTCAGCTTCTCCCCCCAGCCCCACCCCCACCCCCATCCCAAGCAGGGCTCTCTGTGCCTGCAGCAGCTTCCAGGGTCAAAGTAGCACACCAGGGGCTGGCAGAGTGGCTGAACTGGTGAAAGCACCTGCCTAGCAAGCATGAGGCCCTAAGTTCAAACCCCAGTAAAACCAAAGGAAAAAAAAATAGTGTACACCACACCACCTCCCATCAGAGGAGGGCTCCTGCCTTGTCCCCCAAGAGAGAGGACCCTGCTATTACAGTGGGCACTGTGTCTGGATAGGTGTGAACAGAGAAAAATGTGCAAGAAGTGAAAGGCCAAAGGCAGCTGCTTTCCTGAGCCCATTCCTGGCAAGTTTGTGACGCCACACTTGAGGAGAATGAAGTCTCCTCATCAGAAAGCAGCTTCTCCCTCGGTTTGTTTTCTAAAGAAAAACTGATCCAAATTCCTCAGGGAATGTTTGATTGGAAAGAAAAGAAATTGCCATGTGACCTGAAGAATACCTTTGAACCCAACCAAAACTTTGAGAAAAATTGTGACATATTTAGATTTTAAAATGAGTTTTTATTGTCTTTGGTTTCCTCTTTTAGAAATCTGCCTTCATTTGGGTAACATGGGGGTTTTTTTTTGGCTTAGTTTTTGTTCTCACTGAAGCAAATAATATTTCCTTCTGAAAGTAATTGAGTTTACTGACTCTTTTTATAATCTCAAATCAACTGCTTTCAAGAAGCATTAACTAGGGTTTCCGTGGTGAGATTCCCCAGAGTTTTGCCCACGCATTGGTTCAGTCCAGCTGCCCAATAACTTCAGTTGCAGCTGCCACCAAAGAGGACTCTTTACATTCTCTTTCTGACATTCCTTCTGTGTAGAAAAGGAAAGTTGAGGCAAGAGTACTTGTGTGTACACATGTGCGTGAAGAATGGAAGAGATGAGGATGGATGAAGAAGAAAGTATGTTTTACAATAAAGATAAATTAGGAGAGGCAATGAAGGATGTGGTGAAATATACCCTTGGTTATCTGTGTCTACTTTCTTTTTGCTGCACCTGCCTGTGCCTGGGAGGAGCCAGAAGTGAATGGGTCCAGCAAGTCACTTTTCATCCAAATATTGACCTCTCAGTCAAAGCTTTCATGCTATCATTAGTCAGTTTCTCACACCAAAGTCACAAAGTAAACTGCTCAAATTGTCAGACTCAGGGACTTGTCAAGGTGGTCTCTATAAAAAGTCTGCAGTGAACCCAGGTGGGTAGATGGCAGGTTGCACAGTTAGTAAGTAGCACAACTACCCACTCCTGTGAGACAGAGTCATAGGGTTGATTACCCTGCAGGACCCATCCACCTCCTTCCTGTCTTGGTCCTTTACTGAGTAGGTCCTTATCCAAACACCAAGGTCCCTCCCTATAGATAATTAGACCTACATACTGAGTCACATAGCAGTAGTTAACAGACTGTGAGATTTTAATTTCTTAAAATTAAAGAGGGGCCCAATACAGGTTCACTGACCTTTTATTTTAGAAATACATAGATTTGAACAATTCAAGAGAAGCCTCCATCTATTATCAGTATCATTCCATAAAGTACAATACTCTCGAATTTCATATCAGTCAGTGAAATAGATAGCCTTAAATAAAAGATCATGCCAACTATGGAAATTTAGCCGAATGAAAAACTCACCTCCTTCCACCCCTGTTTTGATGTGATCAGGTCCAGACTTTTGTTTTGAACAAGCAGAAGACCAAACAAGACCTTTAGGAACCACTGACTTTGCATGGACTTGTCTTTCAGGATCCATCCTAGTTCAGTCCAGGAGTGATTTATTCTAGATCTCAGTGAAAGACTCGTTTCAATTATATGATGTTGACATACATGGAAACTTAAAGGAATCTCAGATAACAATATGCAAACCCACTTTCTATTGTGAGTGAGGACAACTCACTCCCATACCATACTTGTCTGGGTTCCTTGTCCAGAAATTCTCATCTGTGTGGACTTTTAGATAGGTACCTGAATGGATATTTAACTTAGTATTGTATCTTAGAGTTGACCAGTTTGAGTGAAGTAAATCTTAGAAGTCAACAGCCAATTAATTTATGAGTTTATTATCTTTTGTGTTAGTATGTCAGAACCAGAGTATGCTGATAATATTTAATAGCTAAGAGAAACTCATACTCTGTTAAAGTTTATTCCTATCACTCTGATCGTGGCTAAAGAGCACACTGCACATTGAATTTGCTCTAGCCATTGGCCTTGATCCCACCACTACTATGAAATTCTTTTTTTTTTTTTTGCATTGTGCCTGTTTCTGAGTGACACTGCTTTGCTGAATTTATTTTTGTCATAAAAATACAAAGCTGTGGATTAATTATTTATTACAGTCAAATATGAAAAATGAGGAAAAATAACTGGAACCAGTCAGCAGAACTCTTAAGATGAGAATACAGCTGGCACATCCTCTGTGACTTGGGGAGGACTATATTTAAAGAGATACCAAGCCACTAAAAAATGTCTATGTTGACCAGAAGCCAAACCATTGAAAACTTAGGGCTGGAATTCACTTATATCAGCTATATTTTTAGAGTGATATGTTTGTTTGCATGTTTTAGGAATTTAAAAATTCATATGTAGCATAATATTAGTTTGGCAGTGCTGCATTTGTCTAATTAGGTAGAAAATGTGCCATCACTAAATTGTTAAGAATGAGTGAAACCAGTGCTGATTAAGAGCTTCTCATATTTGCAGCATATTAAAATACACAGAAGTCCTCCTTACTGTCGTCAAGGAAGAGTACTGTTAATGTTTCTTTAGGTAATATGGGTACACTACTCCCCGATTCTTCCTTTCTTCCTTCCCTCCCTTCTCCTCTCTTTCTTTCTTTATTATTTTTATGAGACAAGATCTTGATATGTAGCCCACACAGACCTTGAACTCAAAGTCCTCCTGTCTCTACCACCCAAGTTCTAGGATTACAGGCATGTGCTGTCACGCCCAGCCTGATTTTTTTCTTAAATAGTGAAGGTGAGAGGTAGTGATTTGGTACAAAATTACTCACTGCATTAGTCCCCAAAATGTTCTGGATCAAAGGAGCTGTCTGTTGCCCTCCTCTTTTGGGGATTTTTGTGATGCTGAGAGGTCCCTAGAGTCACAGCCTTTCTCTTTACAAAAGAGAGGAAATTTTTCATGGACATTTTTGTGTGGCCTGCAGATGTGCTTCTTTTAAGCCCACATTTAAAAATCAGGAGAGTCCACATAAAATCAAGAAAATGAGAGGATCTGATCTGCCAGGCTCCAGAGTCCCATATGACTGGAGCTAGGCCTTTTCCACAGGGCACTCACATACCATCCTGCCATCTGGGTTCCCATCGCCCACACTCTGCACACACATATACATCCCATCCACTTCATTTATTTAGACTTCACACTCATTATGTCATTTGCCCTAGAAGGTCACCTGGCCCCATGGTACCACCTCTATATCTGAAGGGACCATACCAGAACCACAAATGCCCTTGTCCCATCACTCTTATTTCTTTGGTGGTAGCCATTAGATACCATTTAAAAAAAATTTTAACTCCTAATACAATCTTTTACATGCTTACTAATAAATATCTATGTGATGGAATTTCACTTCGAGATAAGCAAGGTTATAGTTGAACCCACACTGGACTTGAAGCCATGGAGGAGTGTTGTCAGCTCTAGAGACTTGGCTGTCCTGTGATGACATGGATACTCCTTGGGAATTCTGATCTCCCCAGGGAATGTATAGCTTTCAGGTCATGTTGAGTTATCTGGCAGCTCCAGGTTTCTTTTGGTATTCTAAGTCTCTTCAGAAGCACCAATTAGGTACTGCCCTGTAGAAACTAATCTTCTAGGCTCTGAACACACTTGTACACTAAATCCATTCACACCTAGATCCACAGTGAGGACAGTAATGCCTCATGGGATGAGTTGGATCTTGCAGAGCATAAAAATTCTACGTGTACAATAGTTTGTGGTCCTCTAAAGGAATTGATACACAAAGAGATATTCAGTATATTTCTGACGTTAACAATTTATGAAGAAGGAAGATGATTAGGAAAAATGTATAAAAAGCTCTTTGGGGGTTGATTATAGAGAAATAAATTGAGAAATACTAATGTACATAATATTTCTAGTCCAAGTGTAGATAGCACAAAGATCAACTGAGGTAAGACATGGTACAGCAAACCAAGTTGAATCAAAACATTCCATGAAAAAGATGAAATAAATTCTATTTTTTTTCTGCAAATGGTTGGGGACAAAATCATTTCTTGTGATTGCAGCGATTTTTCTTCCTCATGGTTATTATGACCTGAGGCCCTATAGTGAATGGATAGCCTCAGCTTAGAATCAGAAACTGGTTAAGTCAGGATGTTCATTATTACCAACTCCATTTTACAATTGGAAAAGGCAAAGCTGTCATTGAGCCTTGCCTGCTAAATGAAAACACAGGCATTTTTGGCATCCAGTATTTCCTCTGACCACGCTTTCTTCTGAATGCAGTAGAGGAGAAAGGACATTGCTCAAACTGTGTCTGACCTCACTAGAATGAGGTTGACTGGGTAGCACTTGCTAAAGTGTTCATGTCTGTGCAGTTTGTACTTTATTGCTTTATTGTATTCCTCCACCATGTATTCCATGGCTTATTTTGTGAGTTCAAGAATTTGAGCTTACTGCTGTGTGGTTTCCCGACAAGTACTTGCTTTAAAATTCCATGTCGTGCATTGAGTAACAGTGTGAGATCTGGCCTGTGACAGCCATTTACACACCAGCATCATACCTTTACTCGTCTGGACTGCTGTTCATGTGGAATTCTCAGCCTTTCCTAAGTCACAGACACTCTATCATTGGTATCCACCAGAATAACTTTTTCTCTCATGGGGTATTTGCCAGTTTCTGGAAACATTTTTGGCTGTTAGAATTTGAGGATGCTACTAGTGTCTACTAGGTGAAGGCCTAGGATGCTTCCAAATATCTGACAATGCACAAGACAGTTCCCTTAAAGAAACGCTCTGGCCTACAATGCAGTACTGCTGGAGTTGTGAATCCTGGATAGACTTACCATTAGCTGCCTAATAGTGTAAGATAAAAAAATCATGCATTTCTCTAAATACATTGTTCTGAATTTTTCTATACACAATCCAGTAGTAATAACAGTAGAACTTATTCTGCCGTCCTTTTTCTCTTTCTTCTTTCTTTTCTTTCCTTTATTCCCTGGCATCAACTAGCTTTTTTGAAAGCCAAACTCTTCAAATGTGAGATTTTTTACATTTTATCATTTTTAACTATTGTGAAAAACCAAGAGATTGGTTGTTTTTTAAAAATCTACTTTCACAGATGAGGAATTGAAATTTAAAGAAGTTGCTCAAAGTGAGAATTTAAATTCACATCTGTCTGCTTTCGAGTCTGACTTTTATTTGTATGCTGGAAAGAACTTCTAAATTGCAACAGGCAGTGTTCCCCCAACACTTACTATGAGCTGTCTGGTATTATACTTAGTTGCTTATGTGTATATTTTATTTTTAATTATTCTACTGGATATATTTGGTTTTGTAAGCTTACCTTTTTATAGCACACTTAATACAGTAATACCTTTAACTCACTGGTGTGATGTCAAAGAACTGATATGACTGAAACTTCCACTTTTCATTAAGCCACTGTCACATTTTTTAGGTAACTTTAGAATGTGACTCTCACTGTTAATGTTTAAGGGCATTTACAATCTCCCTTTTGGCACTGAGCATTCACTCTTACTTTCCTACTCAAGACTCTTGAGTCTTGATTTATGAATTTGCTTACAAGAGAGCAGCTTCTTGGAAAACAAATAAGCTAATTAATTAATTGATTAAGGATGTTTGCAAATTCTCTAACCAGGTTACTAGAATTTTTTTCTACCTTGGAGTCATTCCAAGATCCTATTTAAAGCCTGCTGTTTGAATGTGGCTCCAGAGTTCTGAAACCCCACACTAGTCCTGAGGAAAGAAGCGAATTAACACTTGCCACTTTTAATGAAAAACTGCAGCAGTTGGGTACAAAGAAGGTCCTGATTTTCCAAGAGGGGCCGCACTAGCTTTTTCGTATTAATACTCTGTATACTGCACACATTTATTACACTTCATTTCTGTGTTATTGGTTAGCTTTTCAACATGTCTAAAATTTTAAATTCATCATGCAAGAATATAGAGAAACATGGAAGTCACGTGCAACCAGTGCTTTTTATTCTAGGAGAGGGACACCTCCATCTTGTACTCACCTTCCTTCAAAGTGTACGGGACAAGTTTCCCTTAGTGAAAATTCAGCAAGTTGAAGCAGCTCACTAGAGTCTGTAGTGAGTGGTAGGTTTAAACTGTATCCTTGTTTTTTTCAAGACATTTTGGCAAAGTAGGCCTGCCTGCCTTTTTTGTTTGTTTGTTTAAAGTTTCATAAAAGTTTTTTTTTTTCTTTTACGAGACATAGAAATCTCAGCATAATTATTGGTGATATAGTAAAAGAAACTGGAGGTGATAGAATTTCATGAAAATCCAGACATCATACTCTGAGTATGGTTAAGTTTCTCTGAACCTGGAGCTGGGAATTCACCAGGTGCAGTTTATGGATTCACCTTCTCCCCATATCAGCTTCCTTCTCTATCAAGCTTTTCTTCCAACCATCACCTGACTTGCCGTTTACTGATACATGTTTGTCTGTTTTGTAACTTCTGCATACTGTTCATAGTTTCTCTGAATTATAATTCTGCCTCGTCAAAACCTTGGCCTGCCCTTGATCCCTGCTCTTTCTCATGATCTTTGTTCAGTTCTCTACCAAACCCACTTCCTGTTACCCACTTCAAATTCACCTAAGAGGGAAACCGACAGGTCTACCTTCTTCCCATGAAGGTAGACTTTCTTGCTATTAAATTTCCAGATGGTAATCTGACTGCTTGATTTGGAAGGCACCACATTTTAAAGGAAGAGCTTTTGCTGGACAAAGTATTAGCATAATCTCAAGAAGAATGGAAAGTAGAAAGCCAACTGGCTGTAGTTCACTTGTAGGTAACCTATAGGTGGACTGCCATAGGACCAGAAAGTTGGGGTCCTATTAAGTAAAGCATGGCCCCTAAGACCCTGCTTTTATCAGCATATATGGTTGCAAGTATGATTAACAAGCAGTCTAGTATAAACTCATGTCAAGGGAGATTCATGTGACCTATTTTTAAATGTAAAGGTCTACAGACACATAAGTAGTCCACATGGATAAGGAAACCATTGTCCAAGGATGATTTTAAGTTCTGTGTATATCCATAGTATTATGCCTTTGTATTTTACTGAAAATTGTTTTAACATTTATCATGTACTTCCTTGTATAGTTTCTAGACTATAAATAACTTAGAGAAATTAACCTTAAATTTTTATAGTAGTCTTCTCTGGGTGTGATTAATTATATTTCTTTAGAGTAGGCTCAATATTCTATTAGGCTTATTTTTTTTTTTTTTTTTTTGCAGTGCTAGTGACCAAACCCTGGGCCTTACACATAGTAGGCAAGCACTCTTACCACTGAGCTACATACCCAGTGCCTTAGGCTTATTATTTTAATGAATAGAGTTAGCTAACCATGGGGACAGAGATTTGTTCTGCTGTTTCTGACATGCAGAGTTACCCCTATGAGTGGCTGAACCTTCATGACACATCACCTTCCCCAATCCGACATTTAGGATTAGCTGGTTGAAAGTGAAATGTCAAATAGCTGGGTTCTGCTTCTCCCAGTCTTCTCTTCCTCTATGGAAACTTTAAGAACCTTGGTCTCTCGAGCAGCTTGCTCTTCTACTCTTGCTACACATTCTCTGCAGCTCACTTTTTTAGATCCTGTAACAGTATGTAAGGCATTGCCCAGTGCGCTGCTTCGTAGGTAAAGGGAAGAACTGGAATGTGTATCACTTACATCAATTTAGAGTCCTCACACATACAGGCTTTTGAACTGCCCAGTGCTCAGAGACCACTAAAACCACTGATATACTTTGCCTATAATAATAGAAGATAGAAGATTGATAGAATAATAGAAGATTGATATTTCAAGTTTGGGGACAGCAGGGCACTCCTTATGTACGTTTCCATATGTACTTTTCCTTCTGGTGATATTAAATGAAACCAGTTATAATGTAAAAGTTTTGACATCTTGTCCTTTTTTTGATGTTCTGATAAGAAAATAAGACTAAACACAATACTTTTAAACATAAAGATTAGTTGTCTTTTATTTTAAATATTGCTGTGGAATTTGTTAGAAGGTGTTCTTGCTATTTTTCTGTTGATTCTCCCTCTTTCTCTCCCTCCTTTTCTTCCTTGCTGTCTTTCGTCTTCTGTCTTTTCAACAACCAGAAAAACTCCTTTTCTGTTTTTCAACTTGGAAGAATAGTGGGCAATGGCTTATGAATTTTGTGAAGGGGAAAACTGATTAAATGTGAACAATGGTAAGGTAGAAAGTGTGTTAAAGTGCATCCTTCCTTGTCTCCCCACTGATAAAAAGCAATGACAATAAACCATAACAGTTCCCAAGTATTTAATTTTTTTGTATGATTGTTGCTCTCTTAGGATTTTTATGCATTATTTCAGGAACCAGAGCATCTTATAAAGATTACTTATAAAAATTATCTAGTAAAATTTACTCTCTATCTTTATGTCAGCAAACCTCTGGCCCAATAGGAGGAAAAAGGGAAGGACCCTACAGGTGACATGACTTCAGTCACAGGACTGAGTATGTGAGTTTAGATGAGGTGTTTCTTTCAGCATTTCCTTCTACCATTTTGTGAATTGTCATAACACGAATTAGGTGATCTCAGAGACTCTTTTTATCTGAAACACTCATTTTATGGGTAGATTCATAGTTTCTGATTCCCATTTGAGAATTTTATTGAGAGTGTAAAACAAAAAACAAAACACAGTCTCCTGAGAAGTTCAAATGCATTTGGAAAAGCAAATTAACGACAACACAATAGATTATGAACTGAGTTCATACTGAACTCAGATCTGGTTGGTTTTCTTATGACTGATAGTTATGACAACTACAAGAGAAAGCCAGCCACTGAGTTTTAAACTATTATAGCCAAACCTACCTACAGTGGCCTTTCAGCTGTTTCTGTTTAGTGTAGAAATCTAATGTAGCTGAAAACTACTGCTGATTTTTATTAAGTCAAAGTCTGGGACTTCCCCTTGTAATGATAGAAAAGCATACTTTCAATTAAAGGAAAACTGCGAAAGTTCTGAAATTCATTTATTTTATTATTACTCAACTTGACCCTAGAAATGAGAGATCAAGCAAACTGAATAGGTTTGACAGTTCTAAGGGCACAAGTTCAATTTCCTCACAAGTTGTTTCTAGAGCTAATTCACTACAAATCATATTACCTCTCACCTTTTGATATAAAATCTTTCGAGGAATTGTATTTCACATCAGGGTCATCCTAATCACTTTGGGGATGGAAAAATGACATACCTGTCAAACTAGGCAGAGGGATTCCAGTAAGCAAGTGTGGGATGCAGACAAGCATGTGGTTTGTCAGAGGAGGACATGGTATTACTTTCTACAATAGAGTCAGCATGTTCTAGAGTAAGCCTGCACCACCAGCACACGGGAACTTATTGTTAAATTTGCAGAAATTTTGAAAACTAATTTTTACACCATTGGTAGCATGAAACTGGTCATGCTGGTATTATTTGTAAGAATTGGCAAAATGATCCAGTTGGAACTTTTTATTCCAGAGAGCCAATTGTTAAACACTCACCAGAACAACAATTAATTGACTCCAATTAATTTTCTTTAAAGCTCTGTGGACATTAATGTCTTTATTTTTACTTTTTTTTGCTTTATTTTTTACTTTTTCTTTTTTTCTGAAATCTATGGTATGAAAAAAGGTCAGCTGTTTCCAGAACTGAATGGCTGATTGGTATTATAGCTCACTTTATCAGATACAGTTTACTTAAATAGTAATTGTTTCTACTTTTCCCCTTCACACTTTAGTTTAAATTTATTTCTTCTTATTCAAGAAGGGTTGTCTTGTGTTCTTTCTGTATTCAAAGTACAAAGCTCTCCTGAGTATCTGGTTGGATCCATGTTCAGAATCATGTAGCATAAACTGTCCCTACTCTGTGATTTCCCAATACCAAGCACCCAGCAGATATGAGGACTCTGATTAGAAAACAAGGGAACAAATTACTGTGTTACTTTTTTAGATATGACAAGCTGAACTCAGTGCACTTCAAAATTGGTTTTTGAAAAGCACTCTAAGCTGCAGGAGCTAAAATCTATGGTGTGTGCTCTTAAAGACAAATATATGAGGGTGTGGAAAGGTTTTTCTTATGTCTGTTATGAATTAAATGAATAAAATGTGCTAAGAGGAGCACATATTGTATAAATGCAGTATCCACATGCAAATCGTTTTTAAATAAAGTTTTCTCATTACATATATCTATAACTGTTTATCTATCTATCTATTTGGCAATTTATGTCAATAGTATACTGAAAAGTGTGGTAGAATGACAGAGTGGGAGGAATTGTGGTATGCCAGTTTTAAACATTTCCAGGTAGGTATAATTTAGGGGTACAGTTTTGAGAGGAATTCTTTTTTGTTGTTGTTGTGCTAGGAGTACACTGTGGCATTTACAGATGCTCTTACAGTGTATCAAATATATCATACTTGGATTCAGCCCCTCTATCATTCTCCTTTTTCCCCGTTTCCCCCATTCCTGGAACAGTTTCAACAGTTCTCATTGTTCCATTTTACATACTTTGTATACAGTTTTTGCACTCTATTCCCCCTCCTATGCCCTTTTCCCACCTCTTCCCTCCTCCCACTGGTACCAAGGACCTGTTCCGCCCTTCTGTTCTCTGATTTTATAAATGAAAAAAAATTTTTGTTTCTTTAAGATAACTACACAGGAAATTTCCTTGTGACATTTCCATGTATATATGTGTTATAATGCAAATTGGTTCATCTCCTATATTTTTCTCCTTTCTACCTTAGTCCCCTTCTTATGGTAATTTCAACATGTATAAAAATTCTGTATTCAGTCTTGTATCAGAAGTACATCAACTATATTCACCTTCTCTTTTACCCTTCCTATTTTGTATGTGACCTCCCCTTCATGTGGCCTGTTTTTAATAATATTGCTGAATTTGTATCATGTCCATATTCCACACATGAGAGAAAACATGTGGCCCTTGGCCTTCTGAACCTGGCTAACTTCACTTAAGATGATGTGCTGCAGTTCAATCCCCTTACCTGGAAACGACATAATTTCATTCTTCTTTGTGGCCAAATAAAATTCCATTGTCTATAAATAACACATTTCCTTAATCCATTCATCAGTAGTGGGGCATCTTAGCTGTTTCCATAGCTTAGCTATTGTGAATAGTGCTGCAATAAACATGGGTGTGTAGGTGCCTTTATTATAACCTGACTTACTTTCCTTTGGGTATATCCCTAGGAGTGGGATTGCTAGATTAACTGGCATTTCTATTTTTACTTTTTTGAGGCGCCTTCCACCAACAGTGCATGAGGGTTCCTTTTCCTCCACATCCTCGCTAACGTTTGTTGTTGTTTGTGTTCTTGATGGTAGCTATTCTAAGAGGAGTGAGGTATAATCTTAACGTGGTTTTGATTTGCATTTCCTTTATGGTCAGGGATGGTGAGCATTTCTTCATGTGTTTTTTGACAATGTGTACTTCTTTCTTTGAAAAAACTCTGTTCAAGTCATTTACCCATTTCTTCATTGAGCCATTGATTTTTGGGGGAATTTAGTTTTTTGATCTCCCTATATGTTCTGGTTATTAATCCTTTGTCAGATGTATAGCTGGCAAAGATTTTCTTGAGAGGAGTTCTTATTTGAGGACTTCATGTAAACTGAAAACTTTCCAAAGAGACAGGGGCTGGAATAAACAGTAGGTATAATAAGTTAATATAGTCACTTCATTAGTAGTAAAAAGAGAAGTAAATTGGATGATTCCTTGCCTTGGAAAACATAATCTGGATCAAATGTATGTACTAACAGTTGACAATTCTTTGATGTATCTTCCTTCATGTTAGGAGTATTGGTATAACAGAAAAGAAGGAGTTTTCTTACCACTTTATTTGTAAGAAATCAACCAATGTATTTTGAGTTCCCAGAACAGAGACTAGAGATCATACACTGTACTTCAGGAATCTCTGTATGTTTGCACACATGAAACAGGGTGGTACATTATACTACTTGGACATGTAATGTCATCAATGTTCCGTGTTGCCATTCTTCACACATAGAACGTGTGTGACGTCAGTTTCTATTTTATGTTACATTCATCTGCACTTACAGCATTTCAAAGACTAGTTTGAAACATCTTGGCACAGATGGGAAAAGCAGAGTTACTTGTAAGTTCCAGGACTACAAAGACATAGACCAAACATATGATATTAATAAATAGCTCAGATAGGGGAGGATTAAAAATTAGATTATTTATTTATAAAGTTGAAAGTCTCCATTGGTGATTGGTATTCTGTTCTTGAAAGGAAATAGGTACTGGGTATTGTGTCTTGTTTTTTCTCCCATTCATCCTCACATTTCCCTTATCCTCCTTTCTGATGTTTTGAGTTAAAATCTAAAGACAGCCTGGAAGGGTATACATATAACTGCAAGAAGGATGTGTTAAATCATGATGGTGATTTCTGATCTCATAGACATGATGGTGTCAGTAACTGAAGACCAAAGGCCAATCCTTAGCTTCCAATGGATTTCCTTAAAATCCCTTACCCTTATAGCATATCATCGATAATAGCTTATCATGCATAATTTCATTTTTATAAATGGCAGAGAAAATCATTTTGATATACACACAGTATTTTCCAGCCAGACCAGCTTTTCAATCTTTTACAGTATTCATGCATTAAGACTCATGTTTTCTTTGTTTACTTAAAAATATTATCATTAATAATAGGTTTGTTCTGTGGTCAGCCCCAAATAGAAGATACTAAGGAAGATCCCTTTTTCTTATTGCCCCAAGTCAAACATTTAGTATCTTTTGCTTTGTTAGAACTTTTGTGTTCCTTGTGTTTTCGATTAAGAAAGTTATGGCAACCAAATTTTCATGGACATTGTTAAGAGCTTTGGTCATTTTTCAGCTTATTGCTATGTGCAATAGAATGAATTATGTTTAGTAAGAAATTACTGGGGGGAAAAGACAAAGGAAAGAGTCAGGGGAGAAATGTGGTCACTGATTCCTTTGCCACTACTTTCCAGTGAAGTGAATTTTTGATTGGCTGAATCTAAAGATGGTCATTCCCACCCACCAGTCACCTGTTCCAGGGACAAAAAAAAAAAATATCAAGGGACAACGCTCTCCATTCTTAACCCTTTCTGATCAAACACAGTGTTTCATTTTGAAAATGAAAACTAATTCCCCCAAGGCCTTTGAAACTTTAATAATGTACAATAAATAAAATCCTATCTAATAAGTCAGCAGTTTCACTGGGCACCATCATCTCCAAGATGCACTGCAAGTGCAGAAACATAAATACTTGCAGGCTTCGAAAGCCCACTTTCTATTTGCTAAATAAACTTGGCTGGCTTTAAATTCCTTTGTGTATAGTCATTAATACAATCCACTTTGACAGCATTTAATTAAAGTGCTTTTCTCTATTAAATTCATCAAAAGTTCTCCACCACCACCCCCCCCCCCGCCGCTCCCCCATGTATAACTGCTTTCCAGATGCTGAAAGGCAGGAGCCTGTAAGGCTCCCTTTAAAGGATTTCTCATTTCTCTTTGTAGAGTGTTTATTACACTCCATTTAGGAACTGTTAAATATGGCATAGAAAGCAAGGCAAGTTCCAGGACATGTTCTCTATCCCTTTAGTATCTCTTAGAAAACAAATGTTTTGTTAGCTCCTTAGAATAAGCATTTCTTAGCTGCATATCTTTCTTGTGCTCAGTCATCACTACCAGGCGTTTAAGCTCGAAGGTAATGAAGATGTGATTTCCATGTCAGGGTTGGGGAATTTGCATTAGTTCTGAGCAGGTACTTGGCTTGAATACATTTGCCTGCAAATTCAGGGCGAGTGAGCCTAACAGTCCAGTATTAATAGATTATTGACAGTTTAATGTCCTGGCACCTACTTAAGCCCATGAAGTATAATAGCCAGGAAGTTGTCTGATATGAAAGCAGTCAATAGCATTTTCAATCAAAACCTTTCGGTTAATTGCTGGTTGACCTTAGAGATTTCCTTTAGGCAATACCATTCTGAGTCTAGACCGACAGGACCATATTGATTTGTAGAGTTTATTCAGAGATGGTTATTTCATACCCATCACTCCAGTATATGTGGTAAATTTTGCCTTTTCTGTGTCTGCCATATGAATTGCCTTTTTTGGCGGTGCATTTCACAAATATTCCCTTTACCAGCTCTTCTTTAAAAATATTTCATTAAATCTGTTCTCTTCTCAGAAATAGAAAGTTGGGATTCTTGAAGGCACACATGATCAAGTATGTTAATATGATAATAGAGTTTTGATAGAATTCTTTGCTCAGCCTTGAATTAATTCCAACAGAGATCCTGACAAAGCTAAAAACTATGCTCTCAGGAAGGATAATTGTATAATACCTTACAAGCCCTGTACCTAAAAGAAAAATGTTCTCAAATGCCAAAACACTTTTTGATCTTTATCAGTATAAATGAGATAGTTTACATTTGTTTTCTAGAGTTTCTATGCTTAACTTCCATGATTTATTTAGTTTTAGTTGAATATTTTTAAAAACAGATTTTGATAAAAATACAAATAAGCTACAAAGGCAGGTAAGAGGCCACAAAGACAGTTTATGGCTGGAACTTTAAACCATTTGCCACTTTGAAATGTGAGGTATTGGAACTATAGAGGTTGAATCAAAGTGGGGGCAAGGCCTACTTTGAGTTAATTTTGTTACTTTTCTCTCATTGTTCTTCACATAGGTTAACTTTATTCATTCTTTTCCAAAGAAAGTAATTTTGGCATTTAATATTTGTTTTGGACAAAACATTCAGTGTTTTCCATAGCAGTTTGCAGATCAGCAATGTTCTTTCACATTTCACTTAGTTGGGAGCCAGTACCCACTCAGGGTTTTATTGAGATTCATATGATCCATTTCAGAACATCTAGCTTTTACCAATTATTTTTAAAGTTTCCCTTTCTTTGTCTTACATGGATTCCCTAGTTTTTTATTTGTTGTTTGATATTTTGCCTCTAGCAACTTTCCTGTCATAGAAGCTGTCTGCTAGAGGCCTTTTGAATTGTGTTGATAGTAGAAATATTTCTGCAGACTGGGGAGGGAGAAGACACAAACAAATGGGCAATTTGCCAGTTTTAATCCCTGAGAACAGTAACACCCTGCTTTCCATGAAGGGGGCAGCACAGCAGAGACACAGATGTTGTTTGAGCACACCCTTACAAGGTAGTGGTGAGGAGTGAGGACAGGGGCAGAGCACAAGCTACAGTAAGGTAACAGATCTTCCTTAACACTCCACAGACTTCAGCCTGTCCTAAGGCCACTGAAGGCCTTTGGCACGATGCTCTGTTTTCTGTGTTGGGACACCTGTTGGGAAGAAGTCATGGTAATTAGGCAAGAGACCGTAAGGGTCTGAATTACAGCAATGGGAGTTTGTATGGAAAGAGGAACATTTATCCCAGAACTATTTAAAAGAAATAATGAGTAGTACTTAGAATTGGCTAGATGTAGAGGTTAAGAGGAGGGAGGCAGTCAGTGAGAAGTCTATCATCTTGGCTGGGGCAACTAGTGGGGGCTTGGTCTTGGAAAACCAGTCGAGAGCATTAATGATTAATTCCTAGCTAATGGCATTTGTAAGTATGTTTGTTTTGTACAGAGTCCTCAGCTACTAAGTTAAATCCACTCTTAAATAAATTCACATTTGAAAGTATAATGACTTGTCACTTCCCACATCTGAGGACAACCTGCATAGGGAAAAGCCAAGGCAGCATGCATGGAGACAAAATTGAACTTGCTTTGTGAGTCCAAGCAGATAAGAATACTTAATAACTGGGCTCATGGAAGTATAATGGTCATCATAGCTTGGAGACAGGAATCTTTCTTGTGGAAAAAGGAACCTCCAGTTGGGTTACTTTGCCCCAGGGAGTTAGGAATGAAACTTTGCTTCCCAGTGACCATCTTGAGCACCCTGGGAGAAGGGGACTGTTTTTCTTGAAGAAGCTGTGGTCTAAATAAGAGTAGCTAGCCCTGGGGGCTCTCAGCCTCTCACTAGGTGTACCTGCCACAAAATTTAGAAGCAAAAGTCTTCCCTTATCTTGTTTCAGTTAGTAAGATCATTATGGTGGAAGATGTAAAACCAACATCCCCATAACAAAATGACAAGTGGTTTAGAATTTAAAAAGAATACTCTAGAAATGAAAGCCTGTTAACCTTTGGGAAAGTTTTACCTCACAGCATTTAATTTCTTCATCTTTTCTCTTGAAAGAAAACAACACCAAAGAGGCCAGTCTCTGAAATTAAATGAAGATGAAAATGAAGGCTGTGTTTGATAAGCTCTCATTTGACACCTTTTTAAGCACTGAGCCACAAGGGATCTTGGCTGCTACTCCTTAGAGCTCAGTGACCACTGCCTGGTGGTCTGAGGAAAAACCCCTGCTTTGATCATTTGACTTTGTTTATCCAGTTAACCTATAATATGTCAATGGTGTGGTAATGGTAGATATTTCGTCTTTTAACCAGAGTAGTTGATTACAATGCTCTGTTCAAGATTTGCTTTCTATAAAAGGAATATTTGTACTTTTATGTGTTTGATTCACACAGGGCAGTTTTCTCAAGTCCTGTTATTAAGTGGTTACATCCAGAAAGCAAAAAAAAAAAAAAATGCTGAGGTAGTATTTTATTGGTGCACATCTAATATTTTCACTAACCATAACTGTCAGATTGTTCTGACTTTTGTAAAAATTAGACAGAATGTGGCCTATCATGGGATGCTAAAGAGGCACATGTGAGACCTCAGACACAGAGATTGCCACTCTTGCCTCTTCCCCTCCCCCAAATAAAGAATCGAATTCAAACACCTTCCTTTAAAATTTACACCCTACCCCTTCAGAAGCTGGAAAAATATTGTTATGATGTTCACTAGTGCCATTGTCATTTTCTTGTTTAATATAGCTCACAAATCATGTATCACTGGCATTGGTGAAATTGCTTTTTTTTTTTTTTTAACTTCACTTGAGAATTATTTAGCCAGCTAGAATAACTGCTTAATAGTTTGGGGGCGGACAGTACGGGGATTTGAACTCAGAGCCTTACACTTGCTAGGCAGGTGCTCTTTTTTGTGTTAGTTATTTTTCAGGTAGGGTCTCACTTTTTTTGCCCAGGCCCAGCTTCAGAAAGTTATCCTCCTGCCTATACCTCCTGTGTAGCTGGGAGGTGTCAAGCTTATTTGTTGAGATGGGTTCTCACCAACTTTTTGCCTGGGCCAGCCTTGAACAGTGATTTCTCCTGGTCTCTACCTCCTGAGTAGATGGTATTACAGGTGTGAGCCCTATGCCCAGTTAAGAATTCTTAACTGGAACACTTTTCATATCTTTCTTTCTTGGTCATTGGCTGTTAATACTGTTCTGAATTCCTGGCACCCAAGTCATCCTGACCTTCTGCCTTTCTCATTAGTGACCTTGATTATCTTTAATTCTCCTTAAAAGCTATTTCTTTCATTCAGGCTGGTGCAAAAGCCACCATTTTCTCAGTTGTACCAATGAAACAAGGCATGTGTTCGTTTAAAAACCAGACTCCAACAGTAACTGTCAGTCACTAGTTACTATTCATTTCCATGTTACTATTTACTTCCTTTGACATAAATATGAGATCTTTATAGATACATCATTATTATTTGTGCCTTGAATCACAAACAGATTCTGTGAATGTGTAGACTCAATTTTGTGCTCTGAGAAGACACTGCAGGGGTAGTGGAGGTGTGTGGGAACACAGAGAAAAGGAGTACTTGCGGGTGGCAGGAAGTGAAAGTGTGTATGTGGGCTGGGGGATAGTTTCTCCCAGCCATGACAACACACAGTCATAGCCTGGACCATCCTAGAGTCTGCTCTGCCTGATTCCTCTCGTGGATTCTCTGTGCCATGTTTGTTAGCTGTAAATGATGAATAAACCTGTTTATTAGATGATGGCAATGAAGGGAAAGGTAGAATTTCCACTAGATTCAATATGAGTCCAGTGCTTTATGTTTCTTAATATCTAACTGGAAAGAGGACCATTTTCTATGTTTGATTTTCTCTTGAAGTCTATGTAATTGAGATATAGTTACTTAGGTTGACCTTGCTAATTTTACTATCTATCAGCTCATCCCATTATGTTGAAAAAGTAGTTCACTCAACCACTTCTTTAGTATTTGCAGGTTCTAGCCATTCCTAGTAATCAGCTTAATGACTGAAACACATTTTCTCTTACCCCAGACTATACCAAAGCTGTTGGCATAGTTGTTGCAATTTATTACTGATGAGGAAATGATATAAGCCAAAGGCTGTTTCAAGATCTATAATTCCTCCAACACCCAAGTTTATTTTAGCGGATTATTGTGTCACAATGTTGTTATGCTTTTATCTTTGACCAAAGTGTGTATTTTGGGAAACAGTCATTAAACTGCATTAAAAATATACCCAGTCTTCTAGTAGCATCTTGGTTACAATATTAAAGGAAACCCAGACTAAGGCTGGAGGAGACTGAACACGTATTTTCCGTGTTAGACTTCCTACCATTTTGCTTGTCTGTATTGATTTCTTTTAACATGGTCTTCTTTTATTGAGCACCACTTCTTTTTTTTTTCCTTATTCTCTCTCTCCCTCTTTTTTTAAAATCCCCTTTCTATAGCTATATGTGCTAAGAGCAATTGTAAAAGGAAACCAACCTATATTAAACCTGCCTGGAGTCAAAATGTAATCTAACACCTGTAGTCTGCAATTTGTCATCACTTCATGGATACTTTTTTTTTTAATAACAGATTTCCTGAGTTTTGACCTTAGGATACTGTATAATCCCAAAAAAGCAACAAAACTAAACCATAGTTTTTAATAAGTCTTATAATGTTAGGATGTGAAATTACAACCAGAAGAGCCAGCTCAAGTAACATCATTTGAAGTTAAAAATAATGCTGAGCTGTGTCTAAGAGAATATGTTTGCCTGTGAAAATGTCTCTGAGTGATAAAGTCAAGAGGCAAATGATAATACATGTGTAATTTCCCCTATACCCATTCTCTAGGGCCTTCTAGATGATTTTGCTCAAGTAAAGATGTTTTTAACTGCAGGATCTATTTTGAATTTCATGGTGAAGTGCTTGGTTATCACTATGGGAAGGCAGGGTATGAGTCAAGTATGATCACATAGTATGCAAGTGTTTAAACTTTTTGATCTTGGGACCTCTTTTCATGTGTCACATATATAAATATATGTTAATACTGATATATATGTTAATACCAATATATATAGTAGAAATTTATTCTTAGAAATTAAGAAAAAGTTTCCTGATTTTAAAATAATTACAGACAACATGTATGCATTTATGTAAGTAATATTTTATGTAACTATTTTCAAAACAAAAAAGGAAGTATCTCAGTGTTTTATATATTTTTGCAAATAATTTAACATCTGACCTAATGGAAGGCAACTGGATTCTCAAAACTGCATCTGCATTTGATATCATTTGTGGTTTTGGTTGAAGTCGATAAAGAAGATTCAGCTTCAGACAGACATGTAATTAGAAAAGTAAGGAGTATTTTAATAGGCTTTCTAGATAAGTGGGAAATTCTTCTCTGATATTATAGCAAAACTTTACAAGTGTAAATGTCTTAAAGCTTAGTTGCTAAGTGGAATTGAATCTGCTACCATATTAATAAATATTTTATACTTTTCATTTTTTGTTACCTTATCCATTGGTCTGTCTTAAGTTTGAGTAGATCTTTTTAACACTTCATAACTTTATAGCATTATGTATTAGTTACTTGAAAAATATTGGTTTAACTCATTTATGCAAATTTTTGAAATGACATTTCATCATATAACATATTTAAAAAGAAAAATAAAACTAAAACATTTGTTAAATCACCACAAATATCTTCTGAAAAGTCTTTATATGTTAGGAAGCTGTTAAGTTTAAAAGGTTTTCAGAATTCTAATTTTTGCTTGAAAGCTCAAATTTTGTCATCAACAATAAATACTATAAAATATTTTTTCTTAAAGTGACAGGCTTATTTTATTTTTATGGAAATGTCTGCCAAATACCCAAATCTGAATAACCACAGTTTGTCTCTAAGTTGTTCTTTCAGGTAAATATGACATTCCCTTGCAAAGGAGGCTGCTCAGCCTGGAACTCAAGCTATTAGGACTCAAGAAGTTTCCCTAGAGAATGAGTGTGGGAGAATGCTATCTCAAGACTACCATATTACTTTGCTATACCACAGAATGTCAAATGCTAACTTTTTCATTTCCTTGCACAGAATATTAAAAAGAGATATACTCAAGGGTTGAGATTTAGTGTAATTAATAAAGTACTCCTGCTTCATTAAGAATATGCTTACATGAAAGTAGCATCATTGTTAACTGTGAGCTTGCAGTAGGAGGAGGAGTACAATAGTACAGTTTGATGGCACTGCCTTGATGGGGACAGGCTGCAGTTTTCCCATCAGTACACATTTCAGCATGATAACAGAGGTGAATTATATATTAGTTTTGCTATGAAAATATTTTTGATGTCATGGGCCTCTTGATAAAATATAGGGTTTTCCCCTATAGTCCAGGACCACACTTGAGAACCACTAACAAATGTCTTCACACAAGGATGCCAGATTGGATATATAAAAGGTGTCATCTTGAAGAAGATTATGACATTGAGCTTCAATTCCATATAACAGATGCTTCAGAAGCAACATCCTTGTGGCAGGTGCTATGTTAGGAACAAAGATGTATATAGTAAATGGGTAGACATGCCCATTTGACGATCTGTAATAATAAGCATCTTAATAAAATTGTATGAGGCATTATATTACTGGTTCCTAAGTCCACCTCATTACTTATTGAAGTTTATGATAAGAATTCTGTTATGTAGCTAGCATACATCATCACACTTAACCCTCTTACTGCTATTAGGAAGATTTTACAGATAACAAGACACTGTGGCTCAGAGAGAGTAACTTGCTCAGAGTCACAAGACTACCAAACGATTTCTACACAATGCCATTTTATAGTTTATGTAATGCTCTAGAAGTTTTTTAATATATAACAATGGTAAAACAATGACAAAAATAAGAATAAGAAAATCCCTGCTCTCAGATACACACTAGAAATAAATTCCTATGATTAGTGACATTGTCTTTACTTATTAAACATAGTTTTACTAAAAAAGGAATAATAACAAGAAAAAATAATAACTAGTGCTGAGCAGGAAATAATAGCTGGTCTGAAAGTAAAGAAGTGAAAGTTTGCGTTCAGTGTTGCAGAGTAAAGAAGTTCCGAGCACTCACTGGGTACCGGCCATGTGGTGTACCAACATGTTGCTCATAGTCCCAATAGGTATGACAGATATGCAGTAGTTATACTCTTATTTGTATTAATTATTAATCATTAATGCTAGATTTTCCCTGCCGAAATTTTGAGTAATATTTATAGTTTCTAATGCTGATTTTGAAAAATAGAGAATATTTAGAGAGTAGAGATAAGTTGTTGAAATTTCAATTACATGACATTTTATACATAGTAAAATATTAAAATAACATCATGTATTCACTCTATGGATTTAATAAGTTCTAGTTGAGTGTATAGGACTTTTAATCATTTGTTCTCATTGTTGTTTAATGTGTTTTTCTTGGAACTTTCAGTGGAAGAATGCTTTCCTTTTTAGATCAAGTATTTTATATTTTGTTGTTATAGATGAAGTGAAATGAACAAATCAAAGAAATTCTGATATTAACACAAAATAAATGCAGACAAAAGTCATCTTGTCCATGTCCTCATGTCCAGCGCTGCACCTTAGGCTTCAAACCCTGATGAGCTCACGCCTGTGGCTGAGTCTTGTCATAGCAAGGCATGTGCTACCACCTGGGAAACTCTTTTGACCTGTTACCACACTGGATCCTCCATCTCTACAGTCACCTCCCTAATAATTTCTCATTTTCTCTATATAAAAAAGACCACAAAGTCTTGGCTTATTATAAGTAATCCAGTTCACCCCATAATGATACAGTGAATTATATACTTTCCTAAACTTAATCATTCAAGATCTTACTTCCTTTCCTGCAGGCAAGAACCATTATATTTTACACATGGCTCCCAGCTGGTTTTCATTGAGGCCTTCAAAATGTATTTGAATGCTGAGAGCTTTAAGAAGAGCTGCTTTATCTTTCTTAGGCACCTTTTGTCATGGTATCATGAGGTCTTTTTGTTTTCAAAATTTTTGATTTTGAAGGCAGAGAAACAACACATGTCCCTGTTATAACCGTGCCTATGACTGGTCAAGGAGCTTGCGAGTATTATTTTGAAGTTCACATCTCTTTTGAATATATTTACAACTTCTCTTTCTGCATTGCTATTTTCAAGTCCATTTATATATGTATGTGCCATTCTTCAATTCAGAGAGATTTCAGCAAATAAATAAAAAGAAACATACTAGATTTTAACTTTCTATTTGTTTACATCCTACTCAGCTCATTCATCAACCTTAGAACTTCTTATAAAAACCTTTGTAGGGCTGGAGATGTAGCTCAGTGATAGAGTGCATATCTACCATTTGCAAAGTCGTGGGGTTTATCCTTCAGACATAAGTGTACACAAAGATAGGGAGTAAAAAAGAAATAGATAGGTATCTTTCCAAAATGTTACATTTTGTTATTTGGGGAATTCACAGGAAGACAGCTATTGTACATTAGGAATAGATCTATCTATCTATCTATATACATACATACATATATTTTGAATTTTAATGCCTTAAAAACTTAATCTGCCAGAAATGCCTGCTTAAACTGTCAAGTGAGCCAGGAATGGGACTGCTTATATGAACATATGTGCTTGTATTCCTACCAGGAATCAATGACATGATCTTCAGGCCACTTGCTAGGTACAGAGACCAAACTCAGAGGGAAGAGAGAACATGCTTTGAGAAATTTGGGTAGATACACTAAAATTCAATTCAGTGTGAGTTCAGAAATCTATCCTATAAAAAAGAGGCTAAAAGAGTTCAGATTTTATAGTCAAGATGTGAAAAACAGTATGGCGTGAGCCTGCTTTTAAGTTGGGAGGATTTTGGAAGTGTTCAGATTGAGTTTACTCCCTGGGGAAGACCTTCTTGTAAGGATTAAGCTATACTCTAGTTTTACTCAGAGTATTTTCCCCACTCAAAGAAAGAGCACTACAATGACATTAAGGATTCTTAGCAATTGACTAGAGAGGAAATTATGCTAGGAATTACCTAGAGACAGCAATTCCCTGCCTGGAGTAATATTAGAACATTTTGGAAGAATGAAGAGAGTTGGGACAGATAACTTTGGCAACCTTTTCATCTCAGATATTATAAGTACTATGTTTGGAGCAGAGTTGCAGCCAAAGAAAAGTAGCAGTGGAAGAGAACGAGTTCAGCCCTTTGAGTAATGTGCAAGACAGTTTCACTTTAGAAATGTTCAGTTTGTCATTCTGTATTTTGACTGTTTTTTCCTTATCTGTTAGAAGGTGCTAGAATTATCACTTAACCTTCTCCATGTATGTATTTTCATGCTTCCCAACTCACTATCATAGATTGTCTGGCCAGAGACCACATATTTCACTTCATAGAGAATTTTTCTTGCTATTATTTCTAGTCTGTGAAGAACCCTGCAAACCCACTTTCTCAGACTAACAGCTTCCTATGCTTCTGATTTCCAATTTAGAGGGTTCTCCTGAGATGCTACGTGTTTCCAGTTTGTCTTTATCCAAATAACACCTTCATGAGGAATTGCAGGATTAGGTTTTAGTTAAACTATATAACGTTTTTAGAACTGCCTGGCACAGAACAAACGTTGAGTGAGTGGTAGCTATTATTATTGTTCTTTCTGTTTCACATTTGGCTTTGTAAGTGACATACATCTTACTATGCGCCATTCTAAGAAATAAGGGGAGGTGAAGTAGTCCAATTGGTGGGGCCTAGGAGAAGAACAAATGCTGTCATGCAGAAAGATTACAGTAACTTCAAAGTATAGTTTTGGAAAATCTGTTTAAATGTAACCAATACACAATGGAAAACCCCTAAAGAACCAATCTAATTATTCAATTAAATGGAACCATTATGCTGACTTTTACTACAGAAGGCAAGCATAATTTAGAAAATGGGGCATTTTAATTCTCTTTTGTTTTCCAATTAATGCAATTGCTGTAATGGGGAGTACTTCGGCTTGAGTCTGTGTTCTTCCAAATGTATTCTGTACCTAATTTCAGCCTTCCTTCCCAAATCTAAACTCCCCACCTGTTGACACACTGTCATATGTATCTCAGTGCTCCCACTGCCCACATTCCGCCTCGAAGCACATACCTTCCTGCCATGTGAGCAGCACAAGCCACCACACAGCGCCACTTTCCCTGGCAGGGATAATTAGGATGTGGAAGTAACCGACTCTCACTTTCTTGTTGATCCAGCTTACCACTACAGACCACATGGCTTTACTCATAGCTGAACATGGTAAAGAAAATGCTAAGAGCATTGATTTTAGTTGGTCTTTAACATCAGTGTTTTATAGTTCTGTGTTGTAGATTTCTTTCTGTAACCAGCCATCATCACCTTATTGTGACAGACATTTTCATTTGCTTTTGGTTATAATTTGATGATTATGATTTGAACACATTTAAACCTTTTTTTGTTGTTACCTGATTTTGTCTGCCCTGATATTTACTAAATTCTCTGTAAAAAAAAAAATAGCATATTCACATTAGAAGGAAAATATTTTTTAATCATTGGGCCCTCTGAGAGTGGAATGAATGGCAGAAAATTTTTTTTCTTAACTACTTGCTTTGGTGCTGATTTTTTTCTTAGCTAAAAAAAGAGGGAGGGGGTCACATGGGTCATACCTGATAGCAGTAATGATGATGCTATGAGTGGTTCTTTATTATGACTATACATGGTCTCTTCTGCATTGATTAGTCTGATTCCCCCTGAATTCTAGAACATTTTAATTTGTGACCCTAATATGAGAAAAGATTACATAAAATATGAGGGAATGGTAAAAAGAGAAATGTGTGTGCCTTAAAAATGAACTCATTATTCTGAAAGGTCTTGAGGATGCAGGAAGTTAGTTGCTGATCTGAGCATAGGAAATGTGGTCATTTCTTTTGGAAGTGACCTCACACATTTCAATAGGGACGACCACCGTAGCCTTTTTATGCTATCACGGGCAGCTTCAGCTATAGGGCGTGAACAGTGACCCAGCCTCCTGCTCCCTCCTCCCTCTACGAATTCCCCCTCACATAAGCCTGTACTGAGAGCAGGGATTGAATTATTTTGTCTTCAGAGAAGTGGCATTTCTAGGTGTGGTTAAAGGGATGGCAGCTCTGAAGCACATCCCTTGAATTCAGGTGACCTTGGACAACAAACAAGGACTTCTTGAGCCCTCAGAGTCTAACAGCTGGCACACACAACTACAGTGAACCTCTTGGTTTGGAGATAAGATTCTAAATCTCTAGAAATATCCCTGGAGGGTCAGCTTCACAAATGGCTGGGGAGCCTAAGTACAGAGATAGATGATGACATGTATTTCAGAAGGTTGATGGAGCCAAACGTTCATTTTCATCCCCTTTTTTATTATCAGGTTCTTCACAGACAGCAGTCACAGCCAACCAAGGAGAGCTCCCCTCCTAGAGAAGAGGCGCCTCCCCCACCTCCTCCCACGGAAGACAGTTGCGCCAAAAAGCCACGGTCTCGCACAAAGATCTCCTTAGAAGCCCTGGGGATCCTGCAAAGCTTTATCCATGACGTAGGCCTCTACCCCGACCAGGAAGCCATCCACACGCTCTCGGCCCAGCTGGATCTCCCCAAACACACCATCATCAAGTTCTTCCAGAACCAGCGGTACCACGTGAAGCACCATGGGAAGCTGAAGGAGCACCTGGGCTCCGCCGTGGACGTGGCCGAGTATAAGGACGAGGAGCTGCTGACCGAGTCGGAGGAGAACGACAGCGAGGAAGGCTCGGAGGAGATGTACAAAGTGGAGGCCGAGGAGGAGAGCGCAGAGAAGGGCAAGGCGGCGCCCGCCGAAACGGACCAGAGATAATGTGAACTCCTACCAAGCAAAGCAATACCGCGGTCCAACGATTTTCTGTTTCCCTTTCTTTAAAAAGTTTTTTTTTTTTTTTGGCCTTTATTTTATTTTTTTTTATGTCTGTTTTATTTTTCTTACCTTTCTGACATTTCTTTGTTGCACAGGATACACCTATAGACTGAATAAGTTCAGTATTTGTCAATCAGACATCGCCTTGGCAAAGACACTAAGTGTTACACTTTTAGACTGACTGCATCGTAGTGGAGATAATCAAGGGAGACTGCCTTCCTTGTCTGGCACTTAGGGAAGAGGCGACAGGCAAGTTCCAGGATGGGAAAACCCACGAAATCAATGAAGGAAGCTGCAAGTGTGTGCATATGTATATGTATATATCTCTATATTTACATATATATATTAAAATTGCATGGGACAGAGAACTTTACAATCTGAAAGAATAGACTGTGAAATGAGTTCTTAAAAAAAAGACTTGTTTATGTATTAAAAAAAAAAAACCACTTCACAGTGAGTCGCTTTGGCTTTTTGATAAACTGTGGCCTGCTCTCAGGGTGGGGTGACTATTTTTGAATTCCTATTTATTTTTTGTGTTTGTCCCTGATTTTTTTTGTTGTTGTTGTTCTATGGCTTTGTATCTGGCAGCTTAATGGGTAATTTTTGGAGGTATGTATTTAACACAATAAATCAACACTGCCAAAAAAAAGAGAGAGAAAGAAGAAGAGAGTTAAGTGAAAAAAATCAGGGCACATTAAAATGATACAAGTCAAAATACTCTTAAAGACACAGTGCACACTTAGAATGACTCAATAAAAAATGACTTGATACGTTCCGTTATTCGATTTGTCATTACTGTAGTGAACAGATAAATTTCTGTGGAATTCCAAATAAGTAAAGCTGAAATTCAGTGCAGGAAATAGTCGTCCATTAGTGCGGTCTCAATAAATGACATTTTGACATTGGACATACGGGATTCAGGATATGAGCCACATTTTGTTGTGAAATTGACTTACCTACTTGTGGCTTCAAATCTGAAAATTATTAAGCCTACTCATTTAAAAGTTGTTACTTGTTGCTGTTTTTGTTTTTGATAGAAAATAGTTCAGTGTAATAAGTTAGAAAGAAGAAGTTGCTGCCCAGTTCAAGGGG
Organism: Castor canadensis; assembly: GCF_047511655.1. Taxonomy (NCBI): domain Eukaryota; kingdom Metazoa; phylum Chordata; class Mammalia; order Rodentia; family Castoridae; genus Castor; species Castor canadensis. The sequence continues at coordinate 149,399,495 of NC_133389.1, read as the reverse complement.
CTCCCTCTCAAATAAGTCTCCAGCCTTCCCTCTTCCCAAACGTTTCTTATTTCTACTTCATTTTGGACTTCCTCTTCTTCGCACACATTCCATCTACCTTAGCCAAACATTTCCAGTCCCTGATCTCACACGTCTCGGTCCTTTTTCCTGGTCCACAACCCTAACAAGAACCTGTTTTTGAATCATTGTGCTGCTCCAGGCAATAGTAAGTGAAGCGATTTCAGTAGAATCACCTACTCGTCATGAAAGGAAATTTTCTCCCAGTTCCCCACATAGCAATCACCTTACGTAAAGCAGAACTAATGCCGACTAGCTGTTCAGTGGCGTGAGCATTAAAGCTGCAATCTACTATACTTCTCCAGATCTCCTTCAGCTTCCTATCAGAAACACCAGTAGCATTACCTTCCACTTCTCCTTACAGGAATTGCAAGAGACCTCCCCTTCGGGACTGGCCTCAAGATCAGACTTTGAAATGGCCACTCAGCAAGTCCCACACGGTCGGATTTTTTTGTTTTCAAGTTGTGTTTTCATGCAACCTTGTCAAAGACCTCATGCAATATCACTTTGAAAGTTATTTTCTGTTTACTACACAAACATTGTAATATAACTGTTAATACTATTTATATATTTGAAAGGTATAAAAGGTAGGAGTTAAAAAAAACCTCTATGTGTAGATATTAACTCAGAACTTACACTATACAGGGAGAAGACACGTTGCAATACAAGCTAATTCTAGCTGCTCAGTAACCTCTGGAGTTTTTAAAGGGACATTTTCCTGTACTTTTTCAAATAATGATGTTTAAAATTATCTTGACATGAGCGTCATGTATCTTTGCAAAAGGATGGCTGTTTGCAGTTAAGCCCTGGGTCCATCCTTCCTTTTTCCGTAGTATGCTGCAGCTTTAAACAGAAAGTCCATGGTTGCTGCTTCCTGATCTCCGAGTTACTCTTTCCAAATTGTCTTCTGACACTGTTGCTGAAGGTCACTCTGTACACATCATATACACCGATTTTGCCAAGCTCTTACAAGGTGGTTCATCGATCGATGGCATCCGTATTTGGTATCTTTTACACTTCAACCAAAAATTTATTAGGTATTTTTCAATGCTAAGTCTTGCCTTTTGTTTTTTAATTTCACTGCCAAGTTTGCAGTGGTTCTAAGTGAATCTGTGGGCATTTTAGCCTGTGGTCTTGCCAGATCTTTGCGAATTACAATGCATATATGTCTATTTATTCAATATCTGTCATATAATATCTATTTGGAAGAAGAAACTTTCTCTTGTAGTGCCTCTTGACAAAGCACAATTTCCCGCCTTTTTTTTTTGTGAAATGAAAAAAAAAAACAAATTGTGTTTTATTGCAGTATCAACAATGTGAATAAGGATTAACATATTGTAAATGTTCTTTTTTCCATGTAAATCAACTATCTTTGTTATCACTAAGTGATAATTAATTTTTAACTTATGTGCATTGTTAGGCTGTTAGAATTTTTTGGTTGTTAAAATAAAACGCATTCAATAAATCTGACTTTGTTTGTCAAGTATTTTACTGGGCGTTGCCTCCTTCCCTATTTAATTTTTCACATAGAAACCTGGTGAGTCTAAGGAAAATCTGTACCCTAATTTTAGAAACAAGGCAGTGGTACCCACAATTACAGATGTTTGAGTTCTGTGCAGTGCGTGGATTTAATTGCACATGTGGATGAATGCACGTGTGTCTCTGGGTATATGTAAGCACATGCATGCTCACATCCTGAAGCTGGCAACTGGGAGAGCCATTTATCCAACTGTTTTGCCAGATACAAGCAAAACTCAAATGTATAAAGATGTATTTATGAGTCTGCTTCTTTATTTTTCTAGTGAATATTTTCTGTTTATAATTAAAAAACCACAAATGACTGCGTGTCAGGAAACTTTTGGAGCACATATGTCCATGCTTAATGGACATAATAAAAGTCTTTTATATTTAGAGCTGGGGTACCATAATGTGTGCATAGAGGAATGCTGGAAGGATTGATGTAGCTGAGAAATGTGCGAAAATGATTTTTTAGAAAGTGCTTACAATGGAAAAAATTACTCAAAAGACTAAAGTTAATAAGGAAAGAGCAAGTGCTTAGCTTCAGAGCTGGCAAAGAAAAAGTAAATTAGAAAGTGATTTTGTTTTCTTTTGATATTGTAAATATTTTTCCTGCTTTTTTCTTTTCTCAGTTTGCTGCATATGGTTGGTGTACTGATGAGCTTTTCTTTCCTTCTTTTCTTTCTTCAGTTTTACTTGTCATTTTCCCATGATGATTTGTAGCCCACAGGCCATGTAGATGTTTTTAAGGACAATTGTTAGAAACTGGGTCTGTACAGAAGGACAGACAGCTCAAGGTTTTAAAAGAGCAATGAGGAACCCAGCATAAGTGACACATGTTGATACAAATGTAAATACTGCAGCATTTGGGATAGAGACCGGGAAGGAACGCATTTGTGAGATAAATTTGACTTTTAACATAAGTGACTTCCATATTCAGGAGGTTGTGTTTTGAGGGGTCAAACTTCAGCAAAGAAGGCAAACTCCCAAGCAGAGAGAGGTTCTAGCCTGAGATAGGTTGGCTTCTGCCTAGGAGACTAACCTTGTGCTGGTGACTTCTATTTTTGAGGAAACAGTAAAATTTCTCTACTGTACTGAAAGTCGTATTAATGGCAGTTCAGAACCATCACTTCATGGAATGAGTTTTGTCCCTTTTTTTTTTTTAAATCCCTCACCGGTGTAAACTTTCATTTCCACTGTTATTTACCTTTCTAGAGATTTTTAAATAAAGACTAAAAATTCTCTCACATTCTTTCTAAAGGGAATCATGTTATAATCAGATATTGAACATTTATTAAACACGTATTCTTATGCCACTTTGCTAGGTATTGTTGATATAAAGGAAAATATATTAGTTAGTGCTTTCCCCTCCAGGAACTTAGAACTTGCTAGAAAGCTCCTGCAATATAAATATAGGAAAAGTGAAAAATTGCGAGAAGATAATTGTTGTGATGTAGGGAAGGCAGATGAATTATGATTAGGTTTAGCTGAATATAATAGGAAAAAAACCCACAAGATAACAATGACCCATGCAAAGAAATACTTTACTTCCTACTTAAAAGAAATTGTTGAGGTGAGTTGGCTTCACAAAGTTGTCAGAAATTCACACTAACCCTTCCGGCACACAGTTCCACTTTTGCTTGTGTTTGTTTCTGTGTTGTTCCTGTGATGATTGACAGAGCTCCTGCTCTGTTCTACCTTCTGCACATAAGGATGGAAAAAGGAGGAAAGCATGATACACTCCTTTTATGGAGGCTTTTTCAAGCCCTGTACCTAAAGGCAAGGGAAGCTGATATGTAGTTCTAGCTGTTCCATTAATCACAGAGAAAAGGAGAGAGCAGATTTCTGATAGGGTGTTAGCTAACAGACTCTGCCACAGAAAGTAACAAGAGGGACTTTGGAGATAATAGAGAAAAAGAAGTGAAGAGTTACGTTTGCCGTGCTACGGATCCTTTATTATACCTCTTTCTCCTCCCCATCTTGAATTCATTCCCTCCTTTCCAAAATTCATTCAGGCTGATCATCAAGAATCCCTTCTTGATCTGCTCTGCCCATGTGCTGCAACTCCTGTTCTCATGTGTGCTCTGGGCCTGCCACTGCCACGGATCTCATAGCACGTATGGTTCCTGTGTTAACTGTGTTCGTCATGAACCCTGAGACCTGCAGCTGGATCCCAGTTACTAGTTACGTAGCATCTAAGAAAAGTGCTTACCATGTAGTCAGTGCTCACAAATGTGCTTTTGGATTGAATGATTATTAAATATACAAAGAAACAATATTTGCAGACGGAGAGTCAAAGACACAGAAGGTGTACTGACTGTGGGACAGTCAACAGAGTGGTGGCAACTCTAGAGGAACAAGAGAAAGGAATCTAGTGTTGACGGCGTCCCTCCCAGGCTCTCTGTCCCTTTATGTCCTCAAATCCTCTGCAAGTATTGCCATCTTCATCTAATGGGAGACGGGAAGCTGACAAATTCTGCATCCCAGCATGAGTTTAGGTTCTTTTCTTGTTTAGTCAGTTATTCAAGACACACACTTCAGGGTTCACTTAACCATTTGTGATTTGTAGATCTCTCCAAATAATGAATATTGGGAAACTGATGGAAACCATGGAATCAGGATGACAAATGCAGGCAGAATGATGCTTGTCCAATTTTTTTCCCCAAATTCTCAAGTTGTTCTTAGTATGTTTGTAAAATAAAGCACAAAAGGCAAACCCTACTCCTAAAATGACCTCCTTTCTAACATCACTGTGGCTGTCATAGGACTATACTTTCCTTCTCCCATGCCTAGTACTTGTCTAGACCACTCAGTGAACACATGGAGCGGTGTTTGGAGACTGACCTTATGTGGCTGTTTCACATTTCCTAGGTTTATGTTATACACTTTGGTGACTCAACTTGACAAATGATGTTCATGAAGAAGAACCTGAAGTTTGAAGGGAGTTTGCAGCCAAAGTATTTGCATTCTGATAGTGGCGCCACCATTTCCTGGTGGTATAATGTTAGGCACATTACCTCTTTGAGCAGATTATTTCTCATCTAAGAATCAGGGATGGGCTCAGTGGCAGAACATGCCCTTAGCATGGACAGCCCTAGGTTCAGTCCCCAGGACCAAAACAAAAACAGACAGACAAAAATCTGGGTAATGAGTACCTGCCCAGGACTCTTATCAAGGTAACATAAAAGTCAGTGGTTTGAAAATGCTTTAAAAGCTGTGAAGCTTATAGAAATGTTACATGGTTGTCATCAGATGTTGTGAAATCCTGAACATTTATTTTCATTAATTGTACTTATAACTTTCAGGAATCCTGAGGAAATGACACTTATTCTTTTGTATAGCCATGGCAGACATATTTAATGCTGTGATCAACTTGATCTGCTCAACAAATGTACTCATTGAGCACCAATAGGGGTCTTAGTTCTTAATGCAGACTCAAAACAGTTCTGAATGCATTTAAATTAATAGATAATATTTTTGCTTTCTATAATTTCAAAGAATTCTAGTTCAAGGAACCCTGAGAGCAAAGGTAATTTCACTGTGCTGAAAAACTTACTGTAAATGAGCATATATGAAGTGGGCATATTTTCCTTTATTTCTAGATTCCATTCGTTATTCTGAAGTGAGAGCATAGGAATAAATTCTAGCAGACTGCATCAGAGGTAATTTAGAAAGATCTGGGAACAGCAACAGCGTAGCAGGGTAGGGATTGGGTGGGACTCTTTAAAGGATAAAGGAAGGTATGAAGTCTTTCCAAAGGTGCTACAGAGCCCTGTAGGATAGTTGTGGCTATACTTCTTCTGGATTATATAGCAGGCTGGTATATCAAATCAGAGACAGAAACAAAGAATGAAAGCTGTAATGAGGGACAGGTAATTTGTAAATTCAGTCTTGCTAGGAAATAAGGGAGGATCTAAAGTCAGGTATGCCTGACTCCAAAGCTTCTATTTTCTCCCTAGTACGTTACTACCTCTCTTTTTGTGTCCTAGAAAGGTTGTGTGGATACACAATTTTTATGAGTTGACATGTTTTTCATAATCTTGTCCAATTGTGGCACTTCTGATGGAGTTTAGTTTTGAAGAGGGGAAAAGACCCTATTTTAAAAACAAACAAACAAACTTGCTTTTCTAGTATTATGTCCCACAAGAATCTAGAAGTACTTTCTTTGGTGACATTTTAAAAGGAAAAATGGAGAAATCATTCCATATGGAGAAATAATTACAAGAAATACTCCATTAGCACTGTGATAAGTAGTGCAGGGCAATGATTAATTAAAGAGATGACTATAATTTATTCACTATCCATTAACAAGTATAATCCCATTTCAACACAAATAGCACAGACTAAGGAAGTCTCAGGAGACTCTATAGCAACTTTGACCTCAGTAATTCTAAGAACCCACCTTTAAAGAAAAGGTAAGGAAAGAATTCTTTAAAATTTTAATCTGTCTCGAAGTGATTTTGGGAAAGTACAGTAAGCTGTCCCAGTACCTGTTTCTTACCAACTGGAGCTTGAGCAAGTTATTTTTCAAACTTCTAGTTTCCTCATCCATAAAATTGGGCTAGTAATTTATATATTTCAAAGTTGTCATGATCGAGTAAAATAACCATAGAAACACCTAGATTCATTCCTTCCTTTCTCCCTCCCTTCCTTCTGTTCTCTCTTTCTTCCTTCCTTCTATTCTTTTTTCTTCTTTTCTTCCTCCCTCCTCCCTCCCTCCCTCTCCTTCTCTCCCTCCTTTCTTTCTTTCTCTTTCTTTTCTCCTTTCTGAAATAGAAGGAAAGCAGGATATAATCAATTGTTATAGATGACTTAAAAATAATTCAGATGAGTTTTAGAATAGGACAAAATCTGGTATTTAAGAAGTTTTTAATGATTTAAAACATTTGTGCCAAGATTGAGGATTTAAATTGAGTTGAACCTCATTTATAGTTCTTTTATCTCTCTTCACTTTTTTCCATTGTCTCTCTCTTATTATGCCCCTTTTCCTCCCTCCCTTCCTTTCCTCTCTTTCTTTCTGTCAAGAGCTATAGTATGATCCTTCTTAATTAGAAACAAAATTAATGAGATGTTTTAGTAGTCTTCTGAAGTCTTCAAAATGATATTTAAACACTAGTGACACCACACTCTTGTTTTACTCCTGCTCACTTCCAATGTATTTGCTGATTCTTTCTCTTCTCTCCAGCCCATTAATGCTCACAGTGTCCCAGGGTTCCTTCCTTGATTCTACTTTTCACAAAGCCACACTCCCCTCTCACCCAGTATTGTGACACTGAACACACCTGTATGTTGACAACACTTCAGGTTCTACCTGTCACTCAGACCTTTCTGGTCTCCAAGTTGGAAAGTCCTACTCCCTCCTCAAAACCTCTACTCAGATGCCAAGCTTAACACGTCCTAAATGTCCTCCTATTTCCTCCCCAAATTCATTCCACTTAGCTGTTGACAACTCCAACTTTCTAGTCACTCATAACTAAAGCACTGGATTTAATCCTTTAGTCTTTCTATATTCATAGGCCTACAACCTCTCACCAGCAACTTGGCTACCAGTGTGGTCAGAGATGCCATCACTTCTTAACTGGGTTGTAGCAGTAGCCCAACAATGGGTCTTCTTTACTCAGTCCCCTTTTCAGGGCTAAACCAGACTCCTTATGATGACCTGCATAGCCATTGTGATCTTATCCTTCACTGACCTCCTTTCTGTGGGCTCCAGCCACACTGGCCTCCTTGTGTTCCTGGAATACATAAGGACTACTCTTGCCATTGCTCTTTTAGCCCTTCTCTCTGCCAGGAATGCTTTGCTATGGATAGCTGTTTCCCTCAATTCCCTGCAGTCTGCCAAAAAGTCACCTTCTCAACAAGAACCTCTCCAAGCACCTTCGTTAAAATTGCAAACTGACCCCACTCCTGCTTCTTGGCACCTAGGATCCTGTCCTATTTTTCATAGCTTCCAACATACTCTATAATTTACCTATTCATCACATTTTTATTTATTTTCAGCTCCCTGACCCCCAGTGAATACACTCTGAGGACACAAAGACTCCTCCCCTTTCAACCAGTACTTATGTATTGAATGGGGTACATTTCATAACAGTTTTCATCTCAGTGGATTTTGAAATTTTCCAAACTTCAGCCAAGAAGAAGCATTTAAATTGCTGTACAGACCTGAATCTCACCTGAAAATTTCTCCAGTGTGTGACCTGGGCACTTAAGGTGTAAATCCCTTGACCTCAAAGACGTCCACAGCTTAGTCTGAGATTCTACACTGTCTTGGAAGATTGAATCACTGGAGCGTGGATTTCATCACTTACCACATCCTCCTCCTCAAAGCAGCAACCCCTTTTTCAAGCATCCTTGGCTGGAGGCCATGCAGTCCTTGCTCATCTGACTAGGAGCTCATGAGTCAAGAATTGAGCTAATTCCATTTTTGGTCAGTTCTGTTTCCCTTAACTATTGTGATGCCATCTAAGATCACATTAGCGTCTCTAGTGATGACCTTACATCTTTAAACACACATTGAATTTTGAACACTAACTCCTTTAAGTTTTTTGGTTCCTTTTATTAATCACATCATTTAAGATTGTGTGAGTGAGATATAGTTTAAATCAAAGCAGTGACTGACCTAATTTTAGCTGTGCCACAGGCAACATTGTAGCTCCAGATGACAAGCTTTGGAAGGATATTGGTAAATTGAAATATATTCTAAAGGAAGATGATGCCTCAGTCTGTTTTCTGGTTCTGTAACAGAATACCAACAGTATGGGTTATTTACAAATACTCAAGTTTTTTTGGCTCATTGTTCTGAAGGATGGGAAGTTCAAGATTGATAGACTGCTTCTGGTGGGTCCTTCTTGATGTGTCATATCATGGCAGAAGGCATCCCAGGGCAAGAGAGAGAGTGAGAAGGGAGGAAAATTTGGCTACCAAACTTCCCCCTTTTGTAATGATAGTCTTAATCCATTATGAGGGTAGAGATCCCATGATCCACCTCTTAAAAGTGCACCTCTCAATATCATCACAATGATAGTTAAATTTCAGCATGAACTTTGGAGATGTTCAAATCCAAGCTGAGGGTGACCAAGAGGATAAAGAAACTAGAAAGTTTAAGTTCCGTCAGTATTTTATTCAATATTTTTACTATTTGATAACCAAACTTATGAAATGCCCACTATATTGTGGTCACTCTAAGGGAAACATGATCTTTAGTTGATAATAACAGAACTAACTCTAAGCAGAAAAAGCAATTTCCTAAAAGTTATTAGGGTGCTCAGAGAATTTCTGGAATAGAAAATCAGATGTAGATGTTAGGATCAATGTCCAAGATGGCTCCAGGTGAGAGCACACTGTGTGGCACAGGGCACAGGCTTCAGAACTTGGAATCCTGCTCCTAGGCACTGAATACCACTTTCACGACCTATACCCCTGTGCCCCTGAAGGCTGCATGGCCGTGCTTGCACAGAATAGAATCCATGTGGAGTGAGTTTTTTGTTCCACTCCCTTCCAAATCAAAGACTTGCCTGAGCAACTGATTGAAGGAGCCTACAGTTGAAGGAGCTTTCATATGCAGGAAAGGTTGGGAAAGTGAATTTCAGCATTCTGTCTTAGGGAAACAGGGACTCATAAGTAGGAAAGTCTCTGAATAAGAGAAAAATAGTCAGAGGTCCTCAGGGTCCAAGGCATGCCAAATACAGTAGGTTGTGGACACTTCAAGGAAAGGTATATATCTTATTCAAACAGCATAGCATTTGGTTTAAAATCAGAAAGATCTGGTATCTGTCCAGCAGTAGAATGATCCTGTGTCCTAGCTTTTTGTAATTTTGCCTGGATCTTAATTTCCACATGTGTAAAAAGTTGAATAAGTAAGTGTGTATGTAAAGTTGAAGTGTGTGTGTGGTATGTGAGTATGAAAGACAGAGGGGCAGGGGGAGAGGGAGAGAGGGAGAGACAGAGAGAGAGACGGGGGGAAGAGGGTGGGAGGGAGGGAGAGAGAGACAGAGAGAGAGAGAGAGAGAGGAGGAGAGATTACTTATGGCTAAAGTATGTAAAGCCCCCTGCCTGCCTATAAAGGATACTTTCCTTAGTATCTTTGTATTGTCATTGCCAAGGATGAAAATGTTTGTTGAAGTCATGGTATTTGACTTCAGAAAAATACATCCATGCATATAAACTCTATACTATATAAACTCTAAAATACTACAATCCAAGGCCAAATAATGTATCCACTGTGGATGGGTAGTACCATCCACACAGTACTCCAAAATACTACCATCTATTTTTATTAGTAGGAACTAGGAGTAGCTTTGAATAATACTTAGTCCTGACATTTACTTCTATAAGACTGACTCAGTAGAAACTTGATTGAGGGTAAATCAATTACTCTCCTATATTCAATTGGACACTATTAAATATTTCCAGATGGCAGGCCAACTCCATAGATCATCTGGGATAATTCATTTTGTAACTAATTCTTTGGTGGGCTGTGAACATCACCAGGATCACCAAAACACATGAGAACCTTCTCTACTCTAGAGACAGGTTATAGGTGGCACTGCTTTGGAAACTTCCATACCCAGAGAGTTGAAGAGTGGTATGCTAACCAATTACATCTACAGGCTTACACATAGTCAGAGATATTCCATGCGGATAGCCATGAGGTCTAATTCTGGTAGCAATGAGGAGAACTACTCATCTGGGAACCTGGGATGCTTCACCATCTCCAGCACTACCATAGAACAAGGGCCCTCATGCCAAGCCACCATCAATAAGGATGACTCTCAGCTATCTGATTTCCCAAGAGATCTATTTTTTGAAGAGATCCTTAGAGATCATTCCCAGATGTTGGAACTTTAAGGATCAATAATAGCTACCCCTCAGACTTGGAAGCCAACAGTTACCAAGTTCATATTGACAAATAAGACATTCAACAAGCAACACAAAATGTTAACTATCTTTGCTCCATCACCATTACATCAAAGAAAGGGCTTCAAACCACTCCTAAAGATGGTGTCCTTTTGAGTGAGCATATTCAGACAATTTGCTTTGAATGCATATAGCTTTGTCTTACTTTTCTCCTTTTTGTGGGTGAAGAGTGAAAAAGTCTGACACCACTCAAAAGCAGCCGACAGCAGACATCTAGGAACTACTCTTCTGAGGATGGTACTGGCTATTTACTTTCCCAGAAGTTCTGTCCTTACTGTCAGGAGCCAGAAAATCCATACTTAAATTCAAATTAGCTTAGGCTTCTCAGAATTAAATGGACTTTGCTATTATCAATGTTTGTCACAAGAAAACACTGTCAAGTGATCCCTGCCATTGCATTTGATGATAAACTGTCATGCAGCTTTTGTTGAAATGGCCTTCAGTGGCTCCCAAGTGAAATTACACACACACACACACACACACACACACACACACACACAAAAGCAAAAAAAAAATCATTGTCTTTCCACTGGAATGAGTATGCTCCTTGTTTTCTTTTCATGATAACAAAAACAATTGAAATTCTTGAGTTGGCTTTTTTGTGAGGATTGCTGGGAAACTCAGAGTCAATTGTGAATGTACTCGTGTCAATTCTAACATATATTCATAGCTACTGAATTAATCTTGTCCTTCTAAATAGGAAAAGGTAACAATCTCAAATTACCCAGAAAGCTTAGTTTGGAAACTACAGGACTTTTGTCAGCAAGTCATTTAAAAATGAGGTGTGGCTCAAGCAATAGAGCACCTGCTTTGCAAGCACAAAACCCTAAATTCAAAACCCCAGTTCCACCCAAAAAAGTGAAACCCAATAAATTGCTTTATTTTTCTGGAGAGACCAGAAAACTCCTCTAAGTTCTCATGTGACTATGCAGGTTGTTCAAATCACAGGTCTCTGGATAAAGAGGCAAGTGGAGTTTTATCAAATTAGGTTCTCTGGTGGGGATCTGCTTCTGTTCTGAGGAAATGGCCCCTTTTCCTAATTATAGATGCTCCTCAGCTTATTATGGGTTATATCCTGATAAACCCATCATACATTGAAAATACACTAAGTCAAAAATGCAGCTAACACCCAGTGTACTGAGCATCCTGGCCTAGAGACTACCAGTCCACTACAGAGTACCAGCTGTTTCCCCTCACAGTCATGTGACTAACTAGGAGCTATGGCCACTGCCACTACCCAGCCTCATGATAGTCTATCACTAGCCCAGAAAAAGATCAGAATTCAAAATTCAAAGTACGGTTTCTTCTGAATGCGTATTCTTTTGTACCATCATGAAATCAAGAGTAAGTTGGGCCTGTGTGTATCCTGAGGTGCAGAACGTCCAGAGCGGCTCTGCCCATAGTCTTAAAACAAATCTATTTGATGTATTCCTCCCATCTTGGCATTTGCTCCTGTGATGTCCCAGTGCCACACCTGAAGGTCGCCTGATTTTTGAACATGGTGCCCTCCTGGGCTATTTTGAGTCTTGCATGGGGGTATGACTGAGTGCCATCTTCAGTGGACTTTGGACAAAACTATCAACTTATTCTCTCCTTCTAGGCTTCAGTAGCGAGGCCAAGACAAGGAACAAGAGAACTACCAGAAGCAATGAAATTGTTAGTCAGAACTTTTGACTGACTGCTGCCTCCAATTTCCCCCACTATGCCAGATGTACAGCTTTTTACTGTACATAGTTACATATGTGTCCTTTGCATAAAGCCGCTCTGGCTAAACCTCAATCCCTAACTATTATATATTCTGAATAAAAGTGAAACATCTCAGCATTTGCAAAAATTCAAGATTTATCAACATATTGAGCTTTTACTAAGTCATGAATTCTTGATTTGTATTCACAGTGCTTTTACATATTCATAGACCTCTTTAGCCAAAGATCTTCAATATTCATTTACTATGGAGTGGTAAGTATATATTATTCAACTCCATTTACCAATGGGTAAACTGATGCCCAACGAAAGGCCTCATCAGAGGAACTGAATAAAGAGCAAGATGCTCTTCGCCCCTCAAAGAGTTTGCTCCAGCTGTCTCCCTCCAGAAATAAAGGCTGATCGCCTGCTTGTGATTCTCACGTCTCCTGCATTAGGAAAATCAGGATTTTTCCTTCTGATTTGTCGGAATGTCTTAGATAGTTTCCTCTTAAATTGCATGGGACAAAAGAATAACTCAGAGAAATAAAAAAAAAAATAATAACCTTCTCCAAAATTGCTTCAAATCCACGATGCCAAAGGTTAATTGACCAGATTAGTTTCTCCTAAACTTGGAGAACAAGTAGAGAGAATCATTCATGTGCCCAATAACCAATTAATGGCATTGATCAGACTGGAAGGGTCCTGTCTCTCTCACTCTTATTATAGAAATAGAGGTCAATTTTCTTAATGCCTTCTTTAATACAATCTATTCCTTTGGCTTCTAAATAATGTCCTCAGGATTCTAGCTACATATTTACTTGGTGCTGTTTGAAGGGGAGTTCAAAAAATATTTCTGGACAGACTTAGAAAATTATAAAGGATGAAATTGGGATGATCCCATGAAAGTAACCAGCCTCTAACACATATCACAAAGGAATGTCAAGCTTTAAAACTGTACAAATGTATGTGAAGTACATTTCTGTAAAGAGATTATACTTATCAATAAAAAATTTAAAAGAATGCCATTGTGGGATATTAAAAGCATGGCTATCTTGAGGGGTTAATTATTGAGAAAGTGAGTATGCAGCTCTCCAAAAATGTTAACTTGAAAGTCAGTGTTCCAAAATCTCAGTCTCTGGTTATTTCATCACCAAAACAAAGTAAATGTAATTTTTCAGGGTTTTCAACTGCATGAATGTCTGTTTTGTTCTATTTAGGTAGAGAGATTCGATGCATACATTATTGTTTGTTTTTATTAACAATAAGCACATTATATAATCCAAGCTCAAGATAATACAGAACAAAGTTTTTATTAGAATTTTCTGCAATAACAGAAATTTTCCACCTAATTGTCCAAAATGGTAGCCATTCCCACATATGGAGGGTCACCAAATTTAGCAAAACACAGAGTGAAACAAAAAATGTAAAAGGCAGAACATCTAGTTAATTTTGATTTTCAGGTAAACACAATTTTTACTATACATATACCTCATGCAATATTTAGCTCAATAAATGTTAGTTTTATTTATTGTTGTTATTGAAAATTATTATTAATTAATTTCATTTTCCTAGAAGGGAATCTGTAGATGTAGAAAGCACATTGGAATAGAGTTCTTTGGGGTGACAATAGAAAACTGTGAAATCAGAGTCCTGTAACAGAGTAGAATGAACTTTATTTTCTTCTGGACTCTGTCAGCTTTCAATATTTAATATCCAAAACTATGGCTAGGGACAAAGATGCATCTTTAAATATTTCTCTCCTTCGGCATCAAACTGCAATCTGCATTTTCAGATATTTGAATAGACATAGCAGATATGTTGCCTAAAAAGTTGCTTGAAGTCAGTTTTACTAGAATCAAATAATTTAGTATCCTCTGACTTAAAGGAATCCTCTGTTTAAAGGAACATAAAGAGGGGAAATACACACACACACACACACACACACACACAGACACACAACTATAAAGAACAAGTTGTCACATGTAATAAATATATAATATTTTAAAAAATATTAATATACGTGTTTAATTTTTTGAAGTATAGTATTTCAGTGAATGTCTTGGCAGGGAACAGATGGCACATGCAAAGTGTTTAACCAAAGTGAGTTTGACAAAGGGCCTGTTTATGGAGGTGCAGTCAGCATTAAGGCAACCAGTAAAGGAACTGAGGTCTCAGGAGAGCAGCAGCAGTGGGCAGCTATTCTACATGTCTAGAAGGGCCATGTGCGGAAGCAGAAGAGGGCTGCATGACAGGCCTCAGAACACGGGCAGGACCACACAGCCCTCCTTCCATTGCTTCTCCATTTTCTAATTCATCAATTCCTCCCATTGGCCAAAACCCACCTGAAGCCAGAGGGCAAAGGTGCCTGACTGGTGAAAACATGCAGGTCTACCTCCTGAATGGAAAGAAGGCGATGGCGGGTAAGTAAATAAATTTCAGGAACAAACAAGTTGGAACCAGCACATAAGATGCACAGAGTTTATCTGTTCTCAAAACCTCAAATCACGTGTGCATGCTATGGAAATTGACACTCTAACTCCCTATTCTGTGCATGCGTTTTCATCATGGAGTTGGTTTGGAAAATTTTATGCAAAATTAAGTCAGTCTTAGAATGTCTAGTCAGTTTTGTACATATAAGGAGAGTTGAATGTTGAAGTCAAATTATTTATATGGAACACAGACAAGAATTTTGCCCTAAAGTTGTATTGTGTGTGATATGAGTATTAACCACACCAAAAGCAATTATTTTCACATGTTGCAATATAGCAAGATAACAACAGTTCTCTGTCTTATGTCTCTGGCTCAATTGTATACATGCTTTCTATTCGGAAGAACCAGATGGTTAAAATGAAGATAATTCTCACAGTAATTGGTGGTTTCTTATAAGATTTTATTGGGGGGCAAGGGAATATGTAATTTGTTTCTGGAAGCTTATATTACTGAATGCTGCCATTTTCTCAGTACAGTATTTTTAAAAAATTCATAAATAATTTTTTCCTTTGTCAGGAACTACCATAGGTAGTTTAAAAAGATTAAAAAGGAAGGGGATATGCATCATGGTCATAAACCTTTTAAAATTTGAGCCATTAAAAATATTTACCCTGAAAATATAGAATTTTCTTTTCTTGTCTGCTCCCAGATACCAGGTTTTCCTTTAGAAATCATAACTCCAAATAGTCCTAAAAATGTCTCTTTAATAACAGAAATGTGTGTTTTTTTTTTTAGAGTGCAATGATTAAATACATGGAGGCCAGGGTGTAAGACCTTTGGCAATTTACTTAACTCTCTGTGCAATCTATTTAGTAATAGTTGAAATGGTTAGAATGAGAGCATCAGTCATATTGAGTTGTGAGGATTTAATAAGTTAACATATTCCTGGAGAATGATACATGCTCAATAAGTGTTAGCTATCATTGTTATTGAAAACTATTTTTAGTCCATTCCATTTGCATTTAAGTAAAAACAAATCTTCAAGTATTAAGTGCAAAGGGCAACAAAACAGAATTCTTGAAGGTGACCATCATAGACTTGAACAGGATGGAAGGGAAGGGATGAGCTACTCTAGCCACTGAGGCTGGAAAACACAAGCAGATCACCTAAAATCTCTTAGCTAAACTCCAGGCTTTTCTTATGTGCCATTCTTCCTCCATGCCAGTAGACTCCACTCAAATAAGCCCAAAGATTTTTAATGTTTTAGGAATGTTGAGAGCTAGCTGTGAAATGCAGAGATTATTAAAAATCAAATGGCATACATTTACAATAAATTTCCAAGTCATATTTGGTGATGTCATATTGGTAGCTTATAATTGGTTTTCGTGGTAATGTTTATGCCATAGAAATTGGCAAATGCTATAAATCAGCACCCCCTCACACTCCCTGCCTTATTTTTGGAAGAGCCAATTGTTAAACCTGTACTACACTTCTGGCTGGGTATTGATCCTTTTTTGTTAGTGTAAAAGTGAGATATTAAGTATTAAACAAAATCAGAATTGTTAGAAGGCTATGCTAGACAGATGATTTTAGGGCAGTAAAGTGCAAAGAATGAGAAATTGATTTTAACTGCTAATGAATTCTAATGAACAGCAGTGCTAGAATACTGATTTCCTGATGTAAATTGATTCCTCATAAAGGGCTATTTAGTTCAATGGGTGAGATACTAATAAAAAAAAAAATCAAGCCTTTCCTCCTTCTTCCTCCCTTTCTTGCTCCCTTCACTTTCTTCTTTGCCCAAGGCTCTTGCTGAAAACAGAAGGCACTAGGGAGAAGTGACAAGGAAGGTTTGGAATGACCACAAATGTTGTTTCTCAACACTGTTCACTTCCCTATGGCTCCCATGGAAGAACAATTCACGGAAATCAGGTGCCAAGGAGAGAAGGAGGATGTTTTTGCTGAAGCAATTAGGCTCCAGCCACAGTAGTTGTCTCAGAAGTCTTATACCATCTCAGCAAGGTCTCGGCCTCCCGGTGTTTCTCCAGGACATGGGTGCCTTCTTCCTCGTGGAGGGGAGCTCAATCTTAAACAGCCAGGGATCCTGAAACATCAAATTAATCACCTTGTTTGTCTTCATTTACATTCTGTCATCTCTATTCCCAGAAAAGCTATGGCTGAACAGACTCATTGAATCTCTTCAGAGACAGACAGTCAGAGGACTGTCATCCTTGGTAGGTAAGGCATGGTCTCTGAAAAACCACCCTTAGGCTAAGTGAGCAAGTGAGTGTGTGAGTGTGTGTGTGTGCATGCACACGCTTACTTTCTGTCCACATTCATTTTTTGTTAGTCCTTGACTTCTAAACAGCATAGTATTGGGAGATGGATTATGCCAATCTGTGCTGTGAAGCCTGACTTGGGTTACAATCCTCTATTAGGCAGAAAATATCTCTCTGCATCTCCGTTTCCACATGTGTAAAATGGGAGTAATATTTTTTGCCTACATTATGGAGGTTTTTGTGAGAAATGGTTGAGAATACATGTAAATACTTGTGAAAGTGACTGGCTATTACCTTTATCATGACTTGCTGTTTGATGGGTGCCATGTGAGGCATTTTCCACACATTGTAACATCTAGTTTTCTCACCAATCTTATGAATTAAGAAATGTTGTGTTCTGCTCTGAGATGTAGAAGTTAAAAATCATCAGCCCAATCCCTACAATAAGAAAAATGCTATACCAGCTATAAATCTGTGAATTTTATTAGATCTATGAGGTTACAGGACTAACTGTCACCCCCAAGAAATGGAAAGAGAGGAGAATACAGAGACTCACAGCCCAGGTGGGCTTAGGGAGCAGAAGCCACTGGAACCACTAATGAGGAGGAACCTGTTAGTAGTGATTGTCTAATAGCTAGAGACTCAGGATGGACTAGTTTGAGAGTTAAAATGTCCTGAATATCCAGTGTTTGGGTCTCCCATGGAAGGAAGGACAAGGGTAGCACCCTTTTGTGATTTTTCCCCCTAAGAGCTCCTTTAGGTTCTCCTGGTAAAGACAGGAGAAGGATCCCCTTATAGTTCAATTTTTAAAATATTCTCAGAGCATTCTCTACAACAAGGGCCTGCCCCTCAAGTGAAGTTACTAAAGCCTTATCTGACTTAGAGTCAGTAAGATGACTCCAGCCCATTCCAGCCTTCCAGTCTCACATAATTGCAGAAAAAAAAATAAAGCTTATAAATGCTTTGATATGTCACAGCTCAGGGACTCAGGGCTGCTAAACAAATCTGAAATTTAACCATAGAAATATAAACTATTTTCCTTCTTCAGAAGCTCACCACCATATTAATAGGGCTGATATAGTAGCAGTGGTTTGTAACTGAGAGAGCTCTAACACACAGCCCATATTCAAAGAATTCTTAAGGGAACCCAAGGGACAACAGAGGAGAGGGGGAAAAACTAACAAAGAAACTAGAGGAAAGGAAGGCCTCTGGCATCTAAAGCAATAGAAAACATTAAACTCAGCCCAGCTACTAATCAGTAAAACCTCACTCTAAAAGCCTGTTTGTGATTCCTGTTATCAGACACATCTTGTCTGCTTTCAACAGAAGTTACAAGGCATGCCAAAAGGCAAGAACAAACAGTCTGAAGAGACAAAACAAACATCATAATCAGACTCTGGTATGACACAGATTTTGGAATTATCAGATAGGAAGTTTAAAAATACCTATAATTAATACATGAACAATTCCAGTGAAAAGACACACAGCATGCAAAAGCAGAAAAAAAGCAAAAAAATGCTAGAAGTGAAAATTATTACAACAGAAATTAAGAGTGATTTTGTTGGGCTCATCAGTAAAGTATACATGACTTCAACAA
The DNA here is from genome assembly GCF_047511655.1 of Castor canadensis. Lineage (NCBI taxonomy): Eukaryota > Metazoa > Chordata > Mammalia > Rodentia > Castoridae > Castor > Castor canadensis. Next base: position 149,381,012 of record NC_133389.1, on the reverse strand, counting down.
ATAAACAACAACAAAAACCAGTGAGTTCAAACCCCAGCACCACATGAAAACAAATGTTAAAACTAATTCAATAAGGATCAGAGACCTAAATATAAAGCACAGAACTAGAAGACTTTAAAAGATAATGCAGGGGGAAATGTAGATGATCTTGGATTTAGTGATGAGCTTTTACATGCAACACCAAAAGCATGATCCATGAAAGAAAATATTTATAAGGTGGACTTCATTAAAATTGAAAGTTTCTCTTCTCCTAAAGATACTGTTAGAAAACAGATTAAGCATGATAATACATGCCTTTGACTCCAGCTACTAGGGAGGTAGATGTAGGAGGATCAAGATCCAATGCCAGCCTGAACAACAGTGTGAGACCCTATCTAAGAAATAAAACTAAAATAAAATTGAAAGCATTGGGGGCATGGCTCAAATGGTAGAGCACTTGCCTAGGAAGAGGGAGGCCCTGAGTTCAATACCCACTATGACCACCAAAACAAACAAATGAAAAATAAACAAAGACACTTTAAAAATAGGAAGATAAGTCAACAACTGGAGTAAAATATTTGCAAGACAAATATCAATAAAGACTTGTATCCAAAATATGAAAAATAACTCTTAAAACACAACAATAGGAAAGTAAATGACCTTTTAGAAATAGGTAAGAGAGGTGAAAAGACACCTTATCAAAGACAGATGGCAGATAGCATATGAAAATAAGTTCTATGTAATATGTGATTCAGGAAATGCCAATAAAAACCAATACACATCTATTAGAATAGCTAAAACAGAAACACTAACAATACTGAACATCGGGAGGATGAGCAGCAATAGGAACTACTATTCATTGCTAGTCAGAGCTCAAAATGGTAGAATCGCTTTGGAAGATAGATTGGCAGTTTCTTACAAAGGTGAACAGTCTTACCATACTCCTGCCCCTAGGTGTTTACCAAAAAGCTTATATCCATGCCAACCTGAACATCAATATTACAGCAGCTAATTCATAATTGCTCAAATGTGGGAGCAACTGAGGTACCCTTCAATACACTAGTGAATAAACTATGTGGTACGTCCGTACAATAGAACCTTTTTCAGTGACAAAAAGAGATGGCTCTCAAAGCACAAAAAGGCATGGAGGAAATTTAAATGCACATTGCTAAAATGAAAGAAATCAGTCTCAAAGACTACATCCTGTACAATTCCAACTGATGACTTTGTGAAAAAGGTAAAACTATCAAGAGAATAAAAAGATCAATGATTGCCTGGGGTTCAAAGGAAGAAAGTCTGGGAAGAATAGGTGAAGACAGGAGATTTTGAGCTCAGTGTGTGACACAAATCCTGTAGTGATGGAAACACAGCATCATGAATTTTAAAAACAAGAACTGTGTAACACAAGATTGAACGTTAACGTAAACTCCCAACATCAATTCATAACATGTATCATATTGCTCCATTAATTGTAACAAATGTGCCTCCATGTAAGATTTTAATCATAGGGGAATCTGGGTACAGAGGCCTGGTAATATTGGAACACGGCACTTTCTGTTCATTTTTTTCCCTATAAATCTAAACCTTTTCTCTTGTTTTGTTTTGGATTTTGTTTGTTTTTAAAAGTCTTGTTATGTAGCCCAGGCTGGCCTCAAACTCACAATGAGCCCACCACAGCCTCACAACTGTTGAAATTACAGGTGTGTGTGCCCACCACGTCTGGCATAAGTCTAAAACTATTCTAAGAAACAAAATTTATTAATTTTTTTTTTTTTTTTGTGGTACTGGAGCTTGAACTCACCTTGAGCCACTCCACTAGCCCTGTTTTTGTGGAGGATTTTTGGAGATCGGGTCTCGCGGAACTATTTGCACAGGCTGGTTTCGAACCGCGATCCTCCTGATCTCAACCTCCTGAGTAGCTAGGATTACAGGAGAAAGTTTATTAATTTTTTAAAGAAATGTGTCTACTTCATAGGTGAGAAATCTGAGGCCTGGAGCTCAAAATAGTAAAGTAGCTCGATGAAAGCCGGTGGAAGGAACTGGGCACTTTGTGGTAAGCCTGCCTTCTCTAAGAGGCCACTACACGATGTTATGTAAGAGCTTGCTGGAATTGGGAGGGTACTTCGAGAAGGTATTCCCAGAAGCAAATGTGTATATCTGCTTCCGTGTGCAACATCTTGTTAACGAAGTTTAGAACAAGCCTCATTTTGATCCCATTTCCTTGCGGTATGAGTGAAAAAGGGGATAAAGTATACCATCCCTCATGGTGATGTATTTAAAATTGGAATCCTTTAGTCTTCACAAATACTTATTGAGACTCTGTTATGGAGCAGGCATCATGGGAGACAGCTTGCACAGCACACACTGCTTTTACAGAGCCTTGATTCTCAGGGGACAGTCAGACAAATAATAAACAGATTTTTAAAAAAGGTTTAATAGTTTCCTTACCTCTAATAAAGCCAAATTGTTTTATGTGCAGGGTGCCACAGAGCCCTGCCTGCAGTCACTTCATGTAAGTGTGCTGTGTGTTTCTGTAGACGGGGTGAGCAGATGTCCAGCACTTCCTTCCATGCAGAGAAGAATCATGTGCTTGAGTTGCTGCTGAATTCATTCTCCATGTGAAGAAGGTATATTTCATGTTGTTCTGATATTGAATAGCCAAAAGGAAAAGAAAACAAACTATACAAAAATACTGCATGACATTAGTGCTAAGGATTTCCACTAAAAAAAAAAAAAGGAAATTCCAAATTAAGGCAAAATATTCAGGACAAATATTCAACCACACTAATGTGAGCTGTTACCAACCACAATTTGTTGTTCACCTGGAGTCCCTTGGTTCGTCATTCGGACACTCAGCAACCCAGTCACTTCTCAGAGAGAGATGATGCCCTTTCATTCAGGTCCTACTCTTGTTTTCATTGCTGGGATTGGTATTTAGAAGAATTTTTACTAAGAAGCATCAAAAAGTGTTTGTTTTCACTTTGAAAGTTGATCTCCTTTATTAAAAGCCAGAGCAAAAGGAAGATCAGAATAGATTTAAATAATATTTAAAATACCTCTAAATAAAAATAAAAGAAACCCAAGATTTTATTCTTTTAGAATAAAATCCTAAAAGAAAGGAAGATCATAGGGAATTATAGAGGGAATATGAATCTTGGAACTTCATAACACTGTGAACAGAAGCACATTAGGAATTTCCACTGGCAAGTCTGTGCTACCAAAGAGAAGCCAAAGCATCCTCATCCCTATGGTTTTAGTTTTCTCCTCTGTCTTGCTAAATCTACTCAAATACATCTTTCCCAAAGCTTAAAATCAGTAGCTCTTAAACATCACTACATTTTAGAATCCCAATGGGAACCTCTTAAAAATCCCAGTGCTCAGCTGGGAGCCAATGGCTCACACATATAATCCTAGCTACTCAAGAAACAGAGATCAGGAGCATTGCGGTTCAAAGCCAGCCTGGGCAAATAGTTCGCAAGACCCTATCTCGAAAAAAATCCCATCACGAAACAGGCTGGTGGAGTGACTGAAGTATAGGCCATGAGTTCAACGTACCCCAGTGCTTCAAAAAAAAAAAACACAAAAAAACCTCAGTGCTGAAGTCACACCCCAGACCAATGATAGAAGAATTTCCAGGGTGAATTTCAGAATTTTTAAAGCTCCTCAAATAATCCCAATAGATAATCAAGTTGGAGAACCAGTGGACCACATAACTAGCTAGTAAGTTCACACTAGGTAGCCATGTACTAATCCCCAAATGATTTTTCTGTGTCAGATAAGAACAAGTGAGTGGATATAATCTATCTTTTCTTACCTTTCCATCAGGGAGTAGTGTGGGAGAGTTAAAGAAAGCTCAGAGGAGATTTGACACTATCGTTTAAAAACAGACAAACTATAATATACTTAGTAACTATAAAGTAGAAATTAGCCAATTGGGTTTTCTTTCTGGCAAGAACATAAATTGTATGAAATGGAAGGAATCGAGGTGTTGTGGAGATGGAGAATTGCATCTTATCTCTGTCACAATGGGTGGCATGCCAAGAATGGCGGTATTGGAACACCTCATGTATGCATTGCAGGCTTGATTTGTCACCAGGTAAACAAGGTAGAGAGGCAGGTGGAAGCCTGTGGATGGCTCTGTGTTAGCGGCTAATGAGTTCCAGGTGAATATCCAGAAAAGAAGAAAAAAGCAAAACAAAACAACTGCTGAGCTCTTCTAGCTGAGGTGAGGATGGAAGTCAAGAAGAGAAACAGCTGAACAATGGTAACTTTCCTGGTACTGGCTGTGGAATACAGGAGGGTATGTTATTAGTGACAGACATGGTGGGATGCTAAATCTCAAATTTGCATTGTACTTGACATCCATGACAGGAATGTATTGCTTTAATTACATTGCCCATTCAAAAACCAAGCTCCAGAGGCATACAAGGTGAGAGCACTCATGTAATGACAGCACCAAGGACTATATGGAAATAAATGTCTTTTGACTAAAAAAAAAATTACTATTTTTTCACCACAAGGAATTGAATATAGGGCCTCTTGGGAGGCAAGCACTGTACCGTCAATCTACACCCCCGGCCCTTTTTTATTTTATTTTGAGACAGTCTTATTAAGTTGCCCAGGCTGGCCTCGAACTGGTGATGCTCCTGCCTCGGTCCTTTTCCCCAGGTAGCTGGGATTACAGGTGTGTCTCCACATGCAACAGAAGTGTTATTTCTGATAACACTCAGAGATGAGCCCCATTGTCTTTCAAAGTGTTCTTTCGATTTTGTGCATGGAGTTGAGGAAGGAGAAGAGTTGAGTCATTTTTTTACCATTCTGGAAAACCTGCATTTAAAGCTTACAGAATCCTAGTAGGGAGGATTATTTAATCAGCATTAAAGGTATAATTAATGATAACTTTCCCTTCATTTTGCCTCCAGACAAAATTATCTTCAGACAGAGAAAGTGATGTCAATGCTGAGCTCAGTAGGGCTCCACATGGTGCCAGTCACTCTTATATCTGTCCCCATTGTGGATAAAGAATCAGGGTAGTGAGCCTGATTCTTTGTCCTTGTTGGAATCCCAGTGCAGCCATTTAGGGCTGAGAGGTCATCAACAAGTCCTGACATCTCTGAATGTCAGTCTTGCCATCCATCTCCATAAAGGGAGGAGTTCATGATCACTGGGCATTCAGAGTGCTCCGTGCCTGGCAAAGGAATCGAATAGGCACTCATCCAGTGGCAGGAGTTCCTATTGTTTTGTCAAGTTTCTTTCTATTTAAAGAATCTCTCATAAAGTTGTACTGGTGATTGATGTGATATTGCTGTGTGACAGAGTTTAATAGACCCAAATTTGGACTGACATTTTGAATCAGCAGAGACCTGGAAATGTAAGATGTTTCTTGTGCATTTGTTATAAATTTCATTTTAGGCCCCTGGTCACACAGGAAAATGGTAGTTTGATTAATATCAATAGTTGGCCTGAAGTCAAATTCAACTCTCTGCATGCTTTTAAGTATATTTAAATTATTAAATGTTGAAAATAACCCCTGACTAGCTCTCTAAAAGTTTAAAAATGAAGTACTTTTTAGATCAGTGCAAAGAATATGAACACCATCAAATAATTGTCACCATTATCACTGATATTTCTGTATATATGGGTTGACCAGTCATACCACAGAATTCAGGATTGACTGGGTGAGAATTGGAGCTGTAAGTGGAACCCAGAAACATCCAAGTATATTTGCCACCATATTTAGCCTTATCTAAATGATACCTGAGGTGGAAATGTGTGTGCAGGTGGGGAGTTGACGTTTGACAATGCTTGAAAGTAGGAGGCTTTGAAATCAGAAACTGGGACTCAAGGTCTGACCCTCCAATTTACTCATCTTCATTTCTTTTTTAAATACATTTATTTTTTATTAACATATAGTAGTTGTACAGGGGATACATTGTGGCATTTACATATGTGCTTACAGTATATCTTAGATTCACCCTTCCATTGTTCTTCCTCTTAGAACAATTTCACCAGCTTTCATTGTCATCTTCATTTTTCAGGCAAGTTATTTATATCTTCAGATTTTGTTTCTTCATCTGCAAAAATAATAGTACCTATTTGAAAAGACAATTAGATAGCTTAAATGAAGTATATGAAAGATTTGATACAGTTATTGTCATATGTTATATATTAGCTATTATAATTGCTATTATCATTATTACTATTAATCAGATTCAAGAACTCTTTCCAGGACAGAGTAATTCAAGGGGTAAAGGAACATATTAATTAACTTGACATAAGGTGGGGTGTGGATTTGTGTCTTTGAACACATAGACTGCATTTTGCATGTGCCATTTTTTTAACCCAGAACTACTGTCATCTTAGAAAATGATATTATTTCATAATCAATCTAGAAAGTCCAAAGACCTATCTAATGGCAACACATAACCTGGAACTTAAAGAAACATATGACAGGTGATTGTTACCTACTTTCCTTGCCTTAGTTTTGAAACTTTATTTGGTAAGGTGTGAGATAATTTACTGGGAGTCTGCTCTCCTCATGGGCACAGCACACCCAAAGACTCCATTACAATGTTGTACACCAAGTCCAGTCGTAGCTGAAGCCAGGGTTGGTTATTAGCTGGAATTCTTTCATGCTGCTTCACATGTTTAAGGAGAGAATGACATCACCAGTAATGGAGCAGGGGCTACAGCCATGATAGCCACCTGGAAGGTTTCCCACGACCAGACATACTTGCTTCCTAGGGCAGTGGTAATAAAATACTGCAAGCTGGATGACCTAAAAAAACAAAGAAACAAAGAAAAAAAATAGTTATTGTCTCATAGTTCTGGAAACTAGAAATCAAGGTGTTGGTAGAGCCATGCTCCCTTTGAAACCAATAGGGGAATCCTTCTTTTCTTGTTCCTAGTGTCTTTGTTTTGCTGGCAGTCTTTGGTATTCTTTGGCTTGTATGTGAATCCCTCCAAACTTCCATCTTTATATGGCATTCTCTTTAGGTCTCTTCTTGTCAACCTTTGGTGTGTGAATCCTGGTCAAATTGGATTAGGTCTCATAATAACGACTTCACTTCAATTTTAAGTCTTTACTTCCAAATAAGTTCTTATTCAGAGAAATTAAGGATTAGGACTTCAACATGCTTTTTTTTTTTCCTAGGGGGTGGTGAAGGGGGAATATATGCAATTCAACCCATAATACCAGAGTTCCTCATTTTTGGATTAGATAGCTCTCTGAGGTTTTACATACAGTTTTAGCAATAGAGGGAGAACAATAGGTATCAAAAAAAAAAAAAAAGAAAAGAAAAACCAATGTCTCTTCCAATAAAGAACTGCACATTTCAATTGCCTAAAAGCAAATTTTGTCATTATATTGCAAATGGCATATTTTCTATTTTTTATTATAAATTTGAAAAGAATAAACATTTAGAATTCAATTCACTGTAAGAATTGTAATCCCGTTGTGGCATTCCTTTCCATTTGAATACAATGGGAACAAATGAAAATACCCAAGACCTTTGAGCCTGAATCAAATTTATCTTTCTTACTTAACATGATTTAAATACCTTTTTAAAAGGATTTTTCCTAAAAAGTCAACTATCTTCCTTTAATGTTTGCTCTTCATGAAAAAAAAAAAACATGCAAAGAACATAAAAATGCATGACATATTTCATTGTTAAGATCAGTTTTGGGTAAAAGGAATAATAGTTGATAATAACTTCTTACATAGGTGAGCTTTCCTTATATTACACAGCCCCACACTCACAGCTCCTAAATGTGATGGAATTTAATTATCTTTAGTGCCAAGTCCTTGCAATTCATAACTTTATTTATGGCTTAACATTGAGAATAAAAATAAAAAGATCTTTCTAATTTTTTGGTTACTTAAAAACTTAATGTTGCAATTGTCTTTCCTCCTTGATGCTTTGTCTAATGTTTACTTTGTCTAATGAGTTGTTTTCACTATTTATTCTAAGAACCTAGAAATAGGGTTGAGGAGGAAGTCAGTTTTACCTTTATAACACCTGACATGCATTGAATAATGGCCAATGGGTTATAGTTAAACAAGGAATACATAATTTGTGCGTTTTATTAAAGCATATACACATTTAAACACTGTGTGAATGTGACCTCATGTATCCCATTTTCCATTTACTTAGAAACTTCCCATTCCTTGAGGTATTTTTATGGTCAGGCACATATGCATGCAATGATCGTATGACCACCCTTGGATTATGTATTGCATTTAATGAAATTAACTTTTTTGATCACCCTTGGGCAACCTTTGGAAATAAGACAATAGTCTCAGTTGTTTATTTCCTGGAGAAATGTTAATGATTAACTTTAAAAAGGAAGAATTTCTTTTACCCCATTGCCTAATTTTTCATAATTCCATACAATTGCTGTGTACCTTATCTTTGTTTAATATATCCCATGCAAGATAGGAACTTCTATAGCACGGGTTTACTTGTATTTTTGGCTAAGGAGAAAGCACTACTATGTCTAAAGATTTTAGCTCTTTTCAGTTGGATGATTGTTTTTTTATATTAAGCCTTGTCCACAGCCAGAAACTGTTGAATCCAGGCTTTGCTTTAATGGTTGTCAGATAAAGTATCAATTTGATTTATTTGGATACTAACCACCTTTTGCCTGAATCTACATAGTAACTAATGTTTTCCACATGTGCCCAGCAAATCTTTATTGGTGTTCTCCAGCATGATGGGAAATACTAGAGAAATGTGAATTTCGAAGAATATAGGAATATCCCTGGGGATTGTTATTCAGGGTGTGTGTAGGTTGGTAACTCAATGTGAAATTTGGAGGGGTGACTTACTGCCCTATAGTGGATGAAGCATTTGATCATTTGCTATGGTGTTCTGCAGGCTATTTGGCTGTTTCATGGAGGTAAGGATCCTCTGCCGGGCTGGAGGAATGGTTTTCCGGATTGACTCAGAGCTCTTCCCTAGCAGGCTATGCTAGAGATCCGAGTTTGCCTCTCTGGTGGCTTGACATCTGAGCATCTGGGTTAAGCATAGAGCTAGAGGCATAACACTAAGTTCTTTATCTTTTTACCTCTTTTGGTTTGTTCAACTGCACTATTTTTATTTAAGTCTCTTTATTAAGATATGACTGACATAAAAAAGCTGAATGTATTTAATGTATAAAATTTGATGAGTATATATATATATATATATATATATATATATATATATATGTATCTGTATATATAGTTGTGAAAGTATCACCATAATCTATGTAATAACCTATCTGTAACCTTCAAAAATTTCATCTTATTCTTTTCATTACCATTAATATTTCATGAGTACACAACATGAGATCTACCAGCTTATCAAATTTTAAATGTACAATCCAATATTGTTAACTATAAAACCATGCTGTTGAGTAGCTCTCTAGGACTCATTCATCTTGTCTAACTGAAACTTTATACCCTATGATTCCTATCTCTTCATGTCTCTCTTTTCCCTAGTTCCTGAGAACCACTCTCTGCTTTTATGACTTTGACTATTTTAGATTCATCATGTAAGAAGCATCATGTACTTGTCTTTTTGTGTTTAACTTGTTATAATTAGCATATTGTTCTCCAGAGTCTTCCATGTTGTGGTAAGTGGTAATATTTCCTTTTCTAAGGTTGATAGCATTCCACTGTGTATACATACAGCATTTCCCCATGCATTCATCCATTAGTGAACATTCACATTGCTTTCATGTCTTAGACATTATGCATAATGCTGCAATAAATATAGGATCTCTTTGAGATCATGATTTCAATTCCCTTGCTGTATACCCAGAACTGGGATTGCTGGAACATGAAGTTGACTATCTTCATATAGCTATTGGTGATTCATACTTCTTTGGAGAAATAGCTACTCTGTTCCTTTGCCCATTTAAAAGATAGGTTATTTGAGTTTCTTTTGCTTGTTTGTTTAGATTTTTTTGGTGGTTTTTACAATTGAGTTTTTTTTAATCCTTATATATTTTGGATTCTAATCCCTTTTCAGATATATGGTTTACAAATACTTTCTCCTATTCCATAGGTTGCTTTTTGTTATATTGTTTCCTTTGCAGTGCAGAAGCTCTTAGTTTACTATAATTTCATTTACCTATCTTTTGATTTTGTGGTCTTTTCTTTTTGGTGTCATAGCCAAGAAGTAAAAATGATGAAATTTAAAAAGCCATTAACTTGACTAAAAGAAGAAGAGAGACAATTCAAACAAAATCAAACAATTTCAACCAATGCTCCAGAATTGAAAAAGGTCATAGAGATGATTATATGCCAACATATTAGATAATCTAGAAGAAATGGCTACATTCCTAAAAACATAAACTTATGAAGATTGAATCAAGGTGGAAAGCTTGCGTAGACCAATAACAAATAAGGAAATTGAATCAGTCATCAAAAGCTGTCCAACAACAATTGGCTTCTCAGGTGAATTCTTCAAATATTTAAAGATGAGCTACTACCAATCCTTCTTCAACTCTTCCCCAAAACAGAAGTAATGAGAACAATTATTCACATGAGAACAATACTAGTATCACCCTGACACCAAAACCAAAGATAACATGAGAAAAGAAAATTATATAATATCCCAGATGAATAGGGATATGAAAAAGATCCTTAAAAATATTAGCAAAACAAATTCCACAGCGCATTAAAAGGATCACATGTCATAACTAAATGGGATTATATACATATGTATTATGACACATTCAATGTATATGTCATGCTTTGGCTATGGAGTGTCCCCATCCCTGGTGCTAGTAGTGTTTGGATGTGGGGCTTTGGGAAAGTGATGAGGGCTTGGCCTTCTTCAATGGACTAATCCAATGATGGACTCAAAATTTGAATAGACTATCTTGGGAGGTGTAGAACTGTGGAAAGTGGGTGTAGTTTGGGGAAGTGGATCACTTGGGGTGTGCCCTGGAAAGATTCACCTCTTCCCTGGCTCCTTCCTACCATCCTCTCAGCCACCATTAGATCATCTAATGGTTACGGGGATCTGTGGCAGATCCCCATAACCATGATGTTTTATCTCATCTCAGGCTCAAAGGGATGGGACCAAATAACCATAAACTGAAATCATGAGCCACAATAACTGCTCTTCTCTTAAGTATTTTTTCAGGTATTTTGTCTCAGTGATGAAAAACTTACTAGCACAATGTGCAAATAAATCAACATGACACACACCATTAACAGATTGAGCTATAAAAAACACCATGATCATCTCAATAGATACAGAAAAAACATTTGACAAAATTTAACATCTATTCATAATGAAAACTCACAAGTTAGATGTAGAAGGAACTTACTTCAATACATTAGAGGCCATATATGAAAAGCTCACAACTGACATTATACTCAATTATAAAAAAGAAAGAGCTTTTTCTCTAAGGTCTGGGACAGGATAAGGTTGTATACTCTTACCACGTCTATTTAGCAAAGTACTTAGTCAGAGAAATTAGGCATGAAAAGGAAAATTGAGGCAACAAAATCAGGTATAAATTAAAGGTAAGATAGCCTCTGTTGCAGATAACATAGTCTTATAAGTAGAAAACTCAAAAGACTACACAAAAACCTGGTAGAATAGACTATTAAAGAATTCAGTAAGAGGAAGATGAATATGCTACAAATAATGTATACACATGTATGTAAATGCGAGAATGATACCTGTTGAAACTGTTCCAGGAATCAGGGGAGGAGGAATGAAAGAGAGCAGTGGAGGGTAGACATTCAAGTATGATATACTTGATACATTGTAAAAACCTTTGTAAATGCTACAATGTATCCCAACCCAGCACAATTAAAAAAAAAAATTCAGTAAAGAGGCAGGATGCAAAATAAACATACAAAAATCAATTATGTTTCTATACACTAATAATGAACTATCCAAAAAAAGGAAAAATTACCACATATTAGCACAAAAATACTTAGAAATAAACTTAACTACAAAGGAGACAGACTATACACAACAAATTACAAAACATTGATGAAAGAAATTAAAGCAGACACAAATAAAAGGGAGTATATCCCATATTCATGGATTGGAATAATCAATATTGTTAAAGGTCCACAATACCCAAAACTATTTACAGATTTAAGGCAAACCCATTTAAATTCCTAATGGCATTTTTATACAAATACAAAGAACAATTCTAAAATTCATATGGAACTACAAAAGAGCCTGAATAGCCAGAGCAATCTGAATAAACATAATAAATCTAGAGGCATTACACTTCCTGATATCAAAACATATTACTAAGCCACCGTAATAAAATAGTATTATGCTGGCATAAAAACAGGCATATGGATCAATGAAACAGGATAGAGGGCACAGAAATAAATCCATACATATCTGATTAACTGATCTTTGTCTAGAGTGCTATGAGTGCACAATGAGGAAATGATAGTTTCTTCAATAAGTGGTGCTGGAAAAATTCAATGTCTACATGCAAAAATAAAATTGGATCCTTATGCTATACACAAAAATTATCCCACTAGTACTAAGGTAGGCACCTATTATTACTTCCCATTTAATTATGAGTAACAGAAGGACAGAGAAGTTCTATGCCTTTCTTGGTCACAGAGATAGCACATAATGCAATGCAGCAAGAATTTGAATCATAGTGGTGTGACACCAGGTACTCCTTTAGGATTAGTCCTTTTTATGATTCCCTATGGAGGATGTGTGGTTATCATGCAAAGGACATGGCTTTCTGAGTAGACAATCCTGGGTTCCAATCATAATTCCTCATAGATACTCATGACCGATGTCTTTGAGTCCAGTATTTGACTTTTCTAGACTTCAGTTTCCTCACCTGTAAAATAGAGTTGCTATGAGAATTAAATGAGATAATCCATATTAATGCCCAACCCGATGTTTAATAGGTATTCAAAATTGCTAACTCATTTCCCTTGGAGCTCCTGGCCTATTTCAGACTCTTCAATAGGTACCCAAATATGGCCTGACTTATGCTAGGAATGACACTATAGTCATGCTTTGGGGCTCTCACCAAAGTTCCAGGAGTTTTGTTTCCCTTCAAGCAGAGGTAAATCCATCCAGACATTCTCTTTTTAAGTACTGAGGGCTACATCTGTTTCAGACCAAAAATAATACCTTGTGATTGGAAATGTTTTAGTAACATTATTTGTGTGTTTTATTGGAGCAGAAGCTACAATTATTAGTGACACCAGGAATTTCAGACATTTAAACACAGTCTCAGCTTCTCCAGAACAAACCACATCTCTGCACAGTGATTAGTTTATCTAACTACCTTCCATCCAAGTCCTGGACTGGTGCTGGTCTTTGCAAAACAGTGGTGTTCCCTCTGAGGACACATCACACTAAGCTGTCAGTGGAGCTCAGTTGGGGGCTGCAGTACAATTGACTTGGGTCTATCAGCAAGTAATTTGCTGCTTGACTTTGGTCACTTCCTAGTTACTGCCCTTTTGATGAGGTTACCCCAACTCCCTGTTTGAAGTGGACCTTAAGGATTTAAGAGAATTAAAAACAGGATTTTCCTTCTCTTGGGGTTCATTCTTTCTATCACATGATCTTTTTATGACATGCATGTCAGTCAATCTCTCACAACCCAACATCCACTCAAAAGAAAGAAGCACAAACTAAAACTCAGCCCATCTTCCAAAGTCTCGAAATCTTAGTGCCATCCATGGTCTCTAGGTGATAGGGTCAAGAGTTGAACCAACGTCTATGTCTTTCAAAGCTGGATGGTTTCCAGTCCATTACTGCTGCTTAAATTTGGGAGAGGCAAAGAAAGAAGCAAAGCTTTCAACCTTAACCATGAGCCCTAGACATTTGTTGCCATAGTGATGCTGACAGTCTAATCCAATGTTGTTGTTTTAAACCCATCTATTCTCAGTTGAAAAATTAAGCATTTAGTTGGGCCAATCTGCAAATTGCTTACATAATTACCTTTAACGGGAAGATGTTGGATGAGCCATGCTTAGCCCTGGAAATATGGAAAACACTTTCAGGAGCCAATAAAAGACTGGGAGCTACTGAGGACCTTTCAGAAAGGGTGTTACATGAACCTATTTGAGATTTGGGAAGATGGTTGACAGCAGTGTAGAGAGGGGATTAGAGAATTGAAGGCAAGAAAATTCAGAAGGAATTTTGCTGTCCAGGCAGGAAGGGTCTCCTAAGATACCTTCTCATACCAAAATTAGATTAATCCCTTCTCTGAGTTAGCATGCCAGGCAAGGTGTCTTAGTTAGGAGTCATAACATGTCCTGGTTTCTCTCTTTTATTCCTAGACTTTAACACCTTGGGGGAGGGAACTTTAGCTCTGGAGAATGACCTTCCCTTTTTAGGCCCTCCTCTGTTGTCGTTTTATTAGAAGAAGCATCAGCGAGAGCAGGGGACCCATGCGTGAAACAATGCGACCCGTTGAGAAACTGCGTAACTCAAATGGCTGAAGCAAGGAAGAAAAGAAGAGAGGAGAGACTGCAGGTCAATGACAAAGTCTCTTCTAGGCCACGTTCCCAAAGCTCAACCAGGTCCCATGAGACAACGGGAGCCACGAAGAGGTGGAAAGACACACTGAGGGAGAGGTGGTGTAACGGGTGTGTATTTTCATTTTTATAACGATCACAGCAGGAGACTACTGCAATAATCTTCCTGAGAATAAAGAAAACCTGAGCTAAGTCAGTGGTTCTAGTAAAGAGGAGGAGAGGGCAAAGTGAGGGGAGTAAGGACTTAAAACTGCTGGGTTTAATGACTGCTCAGTGTGAATGGTAGGTGGAGTGTAAGGAGGAATGCCAGGGTATCTCAGGATTTCTGGAAGGGCAGTTCTGGTGCCCTTCACTCACATGGAGGATATTGGAGGAGAAGCTGGTAAGAGAAGAGGCAAGAGCTCAATTTTGGGCTGTTGCATTTGAGAGTCTGTCGGACAGCCAAGTAGAGCTAGAGGTCTAGTAGTAGCATTTAGACCGAGGAGCTCAACCTCAGGAGAGAGCCTAGTGTAGAGGTCAGCTGAGTATAGGTGGTCAGGCACTCGGGAAGTGGAGATTGGGAGGATGTCCACTAGAGGCAATCTCTGGCAAAAGACTGGTAAGACCCTTTCTCAACAATAAACTGGGTGTGGTGGAGCAGATCTATAATCCAGCTATGGGGAGGTATAGATAGGAGGATCACAGTCTGAGGCCAGCCCTGGGCAAAACCATGAGACCCTACCTGAAAAATAACTAAAGCATAGGAAGGCTGAGGACATAGCTCAAGTGGTAGAGCACCAGCCTAGCAAGTGCAAGGCCCTAAGTTTAAAAACCTAAAAAAGAAGAATGGACGGATGATGATATTGGCAGTAAGATAGTGAAGACATCAACCTGCTGACTGGCAGGTGACGTTAGAAGAAAGGTGTAACGTCTCACTTGCTTGCCTTCTTAAAACTACTCCTTTCAGAAGTGGGGCATGGACAGTGAGTCATATGTCCAAACCAAAGAGAAGCCTGTCTAACTCAGGGGCCTGGCTCATTCCTTATTGCCTCAGCTTTTTTCTTCCTTTTTGTTTGTCTCTTTTTCCCTTTGTTTGAATTTTAAATCTCTAAAATATATACGGTTCTCTTTTTTTGCTACTTGATTTTATTTTTATTTTCTGAGGTTTTTTTTTTTACATTTTTTATTATCATATGATTGCTGTACTGGGGGTACATTGTGACATTTACAAATGTTCTTATAACATATCATAGTTAAATTTACCCCCTCCATCATTCTCCTTTATCCCCCAAACCCCCATTCCTGGAATAGTTTCAACAGGTCTCATTTTTCCATTTTCATACATGAGTACATAACATTTCTACCATATTCATCCTCCTACACCCTTTCCTCATATTCTCCCACTCCCACTGGTGCCAGCCCCCAGACAGGAACTGTTTTGCCTTTGCGTTCTAATTACTGTTGTCACTAAACTTCACTTGGCCTCTTCTATCACAATCCTCACACAGTTTAGAAAACCGTAAGACATCTAGTGATTCACTCCATACACTTTATTCATTCTTTTTTGTCCAAGATATGAATTGAGCATAGTGACAGTGACAAGGTCCCTAACCTCATAGAGTTTGCAAGATAGTGGGGGAGATAGTCAGAAAACATGAAAAAAGATAAGGAAGAAACTTTCAGCATGTCCACTGAAGTCTTGCCTAACACTTAGATTGTCTTGGAAAAGTAATTTAAAAGAAAAAGTATTAATAGATTTCTGGGCTCCTTTAAAGTTGTAAAATTTCCTGGAATCTTTGAACAGTGAACACTTGGGTTCCTCACATGTTGGTTCTGGTTTCTGATCAGATTCTCCCAACTCCCCAGTTAACTTTCTGCCTCTGGACCAGGCAAGTGAGGAAACATGGTGACTGGTTGCTCAGACCCTCCCGCCACTGTGCGGGAATCCCCTGAGCCCCTGGCATGCTGATGGAATCCACCAGCTTGCAAAAGCACCCCTGCTACCTGCCAGGTCCTCCTTGGAGTCCTGAGAGTCCAGAAAGCAGAATGGGCTTGGAGTTCTTCTCCAGCTATCTGCAGGCAATGTCTTCCTTAGCGATACCCAACGACAGTCCTGTGAAAACAAAGCTCTGCAAATTAGTCAGGTGACTGTGCACTGAGGCAGTTGGGACAGTCAAAACTGCACTTGATGAATGAATAATTTGAGGATCTCTTTGCAAAAGTGACGGGTTTTTAAATGGCCACCATATGGGGGCAGGCAGGTGGCTGGCAAAGGTTTCTGTCCTGCTTTTGCTAGACAGGCTGCCCTCCAGCTTGCTGTCAATGAAGGGCACAGATACAAAGTGACTCCTGAAGCCTCTTGCCAGGCTGTGTCTGACAGAGGACACTCTTGCCTGAGCAGGCGGCAGGTGCTGGCCTGGCCCTAGCCCTGAGCTCGCCCGCAGTTATGCTGTCAGCCTCTCTCAGCTCTAATGTATTGTGACAACTGCCTACCTGCAGTGTGCTAATGGCAGAAAAACCTCTGCAAAATTGATGGTGGATTTCACACAGAAGAGTGGTTTCTTATGTTACAGGAGGCCCAACACCCTGAGTCTCTCTGCTAGTGGGAGACAGAAGGTTGGGGTCAGGACCCAGGCAATGGTGTAGATTTTTGGAAGTCCAAATTTGCAACTGACTTGACCTCCTCCTTGGCTCTGCGTGTCACAGACATTTGTTTTCTCTCAAGTGCATGAGATTCAATTGCTCTTAAAAATGTTTCCAAAAGATTATCTTCTGCATGACGTTAAGTAACATAGAAGGTGACCAGACTGTAATGAGTTCTACCGCAGATCAAGTAGGACAAAACCCCACACCGTCCTTGGTTGCCTGGGTCAAATGAATGTTTCCTGTGAATATGAGCTCAGAGGCTCATAGTCAATCATTCACGCCATGTTGTAGCAGCCCTCCTCTGCACAGATCAAACCACATTTTTAATACCAAACCTCTGTACTTGTCGTTTGGTTCATTGAACTTATTAAAACTAAATTAAAATCACTTGGTTGTTTTGTGTCCTGGACTTTAGGAGCAGAAAAGTACAGCTAACCCAAGAGGTCATCAACAGCTTAGTACTTATTAGGGAAGTCAAATATTAAGCCCTGTTTACCAGAAGCTTTCAACAAATGGTAGCTTTTACAATTTATTATTCTAAAATTGTTAAACTACTAAGACTTTCAGCATTTCTGTCTGTTTAGATGCTGGCCACATTACCTCTTCCTTTTGTCTCTGTGGCTGTAGAGTCAGGAAAAGGATAGCAAGACAATTCATTTGCATATACATTTTTGCTAGAAGCTGACTGAGCAACTGGGAAATATAGGGCTGGTTGAGTGGCTCATGTGGTAGAGTACTTGCCTCGTAAGTGTGAGGCCCTGAGTTCAAATCCCAGTACTGTCAAAAAAAAAAAAGATGGGAACTTTACACTGAGGAATATTTGACCTTGTCCTGCAGGTATACTGTTCTCTAAAACATGAACAGTTGAAGGCCATTTCAAATATTATGTAATTGACAGAAATGCTTGCTCTTCTACCATAAGCTTGAAAGTAGATTTTATGAAAACATATGTCTCAAGTAAACAATTAAATGTAGAAATTCCTACTTTTTCTCTTTTTTCCTTCACTGGAAATTTGTCTCATCCTAGTACTATCTATGCCTCGTTCTTTTTGTAGCTTCTGTTAGAAAATCACTTTCAAATAGTTAGCAGCAAACTCATTTGATAGCAAAGATATTTTTAAATGAAAGAAAAAATGACATTCTGAACACTGAAAATGGTGTCCAGAGTTTTAATTGCTGGCATCATTGTTGGGTTTTTTGCTTGTGTTACTTACTGTTTTTAACAAACATTTCCGTGTTTGTTAACAGTACCTATATGCCAGGTACTGTTCTAAATATGTCAGATATTGATTCACTGAATCATAGGATGAGGCAATGTACCCTGCTGTCTGTGTTCTCAATCACCGCACAGCCTTTAACAGCAATCTTTCAAGGCCAGCCATGATATAGTTCAAAGACTATGTCAAGCTTTGAGGCTAATTTTTCCCATATGAATCTGGGTGTCTTACAGGGTATCTTACTAAACTTCAGAGGATTTTTAATTTGTAATTTTCCCTTAAAAATTGGAAATTGCTCCTAATTGGTCGCTTTAACTTTGAGTATTCCAACTTTTCCTTAATATAATTTTTTTGTATAATGTAAAAGGTTTTGTTATATTGCTGTCTACCCTCATCCCCTAGATAATTTTTGAATTAAAAAAAATAGTAGTGGCAAGCAGTCTTAACACATGCCCACAGCTACCCCGCAACTACCACCTGCCCTGGCCACCCTGGAGGATATACTCAGTTATATGAAACTTAGCCTCCCAGTCTGGGATCCTTAAGAAATGCAGAACCTCAGGGGAAGATGGGCTTGTGCAGGTGCAGAGTGCCCTTATTTCCAGGGCTACAGGTGGCCAGGATATGTCTCCATCCTGGAGCCTGGGGAGGTAAGAGCAGATCCTGTGGCTACTGGGTGAAGCCTCAGCTCTCAAAGCAGGGTCCTAGCTGGGGGCCAGTCCTTTACAACTAGCCTGCCTAAGAAGAAACTCCAAGCTTACCTCTCATTGCCCACGACTAGCACTGACCCCAGTGCCAGCAGCCTGAGTCCTGAAATGCTAAACTCACCTCATGACATGAATGCTGGGGATCTGAATTACTTGAAGAGGGACCATGTATGAAGGAGATTTTTTAAAAAAGGAGTTGAAGAGACTGGAAAAACAAGAAAAAACCTAGGAAGAATTCAGAAGGATATAGCAGAGCTTTCAGAAATGATGAGAACAGTAAAAATCCCAATTTCCAAATTAAAATAATTCACTAGTGGAAGGAAAAAAAGAGAATCCATGACACTGAAAACAAAATTGGTGATCTGTAAGATCAAATGCAGGAGCAATTTCAAACACAGCAAAGAAAGGGAGAGAAATAAAAATCATGAATGAAAAGGCAAAGAAGACAAATTTGAGATCTAAGAAACAATGTCATTGTTGAAGGACAAAAGGGAAGAAATAGACATGAAGCAATAAATAGCAGTATGTGCACATGTGTACACATGCAAATGTTCACGGACATCTATGTGCATGCATGGGAAAAAATTAAAATTGAAAGTGTTCTCAAGGAAACATACAATTATGTCCTATTCTTCCTGCATTGATGTTTTAAACGGGTAAAGTTGAGGAGGAGGGTTTTTGAATTGTTTTGTTTTGTAGGTGATACATACATACATAGTTCCGGTGCAAAGTACTTTTTAACAAGGTGAGATTGTGACAATGAACAAGACAGATCCAGTCTTAGAGCCTCCTGGGGGAGATTGGTAAGTATTAAAATTGCATGTTTCATACACAATGCTAAAAGAAACTCAGTGAGCTGTGGGCACATAATGCAGATTGGAGGGAGTACCGTGCACACAGTACACTGAGGCCAGGAAAAGGGTGAGTTAGCTAGGAGAAGAGAAGAAAATGCCCTGGGAGAATGTGTTGGGAGCATTGGAAGAAATCTTGCTGGCAAGAGCCTGGGAAGGGATTTGGAAGTAGGAAGCCAGAGAGAGGTGAAGCAGAGAGTTAAGCTGGGGCCAGATCAATTATCGAGGGCTTTCTAGGTTTTGGGCAGCATTCGAAGTGCTTTAATCCTCCTCATGACCAAATGTTGTAAGTATATTCCCATTTTTCAGATGAGGAAATTGAGGCAAAGAGAGGTTAACTAACTTGCCCAAGGTCACCCAGTTAGTTAAATAGTGGTGCCAGGCAGTCTGACTCCAAGGCCCACACCCTAAGAATGTCGACAAAGGAAGGATTTTATTTTTTAGTCCTGCTTGACCTTAGGAACCGTATCTAGTGGTTACAGACATAAGTAGATAGTCTTGGCTAAGCCACCCTTGTGCAGCCCCACTGCAGTAGCTGACACATGCCTGCCTGTCGCATCTGTGGACTTATCTGACTGCTCTTAAACCATGGGTAAATGATCCCCAGGCTGTCTTTAAGATAATTAGAAACAAATGGAAAATAGTTCTCCTATATTATCAACAGCATATCAGCAAAACTTATGTCTTAAAATGTGCATTCAATTTCTAATATTAAAAAACATAGTTAAAGCCATATGTTGGATATTATCACGCATCTTTGTGAAATTAGTAGGGGACCCATTTGAATAACCATTTTGTTTAGATCAAACCTACTGGAGGTTTCTTTCTTTTTCTAAAAAAAAGTCTTTTCCTTTTTCTCTGACCCTTCTGAGTATGAAACTAAAAATGTGTGTGTAAATGTGTGTGCGTACACTTATGTGGGTACCTGCAATGGGAATGAATTTTCAAAAGCCAGAGCTTTAGGCTTGGAAAATTGTTATTTAGAGAGATGGGTGTTGGATGAGCAAATCAACAGTCACTCGTGAAGAACATACATTGCTGATAACTGGTACATGTTGGATCCCAAAAGACTCTTCCTTTTCCTTTATTTGCTTTTTCTTCTTTTGGCCTACCACTTTGGGGCAGGCTGGGGGTGGTACTGGTCTGCCTTGTCTAATCTTCTAGTTATTCCTCTAAATGCTTAATGACCATATCATGTACCTCTAGGAGAAAGCCTTTAAATCCTCTGCCCAATTAATGCTTGGGAAACTTTAATCACTGCTGTTTTGCTAATTTCCCCATTTAAGGTCATCATAGGTAAGTAAACATTGAGTACTCTGGGATTTGTGAAATGAGCAGTCCTCGAAATATGTGCATTCAATCTTCCCCTTTATTTCTAGAGAACAGTTATGAGAGGAGTAACATTGGTACATCTGGGAATGCAAAATGTCAAAACCACCATTGTGTCCCATCCAGTGAGTCACCTACATGTTGTACAGGCTTGTATTCACAGTGGGTACTACTGTATCCTAGGGGGAGAATACTCAGTCTCATCAACCAGAATGTTAGAAGCCAAGAGTCATGTGGATTCCTAAAAATTTTTTTTAAATCACATAGCAAATTAGTTCGGTTTCCATAGCAGACACATATGAAGAAGTAGATAGATTAAAAATGATAAAACCATATTTCTGATCACTGTAAAAGCACTTTGTAAAACCACAGAGTTTAGCCAAGGTAAGAAAAACAAAAATCAGGAGTAAACATGAAATCAGTTGATTTAGTCTGCCTTAAGTAAAATTGAACAACAACAAAATTTCTTGATTGTAAGAGCTGAATCAGCAAATAGAAGAAAAATCCCCCAAAGAATCAACCCTATATTTACAACCCACTTGAGGTTTTTCACTCTGACAGACCAGTCGCTAAGTATAGATAGTCCTCCCACTGTTGGTTTGTACAACTTTAAATTTGTCTCTTTCTTTGGTTTGGGCCCCAGGATGTATTCTAGGTTCAGGCTGTGTCTTTATGTGCTTTTCAACTGATGCCTCATCTATAACAAAAAGGCTAAAATTGTCCAGGAGAAGCTTTCCCATGCAAAAAATAAAAGTTTGTGGGCAACTCACCTCATTTCCTATTAGTAGCAAAAATGGAGGCCAGTAGATTAAATGGCACTTAGTTTGGTAAATGTGTATGGAATATCTACTTTGTGCAAGACACTCAAGATAAAGAAACCATAGTCCTTTCCTTCAGGATTGTGTATATTCTAATGAGAAGGCAAGACAGGTGACTATTCCACGTTGAGACAGCAGAGTTAGAAAAGCAACAGGGACAAAAAGATTTTGTCTAAGCATTGGCTGTGTTTAAAGGAGAGAGTAACAAAATGGATCAAGGACCTTAATATCAGACCCCAAACTCTAAAATTGGTATAGGAAAGAGTAGGAAATACTTTGGAACTAATAGGAATAGGCAAGAACTTTCTCAATGGAACCCCAGGCAGCACAGCAACTAAGAGATAGTATAGACAAATGGGACTTCATAAAACTAAAAAGCTCTGCTCAACAAAAGAAATGGTCTCTAAACTGAAGAGAACACCCACAGAGTGGGAGAAAATATTTGCCAGCTACACATCAGACAAAGGACTGATAACCAGAATATATAGGGAACTTAAAAAACTAAACTCCTAAAATTAATGAACCAATAAAGAAATGGGCATGTGAACTAAACAGAACCTTCTCAAAACAAGAAATTCAAATGGCCAAAAAACACATGAAAAAATGCTCACCATCTCTAGCAATAAAGGAAATGCAAATTAAAACCACACTAAGATTCCACCTCACCCATTAGAATAGCCATCATCAAAAACACCACCACTAACAGGTGTTGGCAAGGATGTGGGGAAAAAGAATCCTTATACACTGCTGATGGGAATGCAAACTAGTACAACCACTCTGGAAAAAAAATTGGAGGTGTCTTAAAAATGTAAACATAGATCTGCCATATGATCCAGCAATACCACTTTTGGGGATATACCCAAATGTGGCACAGGTTACTCCAAAGGCACTTGCACACCCATGTTTATTGCAGCACTATTCACAATAGCCAAGTTATGGAAACAGCCAAGATGACCCACTATCGATGAATGGATTAAGAAAATGTGGTATTTATATGCAATGGAATACTACTCAGCCATGAAGAAGAATGAAATCTTATCATTCACAAGTAAATGAATGGAACTGGAGAACATCATCCTGAGCGAGGTTAGCCAGGCCCAGAAGACCAAAAATCATATGTTCTCCCTCATATGTGGACTTTAGGGGAAACACAACAAGGGGATTACACTTTGATCACATGATGAGGCAAGAACACACAAGGGAAGTATGAGGATAGGTAAGAAACCCCCCAAAAAACAAGATAGCATTTGATGTCCTCAATGCAAAGGAACTAATGCAGAAACTTTAAAGTGACAGAGGCCAATAGGAGAAGGTGACCAGGAACTAGAGAAAAGGTTAGTTTGAGGAGAATTAACCTAGAAGGTAACACACATGTACGGGAAATCAATGTGAGTCAACTCCCTGTATAGCTATCCTTATCTCAACCAGCAAAAACCCTTGTCCCTTCCTGTTATTGCTTATACTCTGTCTTCAACAAAATTAGAGATAAGGGCAAAATAGTTTCTGCCTGGTAGCGAGGGGGTAGGGGGGGAAGGGAGGGGGCGGCAGGAAGGGGGGAGAAATGACCCAAACATTGTATGCACATATGAATAAAAGAAATAATAAATAAATAAATAAATAAATAAAGGAGAGAGTAAGAGCATTCCTAGATGAGGAATCTAGGAGGTGCCTTTTGCTTAGATCCTGAGGGATGGAGATGATTTTGAATCAAAGCTCAGGAAAGTCTGGCTCTATTCCCTGCTTTGACACTTCATCATTACATGATCTTGGACAAATACAGTCCATTGGTAACTGTCTAAGCAGCAGTTTCCTTACCTGTGAAATGAATATGAGTAACACACCTATCTCGTTGCCCTATCATAGGAGTAAAAACACAAACCAAATAAAGTTCTTAGCGTATTATCGACACATTAAGTATGCTTTTTATCACTAAAAGTACAATCCTTAGCAGCAGTGATGATGGTGAGGAATGGAAGCATCAGAAGGAACAGGTGACTAATTGAATATAAATAAAAGGAAAGGAATCACTGATGACAGATTTTCAACTTGGATTATTGGAAATGAGACCATAAAAGCAGAGAAGTCAGGAAGGACAGCCCTACCAGTCTCTGAACTGCATTTAGGGTCACTCTTCCTTTTTGTTGAAGGTTACCATATGTTTACAGAGAAATACGCTATGGATTTATTTCCTGCCTATAGCATCCTAGAAATCTTAAAGCCTTCCTCATTTTTGTCCTTGCCTCCTCACTGTCAGCCCAAGATGGCACCTTTTCTGCTGAGATGGTTGGTTGGATGTACAAATCACATGCCTAATGTAGTTAGCAAAGGGTTGTTCAGCCGTACTCTTGGAGTTGTTTCCAAAGGCTGGTCTTGTTTTTGTAGAATGGACAGGCTAAGTACTTTTCAAATCTTTAGTTTCTGGTTCCTTTCGCTTCTTCAGTTTATCTCTCTCCTTTCACCAAAGCAGAAAGAACAAAGCAGGTTGTACCATCAACACTCTGCTTTGAAATCTAGCTATTAAATACCCAAGTTCATACCTGAAAGTTCTAATTTCCATTCAACAGAACACATTTCAGCCATGTTGTTTGTCACTTTATGGCAAGGGCTTCCTTTCCTCCAGCTTCTAGTAATGTGTTCCTAATTTCTGTCTGAGACCTCACCCAAAGCTCCTCTAATATTTCTAGAAACTTTCTCTTCAAGGCAATGTAGAATTTTTCTGTCATGTACCTCAAAATTCTTCCAGATTTTATCCAGTTTCAAAGCTGCTTCTACATTATTATGAATTTGTTACAGCAATCCTACACTTCTAGATACCGAACTTTGTATTAATTTAGAAGGATTGCCGTAACAAAATACCACAGACTGGATGGCTTAAACAACAGAAATGCATTGTCTCACAGTTTGTTAGGCTAGAAATCTGAGCTCAAGGTGTTGGCAGGGTTGGCTCCTTCTGAGGGTTGTGAGGTAGGAATCTGCTTTAGCCATCTCCTTGGCTTGGAGGTGGCCATGCTCTCTCTGTGTCTTCACTTGGCATTCTGTGTACATACCTCTTTCTGCATCTCAATTTCTCCCTGTTATTAGGATCCTATTGATATTGGATTTCGACTCACCCTAATGGTCTCATTTTAAAGTGATTACCTCTTTAAAAATAGCTATCTCCAAAGAAGCCCACATTCTGAGAAGGTAGGGGTTTAAGGCCCCAACATATCTTTTTCTTTTTCTTTTGACACAATTCAACCTCTAACAGTGTTTGAAGGGTTTTACAACAAATTATTCACATGTGGATAAACCAGCCTTGTACTCTCAGATGACTGCAGTTTTTGACTTTCGTCTATTCTGATGAGGGCTTTCAGTCCAGGAGAGAGCAGGCAAAGAGATAACATTCTGCATTTTGTTGTTGATAGTAGCTTAACTTGGTGTTGGGGGCAATGAAATGGTAAAACGGATTCATTTTCCAGCCTCACCATATATGGGTCTCTTGGCTTCCAGTAAAGTGAGCTTTCTTTGATGAAGTGCTTTTTCATTTTCGTCTTTTCTCTGCCAAAGTAGAAGCCTCCCCTGCACGAAGCTCTTCATAAGGACATACAGAGTTTGTATCTCTTAATAGAATTTAATCTTGACTACTCATCTGCCTGAGATTTTTTTCGGATGCAAATACCGTGTTTTGCATGGCTATCTTAGAGTTTAGGCTGGAGATGACCTTGCTTCTTATAGTAGAACGGTTAAGTGGATGCTGTATGATTTTTAAGAAAGCTTTAACCTATAGCAAAACTCTTTGTGAAATTCCAATGCAATACACCCTGTTAATAAGATTTTAAAAATTAACTTTTAAAGCATTTTTTCCCTCATGCCATCATATTGTATATTCTATGGACTTGAAATACTCAAGTTTTAGTTATTTTCTTTTCCTTTTATTATATTCTCTTTCTTGTCCCCTTTCATTTTTATCTTTTACTGTGATGCACTTACTGCTCTGTGCAAAACATGAAGCACTTGATCAGAAACATTCAAATCAATGCACACACAACCAGGAAAGAGACTGTTTATTATCTATGAAATCTGGATCCGACACTTTCTGATTGTCTGTAACATTTTGTCAAAGACTCTGTGAGTCCTGTCATCTGGCACTGATCTCTCCCTCATGGAAGGCCTTCCCAAGCCTGTGTCTGGTTTGTCAACTCCTATCTTCTGACTGACAGAGCCGGCTTACTCTGCATTGATCGTCACCCCCTTCACCATGCCAAGGAAACAGATGGAATGAAAGAAATAGGAGTCAATAAGATGAAAAAAAGTTTGATTTCCTTGGTCTTCCCACAGTATGTCACCTTCATTCCAAAGCCAGCATTTTTAGGGGGATGAAATGTAGCTTCTTTAAAGGAAACGGGAGTTTTGGAAGCCTCTCGATCACCGTGGAGTTTGCTTTGCCACAACTTGGCTGTTTTCTTCTTTTCCCTTGTTCCTTCTTTTATAATTACAATATTTATTCTGAGTATAATTTTCCCCGACATTCACTTATATTTTGACTGCATGTTAGTTATCGAGGATGAGAAATGTGAAAGAGCCAAAATTCTATGTGTGACCATATCCACATAGGTTACGAAGTATGGTAGAAAGAATAGACTTTGAAGTCAGCCAGTCCATCATTCAAGCCACAGGTTCATTATTTACAGGCTGTCTGATCTCTGGCAATTTGTTTGGCCTCTTTGAGTCTCCATTCCCTCATCTTTGGGAATCTCAATCTTTTTGTGTTATTGTTAAATTGCAAAAGGAAGTATATAGAGCATCTTATAGAACCAGATACTCTTTCAGTATCACTGATAGTCCATTATTACTGTTCACTTTTGGACTACTAAAACACAAAGGCAGATGTAGAAAATGATGAGTAAGTATGGGAAACCCAGAAAAGGTGCCATGAAATGATAGATAATATTTTTTTTAATCAGAATGGATGATATACTTTTTGGCATCAACTCAGAGACTGATAATAAAGTTTTAGGTACACGATAAAAAAAGGGATTTAGCAATATACAAAATGCCAGCTGATTTGTGCCATTGTCCTAAAACTCCCTCCAGAAACATGCTATAAATAGTTTAAAATGATTTTATTGTAAGAACTTTTGTAAATGCCACAATGTACCCCCATACAACAACAATAATAATAATAAAAGGTTTACCAATATTATCTGGAGTAATAGAACAAGGGTAATTTTCTGTCAAAAATAAACAAAGACACTAAAGTGGCAGGGATAGATTTTAATTTATAATATACTACTGCATTGGGAAGAGGGTCTGAAGTGAACTGAACTCGACTTTGATTTGTGTAGAGGTGAATAGCTGTTATAAATGGAAAGCATGAAAGAGTAAGTAGGGAACAGGGTAGTGAGGTCTCAGTAGAGTCAGGGGTGTGAAATACCACAAAAGGATGATCAGTACAAATGACGATTAGATCATTACTTCTGCTAGTGGTCAATTGACCAAAACTGGGATTCTATCCTCCCATTGAGACTGGGAGACAGAAATCCTATCTTTCTTGCTGATTCCATTTTAAAAGAATGGCTCTTAGGTCCTTGAGAAAGCTGCTCTCCATTTGTAGGAGATACATACACATCTCAAAGGGACAGAGAAAGGGTTTACAATTATAAGCACTTTTGAGTAAATGCTCTCAGAAAAAGGGCCTAACAGGTGAAAAAGGAGCAAAGAGAAAAGTATTTTGGCAGCCCTAGACTTTCTCAGGCAGATACTCTAAAGAGGGAACTAAGATCATCTTAGGGATGCCTTTGAGCTCTTAGAAACGATGTGAGTATTTAAGTCTTTTAATGTGCTGAGAGGGAATGGATGAAATCATGTGTGTTAACACTACATTTCTTAAGCCCAAGGTTAAAAATCAGTTGAGAAGAGGGCTTGGAACCTGGCTTGAGTGGTCAAGGAAAGATTCTTTGTCATTGCAAGTCAAGCAAAAATACTCATACACAAAATCTGATGTAAGTAAAAATATATTTTTGTTCATTTTGACTACTAGGCTTTGAGAGGTCTTGTAGCTTCCCTCACAGAGCTGATAGAAGGTGAGTCAGACTAAAACCACACACACACACGCACACACACACACACACACACACACACACACATACAAACCCACACCATAAATTGATTGCAAATACAACTTATTCTTTATGTTTGTGAAATTTTAAAATGGTATATCAAAGAGAATCACAAACTAAATTTTCTTTTCTTTTTGCTCCTTACCTTGTCCAGAATTTTAAAAAGTAGAAAGACTGAGGAGACTATTACATTGACTACTGTCATAGCTGACTGATGGAAGCGTACATTGTTATCAATATTTCTTGTCAATTATTTGTAGTGTATGAGAGGAGACTTAAATACATTCATATCTTGCAGTCCTTAATTGCACTCCTAGAAATTAATTCTACCAGAACAATTAGAGATAGTTTTATTTATAAAGATGTTCATGCCAGTATTATTTAAAATACAAAAAACTAGAAAGTGTTCAAGTGCCTAATTTAAACAATTAAAATGTGTGTCTGTTGTGTGTGTAGAATAGACTTAACTAAAGGATGCTACTGTTAGCCTATACTAAGGAGCCCTGTAATAAATACCTTTTTCAAAGTCATGGTTAAGTCTATCATAAGGCTGGTGTAGATAGTCTTCACTATTATGTTTATAATGACCCTCTAAAAAATGTAAGAAATATAAGGAGGAGATAGGTTCTGCTAGAGAAATTTCTTGCTTTGTCCCCTTCCTTTGACCTTCTTAAGTAAATTGTGTATTTGATCAGAGTTGTTACAACTGTGACAGGCTGGTGGCAAGTGTCGACTGCTTTTTGATTTTTAAACTTTTAGGTTTGCTACTCCTGCCACTGTTTTATGTGCAGGGGGAGGGGCTAAGTGGGAAATGGTGGGGGTGATCTTATTAATATATAATTCAGAATTGTCACAGTGAATCCTTCCTGTACAATGAATATATGCTAATAAAAATGAAAAAATTAATTTCACTTTAGTATCTTTTTTTTTATTCTGGTTACTCTTCTCAACAGTTTTTATTTATGCCACTATAATGGTGTTTTCTTGTGAACTACCTAAAAATCCTTTCTGGAACAAGGAATGGTATAAATAAATTATATAAGGCATTCTGGAAGAGAAATTTAGCAAAATTTTATCAATTTCTTTGTGTGTGTTTGGGTATATGTGTGTTAAAATTGCTTTTAATTATCTTCTTTATATTTGTCCAAATTATTTGTGGTAAGAAATGTGTGTTTTTATAATCAGATGTAGTTCTTATAAAATTTTGTGAAATTCCTTCAAATATTGTTTCATAAATGAAACTTAGCTTTTGCTCAAAGTGCTTTATAAATTATAAAATGTAATAACAAATAAGGTATTGCTATTATTATCACATAAATTGTTATGTATTAGGTGGCATGCACATAAAGTCATAAAAGTTTGCGGTCAGCCTTGGCATGTACGCTTTTTTCTTTGGCAGTACTGGAGTTTGAACTCAGGGCCTCACACTTGCTAGACAAGCACTCTACCACTTGAGCCAAATCCCCAACCTTTATTGCTTTAGTTATTTTTCAAATGGGGTCTTGTGTTTTTGCCCAGGCCATTCTGGACGGCAATCCTCCTACATAAGTATAGCTGGGATGACAGGTGTGCACCACCACACCCAACTTTATTGTTTGAAATAAACTAATTTTTTTGCCTACACTTGCCTAGAACCTTGATCCTTGTAATCTCTGCCTCCTCATTAGTTTAGCTAGGATTACAGGTTTGAGCCACTGTACCCAGCCTGTACACTTTTTGATGAAAGAATGTGACTCTAATTTATTATTATTAAACAGCTACTTTGAATTCCTCAGCTATATACTATCATGTGGAATTAAAAATAGAAACAGACTAGATGTGATAAAATCTATCCTACATACACTTAAATGTACCTTGGTAAATTCAAACACTAAAGTTACTCTCTGAAAGACTGTCAGGGTGTTCTTTCTTTCTTCTCTTATTTTTATAAAAGTTGCTTGTCTAGTTAAATACTCCAAGGTCTTTGGACTACTTAAGAAATCCATTAGGATATTACCTGACTTTATAATGTCCTTTGCTTCACAAATTCTTGCTGCTGAGACCACTAATTAAAGGAAGCCATCCAGCCTCTCTGGAGGTAAACAGGGTCACTTGTCTCAGTCTCTAGTAGAAGTGCCGTCTCAGAGTTTCCTTTTCTCTCAAGAGCCTCTCTGCCTCTCTCCAGCATTCTGCTCTCTGAATCTTCATTCTTCTGACGGCCTTTGGTCTTCACGATTGTACCATCAATCGCTATTCTCTGAACCTTTTCCTTAGCTGCTGATGGCTCAGCTGTGCACAATTTAAGGTTGTGCAGGATATTAAAGGGTGGGTAGCATCTTTAGAATGATGCATGGACCTCGTTATGGGTAACAATAGCATGTGAGGAGGGAGCCGGGAGTTGGGTACCACAGGAATCTTCATGGTGGCAGGTGTTAAGAGGCCTATAGAGGTAGATGAAGATTTTTATTATTTTCCTACTAGGCTTTGTGTTGGGTGGTTGAGCTTCCATAGAAATGCTCACAATGCTTTTACTGCTTGAATCAAGGTTAAACAGACAGACGCATAGCAATGTCCCTGGCCCCTTAGTTAAAGCTTTCTTAGATCCTTTCTAACAACCAGTCACATAGAACAATACTATTTTCCTGGGTTTATAATGGTCAGTAGCTATTGAATGCATGTAAGAATTTCAATTGGGATGTGGTCTGAAAATATTTATAATATATGCTGAAAAGAAGGATGTACATATTGCTTCTGATCATAAATTTATTTTGGGGGATAAAAATTAAAACAATATAGTTCCCACACTAAAACAGAACTATAGCTAAGTACCAATATAAAATCTCAGAAGTCTTGAGATATATACAAAAAAAGAAGGTTTTTAAAAATCCTTAGACTTTGCAAGATCTGGCTACTAACTTGTCAATAGAGGATGTGAAAGAAGAAATTCAAACTAACAATTATAACAAGAAAGAATGAATGGTGGTTTTCTACGAAAAACCAAACAGTTTTAAGAGGAAGATGCAGTAATTGGTAGGCTTCAAGGAGGTTGTCGTATTAAAAGCACTCAGGACAAGTGTAAATCCATTCATTTAAATAAATTTGTTTGTTGTCACGACTGAATGCAAGGCACCACGTGAGCTCTGTGGGAGTGAAATGATGAATCAGACACAGAATCTGACTTAAAGAAGCTGACAGCTTATTTTATTACAATACTTTAAAGTGTTATATTACAATGTGAATTATGAGGGAAGGGACCACAGCTTGCAGTGAGTATAGGGTTCAGGAGTAGCAGTCGGATGGATGGCAGCACAGTGAGGTGAGTGGCACAGGGATGGCAGGGAGGCCTGGGTGTGGATTCAACTCTGTCACTTGAGTTATTTCTTAAATTTTCTGTTCCCTAGTTTTTTAAATGATGGCCTAATAATAGTTCTTGAGAAGGATTGTTGTAATGACTGAAGGTTAATATGTGTGTAAGGATGATAATGGCACCCTAAAAAATGGAGAATAATAAGATGAAAGGAGCCCAGGCCCCCATTTGACCTTGGGGAGCGAGGTCACCATGGTAACTCCAGACCACCCACCACCAGACTGTTAGGTGAGAAATATATTTCTGTCTGTAAGTTACACCCTGAAAAAATAGTTAATACATGAAAAATAGTTCCAAGAGCACCTCACAATTGCTGTTAGCCAGCATTGGGATTTCTCTAATGGCTTCATGGGCAATGTGACATAGAAGTGTTTAGTCTTTCTTTTGTGGGTCATGTATGCAGCTAAAAAGTGTTGATTTTATTGCGGAACAGAGGAGACTGGATACTGAAAGGAGCTAGTCACCTACAGCACCCAAGGAAATATCCCAACTCGTTCAGTCATTCTTTATGGCTCTTCCAGGATATAGCCCTGGTCATTTTAATTTCTTTTCAGAGTTCATACCATATCATGGCACAGGACCCCTATGGGCCTCGCTAGGCATAGAATGTCACTGAGTTATATTATTCTGTCTGTGCACAATGCAGTTACATGATCTAATTATTTCTGAGGACAATAGAGTAAGAGACAGTAAATGTACATTGAATAATTTAATGAGTTCTTGAAGCCTAAAATTTTACAAGTTCTAAAAATGCAGGACATGTGGAAAGAGGGTGCTCTGAAACCCCTGGCTAAAATGAGAGGGGTGAGGTCTTTGAATTCCTGCTAGCTGAGGGCCAAGTACTAGGGTCATCTAAGAGTGAGGAGCATTAGAGGGTAGCATGGAGTTCTCTGAGTTAGCAGTCCTAGGTCAGGAGAAGCTGGGTTGAAATCTTGACTCTCTGTCTTTGGAAAGTGACTACCATAGTCCTCCTTTATCCATGGGGGATTTGTTTCAAGACCCCCAATGGATGTCTGAAATTGCTGATAGTACTAATACTAGTTATGTTTTTTTCTTATACATGTAAAGTTTAATTATAAATTAGGAACAATAAAAGACTAAGGCAGTAACTAATAATGAAATAGAATAATTAAAGCAATATACTTTAATAAAAGTTATATGGAAGTGGTCTCTTTTTAAGTGGCATTTTCCATTTAATACTTTGGGGCTGCAGTTAACTGAGCTATCTGAAACTGTGGAATGTAAAGCCATAGATGAGCAGGGACTACTGTATTTGGAGATAGGGTCATTAAAGACATGATCAAGTTAATTCCACAACTTGGCTATTGTGAATAGCACTGCAATAAACATGGGTGTGCAGGTACCTCTGGAGTAATCTGTGTTGTATTTCTTTGGGTATATCCCCAGGTGTAGGATTGCTGGATCAAATGGCAGGTCTCTGTTTAGGTTTTTAAGAAGTCTCCATATTTTTTTCCAGAGTGGTTGCACCAGCTTGCATTCTTACCAGCAGTGGATTGGGGTTCCTTTTTCCCCACATCCTCACCAACACTTGTTGTTGGTGGTGTTTTTGATGATGGCTATTGTAACAGGGGTAAGGTGGAATCTTAGTGTGGTTTTGATTTGCATTTCCTTTATTGCTAGAGATGGTGAGCATTTTTTCATGTTTTTTTTTTGCCGTCTGAATTTCTTCTTTTGAGAAAGTTCTGTTCAGTTCAGTTGCCCATTTTTTTAATCGGTTCATTGATTTTAGGAGAGTTTAGTTTCTTCAGTTCCCTGTATATTCTGGTTATCAGTCTCTTGTCTGATGTATAGGTGGCAAATATTTTCTTCCACTCTGTGGGTGGTCTCTTCAGTTTAGAGACCATTTCTTTTGTTGTGCAGAAGCTTTTTAATTTTATGAAGTCCCATTTGTCCATCCTTTCTCCTAGTTGCTGGGCTGCTGGGGTTCTGTTGAGGAAGTCCTTGCCTATACCTATTAGTTCCAGAGTGTTTCCTGCTCCTTCCTTTAGTAACTTCAGAGTTTCAGATCTGATATTTAGGTCCTTGATCCATTTTGAGTTGATACTAGTACAGGGTGATAGACATGGATCTAGTTTCAATTTCTTGTACATGGATCAACCAAGATGCCTCACTACTGATGGATGGATCAAGAAAATGTGGTACTTGTACACAATAGAATTTTAACTCAGCCATGAAGAAGAATGAAATCTTGTCATTTGTAGGTAAATGGATGTAACTAGAGAACATCAGTCTGAGTGAGGTTAGCCAAGCTCAGAAGACCAAAAATCGTATGTTCTCCCTCATATGCGGACTTTAGATCTAGGGCAAATGCAGTAATATGGTAGGACTTGGATCACATGATAAGGGGAGAGCACATTTTGGTGATATAGAAACAGGTAGAAAACCCAAAACATGAAAGTGTTTGATGTCCCCACTCCAGAGGAGCTAATATAGAAACCTTAAAGCAACAGAGGTTATCATGAGAAGGGGATCAGTAACTAGGATAAAGATCAATTAGAGATGAATCAACATGGGTCATAACACGTGTACATGAAAGCAATGCTAGGAATATTTCTGTATGGCTATCCTCAACTCAGCTAGCAAAAACACTTTGTCTTCCTTATTATGCTTGTCTCTTTTCTTCAACAAAACTAGTGATAAAGGCAGAACACAACCTGCCTGGAACTGAGGGGAGAAGAGGGGAGAGAGTGGGGAAGGGGGGCAGGGGAGATAATCAAGTTAAAATGAGGCCATTAGGGTAGGCCCTAGTCCAAAATAATGTTGTGTTTACAAGAAGAGGAGACATGAGTTCAAGTCTAGCTGGGACTACGCAGAATTCACAGTCAGAGAAAAGCAGGTAGACATTGTTACCCTGAAAACTGGTGTGGCAACAGCAAGCAAGTAGCTTACCTTTTGTAAGGCAGCTGGAGGATTCTCTGGGACAGAAGAGTAAGCCAACAATTTTCATAAATTTCTGTAAACTTAAAAAAAAGAAGAGGAGATCAGTCCATAGAAGGAAACAATCATAGACCAATACAAGGAGAGACCCGCAATCTATAAGCCAAGGAGAGAGGTCACAGAGAAACCTCTTCTAACACCTTGATCTCAGACTTGTAGTTTGCAGAACTGTGAGGAAATAAATTTCTGTCATTTGATCCACTCAGCCTGTGGTACTTTGTTATGGTAGTCCTAGAAAACTAATACAGGGGCCTCTGTAAAGCAGTGTGGTAAAGCAGGGACCAAGTTGAAGTTCATCTATAAAACTATAGGCAAGATCCAGCACGTTATTGTATAAATGGTTCTGATCCAGTCACCTTAGTTGTGTTTGGACAATTTCGGTCATTGCTAATTGGTCTCCAAGTTGTCTGTTTCTCTCCCTCCCTGCCTTTCTTCTTCCTTCCTTCTTATCTTTTTACTTCCTTTCTTTTTTATAACAACGTCACTGATACCTAATTTACCTGCCATTCAGTTAAGTACATAATTATTCATTTCATAATTATTCATTTCTACTATATCCTTAGAATTTAGCAATCATCACTGCATTACTGTAACCAATTTTACAACTTTGTTTCCCTCCAAGAAACAAAACCAAACAAAAGAAACAAAATTCCTCCATACTTTTTAACACTTATTCCCTATTTCCTCCCAATTCCTTCCCTCCTTATCCCTCAGCACTCAGTGACCACTAACCCACTTTCTGTGTCTGTAGATACGCCTAGAAAGTCAATACAAATGGATTCATCCTATATGTTGTCTTTTAAAAAAATTTTTGTTTTATTCATATGTACATACAATGTTTGGGTCATTTATTCCCCCTTCCCCCACCACCTCCCTTACTCCCACCCCCTCCCTCCCCCCCACCCCCTAGCTACCAAGCAGAAACTATTTTGCCCTTATCTCTAATTTTGTTGAAGAGAGAGTATAAGCAATAATAGGAAGGAACAAGGGGTTTTGTTAGTTGATAGCTATGCAGGGAGTTGACTCGCATTGATTTCCTGTGCGTGTGTGTTACCTTCTAAGTTAATTCTTCTTGAACTAACCTTTTCTCTAATTCCTGGTCCCATTCTCCTATTGGCCTCAGTTGCTTTAAAGTATCTGCTTTAGTTTCTCTGCATTGAGGGCAACAAATGCTATCTAGTTTTTTAGGTGTCTTACCTATCCTTATACCTCCCTTGTGTGCTCTCACTTTATCATGTGATCAAAGTGCAATCCCCTTATTGTGTTTGCCCTTGATCTAATGTCTGCATATGAGGGAAAACATACAATTTTTGATCTTTTGGGCCAGGCTAACCTCACTCAGAATAATGTTCTCCAATTCCATCCATTTACCAGCAAATGATAACATTTCGTTCTTCTTCATGGCTGCATAAAATTCCATTGTGTATAAATACCACATTTTCTTCATCCATTTGTCAGTGGTGGGGCATCTTGGCTGTTTCCATAACTTGGCTATTGTAAATAGTGCTGCAATAAACATGGGTGTGCAGGTGCCTCTGGAGTAACCTGTGTCACAGTCTTTTGGGTATATCCCGAAGAGTGGTATTGCTGGATCATATGGTAGATCAATGTTTAGCTTTTTAAGTAGCCTCCAAATTTTTTTCCAGAGTGGTTGTGCTAGTTTACATTCCCACCATCAGTGTAAGAGGGTTCCTTTTTCCCCGCATCCTCGCCAACACCTGTTGTTAGTGGTGTTGCTAGTGATGGCTATTCTAACAGGGGTGAGGTGGAATCTTAGTGTGGTTTTAATTTGCATTTCCTTTATTGCTAGAGATGGTGAGTAGTTTTTCATGTGTTTTTTGCCCATTTGAATTTCTTTTGAGAAAGTTCTGTTTAGTTCACTTGCCCATTTCTTTATTGGTTCATTAATTTTGGGAGAATTTAGTTTTTTAAGTTCCCTATATATTCTGGTTATCAGTCCTTTGTCTGATGTGTAGCTGGCAAATATTTTCTCCCACTCTGTGGGTGTTCTCTTCAGTTTAGAGACCATTTCTTTTGTTGAGCAGAAGTTTTTTAGTTTTATGAAGTCCCATTTATCTATGCAATCTCTTAGTTGCTGTGCTGCTGGGGTTCCGTTGAGAAAGTTCTTGCCTATACCTATTAATTCCAGAGTATTTCCTACTCTTTCCTGTACCAACATTAGAGTTTAGAGTCTGATATTAAGGTCCTTGATCCATTTTGAGTTAATATTGGTATAGGGTGATATACATGGATCTAGTTTCAGTTTTTTGCAGACTGCTAACCAGTTTTCCCAGCAGGTTTTGTTGAAGAGGCTGCTATTTCTCCATCATATATTTTTAGCTCCTTTGTCAAAGACAAGTTGGTTATAGTTGTGTGGCTTCATATCTGGGTCCTCTATTCTGTTCCACTGGTCTTCATGTCTGTTTTTGTGCCAGT
The DNA here is from genome assembly GCF_047511655.1 of Castor canadensis. Taxonomy (NCBI): domain Eukaryota; kingdom Metazoa; phylum Chordata; class Mammalia; order Rodentia; family Castoridae; genus Castor; species Castor canadensis. The sequence continues at coordinate 149,344,166 of NC_133389.1, read as the reverse complement.
ACCATGCTGTTTGTATTGTTATTGCTTTGTATATAGTTTGAAGTCAGGTATCGTGATACCTCCAGCCTTGTTCTATTGACTGAGTATTGCCTTGGCTATTCATGTCCTCTTGTGTTTCCATATAAATTTAATGGTAGATTTTTCAATCTCTTTAATGAATGTCATTGGAATTTTGATGGGAATTGCATTAAACATGTAGATTGCTTTTGGAAGTATAGACATTTTTACTATGTTGATTCTACCAATCCATGAGCATGGGAGATCTCTCCACTTTCTATAGTCTTCCTCAATTTCTTTCTTCAGGAGTTTATAGTTTTCCTTGTAGAGGTCATTCACATCCTTTGTTATGTTTACACCTAGGTATTTGATTTTTTTTGAGGCTATTGTAAATGGAGTTGTTTTCATATATTCTTTCTCAGTTTGTTCATTATTAGTGTATAGAAATGCTAATGATTTTTCTATGTTGATTTTATGTCCTGCTACCTTGCTATAGCTATTGATGGTGTCTAGGAGCTTTTGAGTAGAGTTTTTTGGGTCTTTAAGGTATAGGATCATGTCATCTGCAAACAGGGATATTTTGACAGTTCCTTTACCTATTTGTATTCCTTTTATTCCTTCTTCTTGCCTAATTGCTCTGGCTAGGAATTCCAGTACTATGTTGAATAGGAGTGGAGATAGTGGGCATCCTTGTCTGGTTCCTGATTTTAGAGGGAATGGTTTCAGTTTTTCTCTGTTAAGTGTAATGCTGGCTGTAGGTTTGTCATATATAGCTTTTATAATGCTGAGGTACTTTCCTTCTATTCCTAGTTTTCTTAGAGCTTTTATCATGAAATGGTGTTGGATCTTATCAAAGACTTTTTCTGCATCTATTGAGATGATCAAGTGGTTTTTGTCTTTGCGTCTGTTAATGTGGTTTATTACGTTTATTGATTTTCGTATGTTGAACCACCCCTGCATTCCTGGGATGAAGCCTACTGGGTGTGGAGTATGTTGTTTTTGATGTGTTGTTGAATTCGGTTTGCCATTATTTTATTGAGGATTTTTGCATCAATGTTCCTTAAGGAGATTGGCTTATAGTTCTCCTTTTTGGAGGTGTCTTTGCCTGGTTTTGGGATAAGTGTAATACTGGATTCATAAAAGGTGTTTGGCAGTTTTCCTTCCCTTTCTATTTTGTGGAACAGTTTAAGGAGGGTTGGTATCAGTTCTTCTTTAAAGGTCTGATAGAATTCAGCAGAGAATCCATCAGGTCCTGAACTTTTCTTTTTGGGGAGACTCTTGATTGCTGCTTCAATTTCATTTTGTGTTATAGATCTATTCAGGTGATTAATATCCTCTTGGTTCACTTTTGGATGATCATATGTATTTAGAAATCTGTCCATTTCTTTAAGATTTTCAAATTTATTTGAATATATGTTCTCAAAGTAGTCTCTGATGATTTCCTGGACTTCCATGGTGTTTGTTGTTTTCTCCACTTTTGCATTCCTAATTCTACCAATTTGAGTTTTTTCTCGCCTCATTTTTGTCAGGTTTGCCAGGGGTCTATTGATCTTGTTTATTTTTTCAAAGAACCAACTTTTTGTTTCATTAATTCTTTGTATGATTTTTTTTGTTTCTATTTCATTGATTTCAGCTCTTATTTTTATTATTTCTCTCCTTCTATTTGTTTTGGGATTTGCTTGTTCTTGTTTTTCTAGGAGTTTGAGATGTATCATCTATTTAGGTCATTGATTTGGGATTTTTCAGTTTTTTTAATATATGCACTCATGGCTATAAACTTTCCTCTCAGGACTGTCTTTGCTGTGTCCCATAGATTCTGGTAGGTTGTGCTTTCATTTTCATTGATGTCCAGGAAAGTTTTAATTTCCTCTTTTATTTCATCAATGACCCATTGTTCATTAAGCAATGAGTTGTTCAGTTTCCAGCTGTTTGCATGTTTTTTGTCTTTACTTTTGTTGTTGAGTTCTAGTTTTATTGCATTGTGACCAGATAGAATGCATGGTATAATTTCTATTTTCTTATATTTGCTGAGGCTTACTTTGTGCCCTAGGATATGATCTATTTTGGAGAAGGTTCCATAGGCTGCTGAGAAGAATGTATATTGTGTAGAAGTTGGATGAAATGTTCTGTAGACATCAACTAGGTCCATTTGATCTATTACATATTTTAGATCTTGGATTTCTTTATTGATTTTTTGTTTGGATGATTTATCTATTGATGATAGTGGAGCGTTAAAGTCTCCCACAGCCACTGTGTTGGAGTTAATCTATGCTTTTAGGTCCTTCATGGTATGTTTGATGAAACTGGGTGTGTTGACATTGGTGCATATAGGTTGATAATTGTTATTTCCTTTTGGTCTATTTCCCCTTTTATTAGTATGGAATGTCCTTCTTTATCTCGTTTGATCAATGTAGGTTTGAAGTCTACTTTGTCAGAGATAAGTACTGCTACTCCTGCCTGTTTTGGGGGGTCATTGGCTTGGTAAGTCTTCTTCCAGCCTTTCATCCTAAGCCTATGATTATTTCTGTCAGTGAGATGGGTCTCCTGTAAGCAACAAATTGTTGGATCTTCCTTTTTGATCCATTTCATCAAATGGTGCCTTTTGATGGGTGAATTAAGTCCGTTAACATTAAGTGTTAGTACTGACAGGTATGTGGTGATTCCTGTCATTTAGTTGTCTTAGTTGTTTGAAAGTTTGATTGTGTGTACCTAAGTTGAGGTTACTCTCTACTGTCTTGCTTTTTGTTTTCCTGTAGTTGGTGCTGCCTGCCTTTTCATGGTTATGTTGGGTTTCACTTTCTGTGTGCAGAATCCCTTAGAGAATCTTTTGTAGTGGTGACTTTGTGGTCACATATTGTTTTAGTTTCTACTTATCATGGAAGACTTTTATTGCTCTATCTATTTTGAATGATAGTTTTGCTGGGTAGAGTACCTAGGGTTGAAGTTATTTTCATTCAGTTCCCGGAAGATCTCACCCCAAGCTCTTCTTGCTTTTAATGTTTCTGTTGAGAAGTCTGCTGTGATTTTGATGGGTTTACCTTTGTATGTTATTTGTTTTTTCTCTCTTACAGCTTTCAATATTCTTTCTCAAGTCTTTGTACTTGTTGTATTAATGATAATATGTCATGGGGTAGTTCTATTTTCATCAGGTCTGTTTGGTGTTCTGGAAGCCTCCTATACCTCTGTGGGCATAGTTTTCTTTCGATTTGGGAAATTTTATTTTATTATTTTGTTGAATACACTACGCATTCCTTTTGCTTGCACCTCTTCTCCTTCTTCAATGCCCATGATTCTCAGGTTTGGTCTTTTGATGGAGTCGGTGATTTCTTGCATTTTCTTTTCACAGGTCTTGAGTTGTTTAGTTAATAGATTTTTGGTTTTTCCTTTAATTATCATTTCATCTTCAAGTTCTGAGATTCTGTCTTCTGCTTGTTCTAGTCTGCTGGATTGGGCTTCCATTTTGTTTTTCATTTCTGTTTCATTCTTTTTTCTGAGGTTTTCCATATCCTGAGTCACTTGCTCTTTGATATTGTCTATTTTCATCCTGAGTTCATTTATCTCTTTAATAATCATGTTCTTTGTTTCACTTTGTTGTTTAAATAGTGCTTCTATAGTTTCTTTTATTTGTTCTTGTGCTTTCTCAAATTCTCTATTTTTGTTGTCCTGGAATTTCTTGAGTGTCTCCTGTACATTTTGCTTAACCATATCCAGTATCACCTCTATAAAATTCTCATTTATTACTTGCAGGATTTCTTCTTTTGGGATATTTTTGTGGGCTTCATTGTGTTCTTTGGCATAGTTTATCTTCATTTTGTTGGAGTCTGGTCTGGGCATCTGTTTTCTTCATTTCCCTCTGGTTCCTCTACTAATTTATTGTTGGGGGAAATTGGTTTCCCTCTTTTTTTCCATCTTCCCATCATTGCCTTTACTACTGTTACTGTCCCTGTACTGTGTGTAATTCAGTATTGTCTATCTTATAATAATAATGATGATGATAGATGGTGGTCTCCCAAGCAGGGTAGGAGCTGGCATCTGGCGGCGTGGGAGCCCTCCTGGTTTCTCCATTTAATGTGGTGGGGGGATGCTGTGCATGGGCTGGGGGTGTGGAGGTGTTGGAGTTTTGCTTCTTTTTGGTGGTTTTTCCTGCCAGGTCTATCTCCAGTGTCTCTCCAAGAGTTTACTTTAGGAAGCATGCTTTTTGCTTCCTCCCTCCTGTTGCCATCTTGGAATCCTCTCCACATTGAAGTTCTTGAAGTTATGTAGAACTATGATAGGCACTCAATAATTAGAGATAGTTTAAATTAAAGATAGCTTGAAATCCTAAATATCTACTAAAGAAATCCTATGAAGATTTCTTGCTATCTTACAAATATACATTCCTTCCTCTCTGTAGGAGGGCTAAAAAAATATGAGGAATGAAGAAAAATAAAAACCAGGAGGAGTATGTTAAGGAAGTTGAAAAGGAACAATAACAGAGGCATAGACTCAAAGAAAGAGCTGTTGGTATTAAGACAACTGCAGAGATGAATGCACCAGTGGAAAAAAGAAAATAGAATCAAAAGAAAAGTAAGAGTGGAAATGGAAATAATTTTGAAAATATGAAAGCAGAGCACTAACTTCCACACTTGCATGGAGAACTGGTGACCTAGGCACTCTACTTGATAGTCACATCATTTATAGATCCCACTCAGAAGATCACCGCTCTGTGTGGGTGTGAGATGCTAGAGGTCAAGCAATTCAGAAGATCTGGGCTTATGGTCCTCAGACCTACCTGGCAGCAAATGCAGGCCAAGGTGTAGTTCCCAGAGTTGGGCCTTAGTGCCTTCAGACACTGCCCAGCAGTGGCTGGGGGAGTGGGGGGCAGATATGGAAGTTGTAGAAATCATATGATTCAGAGATCTGAGTTCAGGGTTCTCAGTCCCAACTGCCAATCAACACACATAGCCAGGAGGCAGGTCTGGAGGCCTAAAACTATGCCAGCCATAGGCACTGTGCTATTTCCACAGTAACCTTCAGTCAGTGGGACTAGCTCTTCTCCCTCTCCCTCTTCCTCTCCCTCCTGGGGAGCAAGGGAGCAGGGGATAGGGTTTGGAACTGTTTTTCATTGTTGTCTTTGTTTCTTTGTACTTTTCTGCTGTCCTGACATCTCTTTTGTGATTCCCAATGTTCACTCTCTATTCAGAATATTCCCACTCTTCTGTTGCCTGACTCTTCTCATTCATTAAGTCAAAAACATCAAAAGCGTCTCATTCACCTTTGGCTTGCATTTAGTACTTCATTTCTTGGCTTTGAGTATTCTTTGCTTAAAAAAAGAACTTTTAACTATGAACTTTTTAAAACAGACATAGAATTATTCATGTTATCTATTTCTTCTGAAATTTGTGTAGGTCAAGAAATTTATCCATTTCATCTAACTTGTCAAATTTATGGCCATAAAGTTACTTATAAAATTCATTTATTATCCTTTTTCTAAATTCAGCATTCATAGCAAGGTTCTGTTTTCTGATATCGGTAATTAATGTCTTTTTTCCTTTTTTCATGTTCAGTCAGGCTAAAAACTCATCAATTTTCTTAATTGTCTCAAAAAAATAAAAACAAACTTTTAAATTGAACCATATTGTATTAGAATGGAAAGTTGGATATGAAAGGTTGCCCTGAAGAAGTGACGATGAAGCTGAAACTTGAAAGATGTAATGACAAGAGACATTAAATAAATAAGAGATGCATGAATTTTAGGAACAATTAAAAAATGCAATATGATGGGGTATGTAAAATAAAGAGGAAACTGTTGCATTGTGAGAACTGATAGGAAAACAAAGGTTATGTAATACAAAGCCACATGGTCATGGTAAGGATTTATGTGGGAATTTATACTGAAAGCAAATTGAAGACACTGATGAATGTTACATAGCACAGTGACATAATCAATTTGTTTTGAGAAACTCAATCTGCCTATTGTATAGTAAGTGAATTGGTGTGAAGGAGTAGAAATAAAATAATTAATGGGTTATTACAATAGTTCAGTTGGAAGTGGGAGCTTAGACTGGGAGATGGCAAAAAAAGAAAGTATTCAAATGATGAAAAGTAATTATTGATTTAGAATTGACCAATTGATTGACTGACTTTTGTCATTGCTATTTTATGGCTTTAAATGGGACAATTATTAGCACTTACCATGAGCCAGAAACTAGTTTAAGCATTTTTTGTGAGTTAATACAAGACCATAGATCATATAACTACTAAGGAAAAGAGTCAAGATTAAAAACAGGTGGTGCATATGCTTTAAAACCTTATTCTTCTTGCCTTTTGGATGATAGTATTAAAGAAAAGAAAAGACCCAAAGAGGAATCTCTAGTTTCTGAGAAACAACTGGGTACTATTTACTGAAATAATAAACAACATGATACTAACACAAAAAATAGACATGTAGGTCAATGGGATAGAACAGAAGAACCAGAAATAAACCCACACAATTACAAGCCATCTAATTTTCAGTGAAGATGCCAAAAACATGCATTGGACCAAAGACAATGTCTTCAATAAGCAGTACTGGGAAAACTAGATAGCCACATATAGAAGAATATATAATACTATATATTTGATTTTCAAATATTATATACAATATGTTATATATACATGTATATTTATTGTACATAAAATGTGCATTATATAATACCAATAAGGAAAAAGACATTTCATGAAAGAAGTCAGGGAAAAAGTTAGAAAAAAAGAATGGAAACAAAAACACAACAAATATGTTGTTTGAAGTAGATAAAGGAATCTGATGACAGGATCAGTAAAATAATGGCATTTCTACTCTTTCCATCAATATTATTATTTGTTTATGTCATATGTTTATATTATTTGTTTATGTTTGATTTGTCTGTATTAAATATTTGTGACCATTAATGTTAGTTGTCAACTTGACTGGACTAAAGACCATGCAGAGAACTGGAAAACCATTATTTCTTAGTGTGTCTATGAGCATGATTCCAGAGAGTCACATGTGAATCAGTGTACTGAATGGGGAAGATCCACCTTCCAGGTGGGTGGTATCAGAGTCTAGATAGAGAAAAAAAGGCTAAGACAAGGAAACTTCTGTTCTTTCTCTTTCTCTTGGAGCCAGGATACTCTTCTTCTGCCTTTTGACAACAGACCTCCAGGGTGCTCTGGTCATTGGACTTTGGGACTCAGGCAAACATCCTTCCATCTCTGGACTTTGATCTTGGAATGAGAACTACACCATCAGCTTCCCTGGTTCTTCCATTTGCAGATGTGAGCTAAGCCACACTACCAGTATTTCAGTGTTTCCCCCTGCAGAAAGCCTGTTGTAGGACTTCTCAGCCTCTATGACCATGTGAGCTGATTCATCTAATCAATCCCCTCTCATCTGTCTATCTATCTACTACCTATTTATCCCTTCCTATATGCTATTGGTTCTGTCTCTCTGAAAAGCCCTGACTAACAGAATACTTAATACTTTAATGCCTAATGCTTTAAAACAAAAATATATCATTTGATCATTTAAATTTTCAGAAGAATAGTATGGACCCTAGACAACTTGGCCAAGATCACTCTTCCTCTTGTTAGCTTGGCCCAATCCAAATACCCAGTTAACCCTTATATTCTTGGGTTTGCCTAAAGCTGGGTTTATTTACAACTCCCCTCCCCCTCTTCTGGGAGGCAAAAGACAGGAAATGAAAAGGTTATTTTCTGCTTGGAAGACCTTATAAGAAGAACTTGGTAGTTTCACACAGAGGTGCCCCATTCATAATCACAACACCTAACAATGAAGTAGCTGTTCAGAACTGCTTTAAATTCAGATGAGAAGACTCATGAGCATCTCCAAAGCATTCCTAGCCCCTAATCTCTTTTAAAAATTAATTGTTTTCAAAACCCTTTCTTATGTTTCTCTAGCAAACAGCTGCACAAGATAAACAAAGTGAACAATCATGCAGTATAGATGCTCTGTGCAGAGCCCAGATAAAGAAAGCTACAAAATTGGAGAATTCCTTCACAAACAATTTCCAACACACAATGCAGGACAAGCAGCAATTACACCATGTGCTACACCACAAGGTCTCATGGCTGCACAAATCATTAGAATTTGATGCTGATTCCAAGGTGTTCTCAGTCTCATGATACAGCTATTCCATTGTATTATGCAACATATCTTTGTATTACATAAATCTTATAACATGTCCTCTTTGACCATGTAAGGTACAACATAATAAATTGGAGAAATTTAGTGGCAATTGAGCATAATTGATACAAAAAAAGCTCAAATGAAGGAATAACTTCCTGAGAAATTCTTTCTCTTAAAATCAGCAGTAAGAGAAGTATATTCCTAATACATTCTAAATGAGGCATGTTATTACAGTTGAATTATTACAAAAGGCTTCTTTTCATGTTGTCATGCTGGCCCAAAACAGCAAGAAATCTGTAGCTCACTAATAAATGCATGGTAATCACATGTTTTCTTATTTTCTAGATGATTTCATGGATTATTTAATTTTAAATGTCCCTACACTTTAAGGTGACTGAAAGCCAAATGCTGAAATTCTTGGAACAGTGCATTCTATGGTGAATGTCTTGTGGCAATTTAAAGTGGTATATTTTTGAAATATCTGATAAATCTAGAAAAGTGAAACCTTACTGAAACAAGCAGGGCACAAAAACCAATGCTATCTGGGTATTCCTTATAAGCAAGAATGTCCTTACCCTTCTCCAAACATACAGCTCCTACTTTTCTTTCTCTTGTCATCCTTTTTACTAACTTTTTCATCTTATCCTTATTTATTTAGTTTCTAAATCATTTTTCTCTTCTTGTATCTATGTTTTAATATTGCCTGCCATAGAATTCTCAAGCATTATGTTCACCCTTGTGGCCATCTCAACTAGAGAAGGTGACAAATTCGAAGTACTTTGATCTTCTTCATCTCCATTCACTCATGTCTCCTTCCTGTCAACAAGTACAGTATATGACAATTACATAAAATGTAGCTATTTTCAGGCAAATAAAATTACCCAGTGAGCCTATACAACTGGCTGCCTGGAAGGTCCAAATTCTAGCTGCTAAGTTCAAGTTTTCTAGACCTGGCTCCAATTACATTAATGAATAAATAAGATATTTTCTTCATGAATGTAGCCATTATCTGAATAAGAAGAGATGTGGAGATGAAGGTAGGGTTCACAAACTTACTTTAGGTTGAGAAATCGGGGGGATCGTTTCTAGGGAGGTAAAATTTGCACTAAGGGCTGTGCAAGAGTAAACTGTGAAACTATGAGGTGAAAGCCTCCCAGGGAGATGGAAAGGCTAATGTGAAAGACCATGGACTGGGGTGTTCTTGATGTGTGTGAGGCATAGGCAGAAGTTTTGTTTGGCAGAACATAATGAGTAATGGAACCAGAAAAGTGAACAGATATCCTCTTAGACTATGGTCCTTTTGGGGATTCTATGTATGAGCCATGGGAAGACATTCAAGAGGCTTAACAAAGAAAATAGCATATAAAAGCTAGGTGTGGTGGCTCATACCTGCAATCCTAACTAGTTGGGAGATGTAGATCAGGAGGATACCAGTTGGAGACCATCCCTGACAAAAAGTTCCTGAGACCACCAAGTCAATGCAGCAATATGCACCTGCCATTCCAGCTAGTAGGGGGAGGAGGCAGAGCATAAATAGGAGCATGGTGACCCTGACTGGCCCAGACATAAACATGAGACCCTGTTCAAAACATAATTAAAGCAGAAAAGGCTGGGAATGTGACTCAATTGGTAGAGCACCTAACTAGCAAGCATAATGCCCTGAATTCAAACCTTAGTATCACCAAAAAGTTAACAAAAGACAACAGGTATACATATACACAATAGAATATTACTCAGCTATAAAGAAGAACAAATTATATCATTTGCAGAAAAATGGAGGGAACCTGAGATCATCATGTTAAGCTAAATAAACCAGATTCAGAAAGATAAATATCCCATGTTTTCTCTCATATGCAGAATCTAGAAGGATTAAAAAACAGACATGAAAGTAGAAGGGGGACTCTTTGGGAAGAGGGAGGGGATTATGGTCAAAGTATATTATATACATGTATGAAAATGAAAACCCCCAAATAATTAAACCCTTTCCTTTGTAAAGTTAATATATGCTAATAAAAATAAAATAAATTTTAAAAGAAAGGAAGTTTTAATCACATTCTTTGCTGTAAATTGCCTGGATGTGAGAGTCTTCAGGGTGGAAATAGGCAAGTCACATAAAACAACATATCAGGAGATTCCAAGATGGTGGCTAGAGGGAGGAAGCAGAAAGCATGCTTCCTAAAGTAAAATCTTGGAGAGATGCTGGAGATACACCTTACAGGAAAAACCGCCCAGAAGAGGCAAAACTTTGACTCCTCCACACCCCCAGCCTGCACATAGCATCACCACTTCATGTTAAATGGAGAAACCAGGAGGTCTCCCACACCGCCACCAGATGGCAACACCCAGACGGTTTGGGAAGATGTGGACCACAGGTGAGCTAAGTGGTACATGCTACTCCCACAGACAACCCTGGGCCAGATCAGCATAGCCCCCTGGATAGACCGACCCACACCTGGGGAAAAAAGAAAAAAAAATTGAATAATAAGCAATAACAACAAAAAATGTCACATGGCAAAGTGGGTGGAGTGCTTTGAGCATCAAAGGCGGGGGAGGGGAAAGCCCTCACAAGCTGGCCAGAGAAGGCAGGAGCAGCAGCACACACCCAGCAACCAGGAGCAGAAAAGCTTGTAAAAGTGGCGGTGGGAGGAAAACTCCGCAGGAGATGGGAGAAGGCCCATTTCCCATGTGAACTGTAAATAAACACACCGGCCTGAGAAAGCAGGTGCAGTGTCACCTCCCCCAGTGTACTTAGAAAAGGGAAAGCTTGTAGCAGAGGCTCCCGCACAGGAGAATTCTGAACAAACAAAACCTGTGGGGCCAGGTGAGTGCTAAGCTCACCCCTGAGATCTGCATAAATAACGCTGACAGCAACAGCAGGCTGACAGCAGCGGGCAGGCAAGCCACAGCCTCAGATAGCCATTCACAGAACTGTCTCCAGACTCTTTTTTTTCACCCTTCTTTTGATGAGACAACAACTGAAGTACACCTGCATGCCGAAAAACTTACTGAAACTGTATTGCATTTGAACTTGGGACACTTTGTGGTGTTTTTTTTGTTTGGTTTGGTTTGGTTTGGTTTGGTTTGTTTTTTTTCCCCTTTGATGAGACAATGACAGAACTACTTCTGAGACACCATCTCCAGAATTGGAGGCAAAGGGACTAACATCAAAATTATTAAGACTGAAACTTTAACTGCATTTGAACTTGGAGATTTTTAAATTTCTTTTTAATTTTAATTTTAATATTTTTATTTTTTATTTTATTTTGTTATTTTCTTTCTCAATCCTCTCTCTGTCTCTCTAATGCCTGTTCAGCTTACTGTTGATTAGTACACTATCTCTCCCTGTTTATATCTTTGAAACTTTTGTTTGTTTGTTTCTTTCTTTGTTTTTTTATTTGTACGTTTATTTGTTTTTCCCTCTTTGTTTAACTTCTTTGCCTTCCCTCTCCTCTCACCCTTCCATTCTAAAAATCACCATTGTTATTATTACAAGCTAGAAAATACTAAATTGCACACAGTACAAGGACAATAACAACACCAAGGGCAATGACGGGAAGACAGAAAAAACAGGGAAACCAGTTTCCCCACAGCAAAAAATTAGTACAGGAACCAGAGGGAAATGAAGAAAACAGATACTCAGATCCAGACTCCAACAAAATAAAGATAAACTATACCAAAGAACCCAAAGAAGTCCACAAGAATAATCTAAAAGAAGAAATAGTACAGGTAATCAATCAGAATTTTATAGAGATGATACTGGATATGGTCAACCAAAATGTACAGGAGACACTCAAGAAATTCCAAGACAACAAAAATAGAGAATTTGAAAAAGCAAAAGAAGAAATAAATGAAACCATAGAAGCACTGTATAAACACCAAAGTGGAACAAAGAACATGACTAATAAAAAGATAAATGAACTCAGGACGAAAATAGACAACATTAAAGAGGAAATGACTCAGGATATGGAAAACCTCAGAAAAAAGAATGAAACAGAAATGAAAAACAAAATGGAAAGCCAATCCAGCAGAATAGAACAAACAGTAGACAGAATCTCAGAACTCGAAGATGAAATGGTAATTAAATGAAAAACTGAAGAACTATTAGTTAAACAGCCAAGACCTGTGAAAAGAAAATGCAAGAACTCAATGACTCCATCAAAAGACAAAACCTGAGAATCACAGATATTGAAGGAGAAGAAGAGGTGCAAGAAAAGGGAATGTGTAATACATTCAGCAAAGTAATAACAGAAAATGTCCCAAATCTAGAGAAATCTATTCCCATACAGATGCATGAGGCCTCCAGAACACCAAACAGACCTGACAAAAATAGAACTACCCCAACTTAGGTACACAACAATCAAACCTTCAAACAACTAAGACAACTAAATGACAGGAATCACCACATACCTGTCAGTACTAACACTTAATGTTAACGGACTTAATTCACCCATCAAAAGGCACCATTTGATGAAATGGATCAAAAAGGAAGATCCAACAATTTGTTGCTTACAGGAGACCCATCTCACCGACAGAAATAAGCATAGGCTTAGGATGAAAGGCTGGAAGAAGACTTACCAAGCCAATGACCCCCCAAAACAGGCAGGAGTAGCAGTACTTATCTCTGACAAAGTAGACTTCAAACCTACATTGATCAAACGAGATAAAGAAGGACATTCCATACTAATAAAAGGGGAAATAGACCAAAAGGAAATAACAATTATCAACCTATATGCACCAATGTCAACACACCCAGTTTCATCAAACATACCATGAAGGACCTAAAAGCATAGATTAACTCCAACACAGTGGCTGTGGGAGACTTTAACGCTCCACTATCATCAATAGATAAATCATCCAAACAAAAAATCAATAAAGAAATCCAAGATCTAAAATATGTAATAGATCAAATGGACCTAGTTGATGTCTACAGAACATTTCATCCAACTTCTACACAATATACATTCTTCTCAACAGCCCATGGAACCTTCTCCAAAATAGATCATATCCTAGGGCACAAAGCAAGCCTCAGCAAATATAAGAAAATAGAAATTATACCATGCATTCTATCTGGTCACAATGCAATAAAACTAGAACTCAACAACAAAAGTAAAGACAAAAAACATGCAAACAGCTGGAAACTGAACAACTCATTGCTTAATGAACAATGGGTCATTGATGAAATAAAAGAGGAAATTAAAACTTTCCTGGACATCAATGAAAATGAAAACACAATCTACCAGAATCTATGGGACACAGCAAAGACAGTTCTGAGAGGAAAGTTTATAGCCATGAGTGCATATATTAAAAAGATTGAAAAATCCCAAATCAATGACCTAAATAGATGATACATCTCAAACTCCTAAAAAACAAGAACAAGCAAATCCCAAAACAAATAGAAGGAGAGAAATAATAAAAATAAGAGCTGAAATCAATGAAATAGAAACCAAAAAAATCATACAAAGAATTAATGAAACAAAAAGTTGGTTCTTTGAAAAAATAAACAAGATCAATAGACCCCTGGTAAACCTGACAAAAATGAGGCGAGAAAAGACCCAAATTAGTAGAACCAGGAATGCAAAAGGGGAGATAACAACAAACACCATGGAAGTCCTGAAAATCATCAAAGACTACTTTGAGAACATATATTCAAATAAATTTGAAAATGTTGAAGAAATGGACAGATTTCTAGATACTTATGATCATCCAAAACTGAATCAAGAGGACATTAATCACCTGAATAGATCTACAACATGAAATGAATTTGAAGCAGCAGCAATCAAGAGTCTCCCCAAAAAGAAAAGTTCAGGACCTGATGGATTCTCGGCTGAATTCTATCAGACCTTTAAAGAAGAACTGATACCAACCCTCCTTAAACTGTTCCACAAAATAGAAAGGGAAAGAAAACTGCCTAATACATTTTATGAATCCAGTATTACACTTATCCCAAAACCAGGCAAAGACACCTCCAAAAAGGAGAACTATAGGCCAATCTCCTTAAGGAACATTGATGCAAAAATCCTCAATAAAATAATGGCAAACTGAATTCAACAACACATCAAAAACATCATTCACCATGACCCAGTAAGCTTATCCCAAGAATGCAGGGGTGGTTCAACATACGAAAATCAATAAACGTAATAAACCACATTAACAGAAGCAAAGACAAAAACCACTTGATCATCTCAATAGATGCAGAAAAAGTCTTTGGTAAGATCCAACACCATTTCATGATAAAAGCTCTAAGAAAACTAGAAATAGAAGGAAAGTTCCTCAACATTATAAAAGCTATATATGACAAACCTACAGCCAGCATTACACTTAACAGAGAAAAACTGAAACCATTCCCTCTAAAATCAGGAACCAGACAAGGATGCCCACTATCTCCACTCCTATTCAACATAGTACTGGAATTCCTAGCCAAAGCAATTAGGCAAGAAGAAGGAATAAAAGGAATACAAATAGGTAAAGAAACTGTCAAAATATCCCTGTTTGCAGATGACATGATCCTATACCTTAAAGACCCAAAAAACTCTACTCAAAAGCTCCTAGACACCATCAATGGCTATAGTAAGGTAGCAGGACATAAAATCAACATAGAAAAATCATTAGCATTTCTATACACTAACAATGAGCAAACTGAAAAAGAATACATGAAAATAATTCCATTTACAATAGCCTCAAAAAAAATCAAATACCTAGGTGTAAACTTAGGTATTTTCCTTGTAGAGACAAGGAAAGCTATAAACTTCTGAAGAAAGAGATCGAGGAAGACTGTAGAAAGTGGAGAGATCTCCCATGCTCATGGATTGGTAGAATCAACACAGTAAAAATGTCTATACTTCCAAAAGCAATCTACATGTTTAATGCAATTCCCATCAAAATTCCAATGACATTCATTAAAGAGATTGAAAAATCTACTGTTGAATTTATTTTGAAACACAAGATACTGCGAATAGCCAAGGCAATACTCAGTTTAAAGAACAATGCTGGAGGTATCACAATACCTGACTTCGAACTATATTACAAAGCAATAGCAATAAAAACAGCATGGTACTGACACAAAAACAGACATGAAGACCAGTGGAACAGAATAGAGGACCCAGATATGAAGCCACACAACTGTAACCAACTTGTCTTTTTAGGCGCTAAAAATATACAATGGAGAAAAGACATCCTCTTCAACAAAAACTGCTGGGAAAACTGGTTAGCAGTCTGCAAAAAACTGAAACTAGATCCATGCTTATCACCCTATAGCAGTATTAACTCAAAATGGATCAAGGACCTTAATATCAGTTCTGAAACTCTAATGTTGGTACAGGAAAGAGTAGCAAATACTTTGGAAGTAATAGGTATAGGCAAGGATTTTCTCAATGGAACCCCAGCAGCTCAGCAACTAAGAGATAGCATAGAGAAATGGGACTTCATAAAACTAAAAAGCTTCTGCTCAATAAAAGAAATGGTCTCTAAACTGAAGAGACCACCCACAGAGTGGGAGAAAATATTTGCCAGCTACACATCAGACAAAGGACTGATAACCAGAATATATAGGGAACTTAAAAACTAAATTCTCCCAAAATTAATGAACCAATAAAGAAACGGGCAAGTGAACAAAACAGAACTTTCTCAAAAGAAGAAATTCAGATGGCAAAAAAACATATGAAAAAACGCTCATCATCTCTAGCCATAAAGGAAATGCAAATTAAAACCACACTAAGATTCCACCTCACCCCTGTTAGAACAGCCATCATCAGCAACACCACCAACAAGAGGTGTTGGCGAGGATGTGGGGAAAAAGGAACCCTCTTCCAGTGTTGGTGGGAATGTAAACTAGTACAACCACTCTGGAAAAAAATTTGGAGGCTACTTAAAAAGCTAGACATCGATCTACCATTTGATCCAGCAATACCACTCTTGGGGATATACCCAAAAGACTGTGACACAGGTTACTACAGAGGCACCTGCACACCCATGTTTATTGTAGCACTATTCACAATAGCCAAGTTATGGAAACAGCCAAGATGCCCCACCACTGACGAATGGATCAAGAAAATGTGGTATCTATACACAATGGAATTTTATGCAGCCATGAAGAAGAACGAAATGTTATCATTCTCTGGTAAATGGATGGAATTGGAGAACATCATTCTGAGTGAGGTTAGCCTGGCCCAAAAGACCAAAAATCGTATGTTCTCCCTCATATGCGGACATTAGATCAAGGGCAAACACAACAAGGAGATTGGACTATGAGCACATGATAAAAGCGAGAGCACACAAGGAAGGGGTGAGGATAGGTAAGACACCTAAAAAATTAGCTGGCATTTGTTGCCCTTAACACAGAGAAACTAAAGCAGATACCTTAAAAGCAACTGAGGCCAATAGGAAAAGGGGAACAGGTACTAGAGAAAAGGTTAGATCAAAAAGAATTAACCTAGAAGGTAACACCCACGCACAGGAAATCAATGTGAGTCAATTCCCTGTATAGCTATCCTTATCTCAACCAGCAAAAACCCTTGTTCCTTCCTATTATTGCTTATACTCTCTCTACAACAAAATTAGAAATAAGGGCAAAATAGTTTTTGCTGGGTATTGAGGGGGTAGGGGGGAGAGGGAGGGGGCAGAGTGGGTGGTAAGGGAGGGGGTGGGGCAGGGGGGAGAAATGACCCAAGCCTTGTATGCACATATGAATAATAAAAGAAAAGGAAAAAAAAAAGAGTGGTATTGCTGGATCATATGGCAGATCTATGTTGGGGATATACTCAAAAGAATGCGACAAAGGTTATTCCAAAGGCACCTGCACACCCATGTTCATTGCAGCACTATTCACAGTAGCCAAGTTATTGGAACAGCCAAGATGCCCCACTATTGATGAATGGATTAAGAAAATGTGGTATTTATACACAATGGAATACCGCTCAGCCAGGAAGAAGAATGAAATCTTATCATTCACAAGTAAATGGATGGAACTGGAGAACATATCCTGATTGAGGATAGCCAGGCCCATAAGACCAAAAATCATATATTCTCCCTCATATGTGGACTTTAGGGCAAACACAACAAGGGGATTGGACTTTGATCACATGATGATGCAAGAGCAGATAAGGAAGGTATGAGGATAGGCAAGAACCCCCTCCCCCAAAAATACAAGATAGCATTTGATGTCCTCAATGTAAAGGAACTAATGCAGAAACTTTAACGCGACAGAGACCAGTAGGAGAAAGGGACCAGGAACTAGAGAAAAGGTTAGTTTGAGAAGAATTAATTTAGAATGTAACACATATGTACAGGAAAGCCATGTGAGTAAACTCCCTGTATAGCTATCCTTATCTCAACTAGCAAAAACCCTTGGTCCTTCCTATTATTGCTTATAGTCTCTCTTCAACAAAGTTAGAGATAAGGGCGAAATAGTTTCTGCCTGGTAGCAAGGGTGGAGGTGGGGAGAGGGAAGGGGTGGGGGAAAGGGAGGGGGACGGGGGAATGGGGAAGAAATGACCCAAACATTGTATGCACATATGAATAAAAGAAATAAAAAAAAAAGAACTTCAATGTTTCCAAATGCCAATCTTCAGTATTTTTAGCTCTGCAGTGTTTCTGAGGCATATATTCCCAGAAGGCTGCTAGACATCTACACTTCAAATTTTATTTGATACTTCAAGTCTCATGTGTCCAAAACAATGCTGATCGTGTTTTCTCTAAGTTTCTGCTGGTAATACCATTCCGTCACTATGTCAGAATCCTCATTGTCATTCTCATCTCTTCACTCACACATCCTTCATTGTAGCAATTTGTATTTTAAATGTCCTTTGAATCTATCCATATGGACAGTACCTCTGTTCATATTGACAGTTAATCATGATTTCTTACTTAGAATGTGGTTCATACCATCCTACTGAGGCTACTATAGCTAAGATCAGGTCACCAGAGTTTTTGCATTACAGATCTACCGGTTGTCAAATATATATCATCCAGCTTAAGCATTTGTCAGCCTTGGCGTTATCTTTTATAGTAAGCACTAGAGTAGTTGAATAATATTCTATGAAAGTGATTTACCATGAGTTCAGTTTCCTTCTGATGTAAACAATTATAGAGATCGTAAAAACCCCATCTTTATTTTGATTGCTTTTCATGTCTTTTGAGTTACTTTTGTTTAGGATAAATCCCAGGAACCTCTTCTGAGGTTACAATTTATTATGATTTTTGATACAAATTGCAATGTGTTCTCCAAAAGGACTGTTGCAATTTGAACAACCATTGAGAATAATTGAATCTACTGGATCCTAGAGCCCTTGGCTCCACATCAGAATTTTTGTATTATCACTAAGAGGAAAATTTTTTAATAGCGTTTTAAAAAATTAGCCATGGCTTCTTAACTGATGTTTCTAGTTCCAGCTTGTCCAGTATTCTCCATGTTACCACTCTAGTGATTTTCCTAAATAAAATCTACTACTATATTTGATTTGTATTCAAAGTCTTTTTCCAGCACTCAGGTTGCTTCCTGTTGTTTATAGCAGTAATCGTGGAATTTCAGACCTTTCATCACCTTAGCCAGTTGTCTTCCCAATTCCACTTTGTGCTCAATAATCTCATTCAAAAACCCTGATGCTTCCTGTTGTCTACAGAAGAATCAATTTATCAACTTTTACCACATACTCAGTGTTAGTTTGTATGCCCAATAAACTTTAGTATTTGGCTGAACATTACCATCTTCATATTGTCATATTTGTCACTTGCTTCTTTAATGTCTTTGTTATTATTTGGCCTTTATGCATGTGGCTCTCTTTTCACCCTTGAACACAGTTGTCCTCTCCTGCTACAGAATCTTACTGCAGATTGTCTCCTGTGCCTGCAGTGTTCTCTCCACTCTCTACCCTCCCCTTCCTCCATTGTTTTGCCTTCCTGAATCACTAGTAATTAGCAGAGTTCTTTGCACATAGTTTGTGTTGAACACATGTTTATTGAACAAATAAATTAATATTTCTCTCACCAAACTGGATTAGTTTTAAAATTCTGTGTTTAGACCAAAAATATCTTTACAAAGAAAATCTTACTTGAATGTGTAAACAAGGAAGAGTGTTCTAGTTACAAGTTGGAGGGAAGGGGCTGGAGGGGTGGAGGTGGTCTTATAGGAAGCTTGGAGCTCAGGATGCCCACTGAATCCTTGGCTGAGTTCCAAGTTCCTTCCCATGGACTTAAGGCAGTTTGGAAGAATCAGGTCTGTGAAAGACAGCCAGAACCTTTCTGCTACAGGCAATTATTCTGAAAAGAAGGAGGTGGGTGATGTATCCCTGTTGACCCAATAGTGAATTCAGGAAGCCTTCTCTGTGTTAATCAAAGTGAGGGCAGTTACCATTCTCAGGCACATTTCTGTCTTGGCTTTCTAATACATGAAACGTTCATTTAAAAGTCAGCAGAGAAGACCCTTTTCCTCTTGCCAAGTCTTGTTTTATATCTCCTTGGTTAGAAGCACTTAAGGGGCCAACGCATAACATGATTATTGAGGGTAATTTCTTATTCTGCATTCCAAACAAAGCAAATACCTTGTGAAATGGCTTTGTTTTGGGGCAGTAATATACATATTGTAGCATTTCATTAAATTCTTTTCATTTATGTGCTTCATTCTGTGAAGGTTACTGACAGTTGATTTAAAATATGTATTACTTTAGTGGCTAAGAGTACATAAAATCTCTAAATCAAATTAGCTATGAACATCAACTCAGAAAAATTAAACATGTGGACAGTCACCAAGGACAAAAGGCCAGCACACACTCATATATTTTCTCTTCTTGAGTTTGCTAAGTGACTAATTCTTCTTGCTGTAAGGATGACTGTGAAGTTTCTGTTGGAATCATTTCTCATGTTTAATGGCTGCTTTTTTGTGCATTACAGGGTCAGAGTGAATTTTATAAGAAAAGAAATGTTAAAATCCTCTCTTTTTAAAAGGAAAATCCAAAGCATATTTTACAACAAAAATAATCAATGGGCTCCTTGTGTTTTTTTGTGTATCTTGCCTAAGCCTGCACATCTTACTTCTGACAAGAGACCTTGGTGATCTTTTGTCATGTCAAAATGAGAGTGCCAATGTACACATATTGACAAATTGTAAAATGTTCCTTTCATCCTTACTTTTGTCCTGTACCAATGCCTGCCCTTTTACCTTTATAATATCTGAAATTTCATTGCACAGAATGTCAGATTTAGGTGAATAAATGTATTTATAAGCAGCAACATTGAGAGATGACTTCTCTGCTTCTTAGCTATATCTCAGCAAAGGAGTCTGTTAAGACGAGAATGTTAACTTCACTTAAGTGACTGTGGATCAACATCAATCACTCTTTTAAAAAGCTGCAGATATACTTATTTTTCAGTAAGGTACAAGCTTTACTTTCAGAACTCCTCATAAGCTGGACACTATGCTGGTACTGGAAGTGTCTAAGTGGAACAGCCTCTGTCTTCAGGACACTCAGCATCTACCACTGGCAGTTGGGTGGGGGTGGGGGACAGTGGATGAACCACCACAGTACAACATGGTGCTTATATGACAGAGATCATGCACAGAGTGTCATTCATTAAGTCCCTTCCAGGATGTGCAGGATCCCAGGCAAACATTTGTTCAAGGACCCTGTCTGTATAAACAATTTGTTTGTTTATGATCTGAGACTTTGAAAACACCACAGGAAAGCATAGAGAAGACACTTGAAGATATAGGCATAGCAGTTACTTTCTGAACAGGACTCTAATTCCTCAAGAAGAGCAAGAATTGACAAATTGAATTGCATCAAACTGAAAAGCTCCTGTACATCAAAGAAAACAATTACCAGAATGAAGAAAATCTTTGCCAACTGTTTATCAGATAAAAGATTAATATCCAGAATATATAAAGAGCTCCAAAAATTAAATGCCAAAAGAAAAAATGATTCAATTTATAAATTGGCAAACAAATTGAAAGACAATTCTTAAAAGAAGCAGAGATAACAAATGAAGAAATATTAACCATCCTTATCCATAAAGAATATTCAAATCAAAACATTGAGATTTCACCTCACCCCAGTCAGAATGGCCATCATCAGAGGATGTAGGGTGGGGGAGGAGGAAGGGAAACCTTATATACTGTTGGTGGCAATGTACCTTAGTGTAGTCACTATGCAAATCAGTATGGCATTTCCTCAAAAAAATAAAAATAGAGCTACCATATGATTCTGTTATACCTCTCCTGGGAATTTATCCAAAGGAATATAACATGCTTATGGAAACACTATTCACAATAGCCAAAATATGGAATCAGCCTTGGTGCCCAACAACCAAGGAATGGACAAAGAAAATGTATATATACACAATGAAGTATTATACAGCAATAAAGAAGAATGAAATTATGTGGGTTGTAACAAAATGGATGAAACTGGAGAGCATGTTAAGTGAGATAAGCCAAGCTCATAAGGATAAATATCTCATGTTTTTGCTCATATGTAGAATCTAGATCTAAAGAAATAATATGACATGATTGTAAAAACAGGATCTTTAGGAGATGGCAGGATGAAGGAGTGTGTGGGGTGAATATGATCAAAACACACACACATAGTCACACACACATATGTGTACATAGTAGGGCATTAAGAAAGAGTAATACAGGTGAATGAATTTGATCAAAGGACCTTATATGCACAAATGGAAATATCACAATGAAATCCCTTTATACAATTAATTTATGCTAATGAAAATAAAATGTCTTTGTGAGTTCAAAAATATTTATTATGAAAATCATGGACCAACATGAGGTATTTTGACTTACAGATGAAGATTTAGACTAACAAATGAAGAGGTTACTTAGGTACTTGTTTTTTGTTCAATTGGTGCACTGAAAATTCTTGGTAATCTGGGGCCCCATTGTTTCATGTTCTTTATTGTCAAAAATGCCCTTTCTGGCTAATCTGATATTCTCACCATAAGGAAAAGATAGTTATATTGTTAATTCTCACAATATCACAGCTCTTAGTGACCTGGTTAAATTAAAACAATAACAGATGCTTTGTCTTCAATTTCCTAACACTAATCATTTAAGCTGGGCTACTGTGAAACTAATCGTTTAACCCTAATCTTGATGCTGCATCAACTATCAACCCATCTGTGAACACTGAGTTCTCGAAGGTGGTTACTATGATTCATTATGACTGCAAGTTCAAGTCTTATGTACAGTTCGTAGGACGATGTGAATGATAATTTATTTTCTGATCACGTGAAGCTTACTGTTCAAAATTGCATAGTATAAACATGGAGGAACACATCTCCCAAACATGTCTCTTCTTTAGGCCACAATTGCAGCTTTCTTAGAATACAGTCTCTTTCAATGTTGATTGCACTCATCCTTCTGGACATCTTCATTAGTGGGGAAAAGAGGAGTGAGATGAAGGATTCTATCAATACAAGGACTATCTATTCCTTTTGTTCCTCATTCAGTATTCTTAAGATGACCCAAAAGACCATAACGTCAGAAAGAAGAGAAGATGTCTCTGTGAAGAAAGTGTTTACTTTGCAAATGATGAAAGCACCTGGAGGAGAAAGGTCCAGTCGTTCTAGGTAGGACTGTCTGACAAATGCTTTAGTGATACAGTAATTTCTTAGGTCCAGCAGTGGGGAGGAGGTGAGAACACATATAGCAAAGGATCCCTGCTTCCACTTTTCCATTCTCAGGTGCTGTATAGACCAGAGGCAATAGTATGGTTGGAACACAGATGAATAAGAACAAAAACAAGAGATCATATAGAGGGCCCAAGCACAAGGGTTGTGATGGACCATTAAACCTTTGGAGTCCTGACTTTATCTTGGGTCTTATGTGACTGAGAGGCATTCCAGATCAGCATGTCAGCAACATTTGCCTAATCTCATGTTAGCCTGTGAAAGAAATATTGCATTGGTCAATAAGAGCAGGGTGTCCACTAGACCACCCTCCTGCAGCCAGAGCCCAGATATTGCCCCCCTGGAAGTTCCTCAGGACATGTGGTCAATTCTATGCATATGATAGTAGATGGGAAAACAATGTGGACCAGGACCCACACACATCCAAGCCCAGGCTCAGGACATTGTACTCAGAGGGTACAGCTGGACCTGTTTCATTCTAGGTGCTGAAAAGTGGTTTAGAACATTTCACAGAAGGCACTGCAAAGTATAGAGCCCTCTGAGGCATAAGGTCTGAGATGTGTCCTCACTTCTCTAACTGTAAGATTGACTGATATAAAAGGAGAAAGTTAGGCATCAATTCTCCTGGGAGAAAAGTAGACCATGTAGGCTTCTTGATGAGGCCCGGTTTTAGTTAGGTCTTGAAAGATGTTGCATTAGGTAGCTGGAGAAAGGAGGAATACTGTAAGCAGAGAGGACCACAGGTAGAATACATACAGACTGAAGCACACTTAGTAAATGACTAGTAGCCAGAGGAAAGAGGGCCCGTAGAGTCTTGATATTTCAAACACAGACACAGTAGCCTACTAGAAGTGTCAGGGTCATTCGGGAGCATTTTGAATGCAGAATTTCAGATTCTACTTTAGCCTTCCTCTGTCCTACTTGCCTAAGAAAGTTCATGTTTGGGGAGTGTTGGAGTTCCTAAAAGTGGGAGTACAATATTGGATTAGAACCAGAAGCTAGAGTTTGGATTTTAATCTATAGGGAGGAGGACCTAATGTATTTCAAGGAAAGGATTACTATGACCACATTCAGTCCCTGGGGGAATTGGACAGGGGCCGTGTGAAGAGAATTGCAGAAGAGTACGTTCTGGGAGTGAGATGACAGACTAATGCCATGATCTCAGCAAGACAAGAGGAGAGGCTGAATTATGGCAGTGGAATGGAGAGTGGAAATCCTACTTAACAGATGACAGCTGCAAAGCATGCTGGTGTGAGGGTGAAGCAGATTGCAGGGACTAGGATGATAGGCAGGAATCTTTCCTGAGTGGGCAGATAGGTATGAGAAAGGGGATGTAGGGTAAAGAGATTTTACGAAAGAAAATGACAAATTCAAGAAATGGATATCCAGGAAGAAATGTCCAGAAGACAGGCTGTTTAGGAAGCTAGAACTCAGAAGTGAGTGGGCAAAGAGGTTTAGGAGACTGCGGCGCACAGGCAGTGATTAGTGTCAAAAAAGAGAATGCGGTGCCCAGGAACAAGAGGTGGGTGCTTTAGAACAAAGCAGTGGGCAAACCCAACATTTACTGGTGCATAAAGAAAAGTTGTAAGGAAGAGTTCAGAAATGCAGCAGGAAAACTGGGAGACAGGACACAGGAAGGAACTTGGGGAAGATTTCAAGGAGATTTTGACATGGTTAAATGCCACAGAGAGGTCAGTGTGGGAAGAATGGGAAATGGTTCTTAAAATTGGTTCATGGATCCTTTGAAAGCATAGTTTCGGTGGAAGGCGATATGCATGGATTAAGAGAAATTAGAAAGCTGGAGGAGCCAGTGTAGATTAATCCATCAGTCGTGGCACTCAGAATGTGGTCAGTATCAGCATCATAATATTCCAATGAATGCAAGTAGCAGAACAGCAAAGAAAAAGGTGTTAGATTTCCAAATTCTATATATTTTTAAAAATAGAAAAATATTTATAGAAACCTGGACTTCTTTTTGCATATAACTTTATTGTATTATATATATAATTGTGTTATATACATTTATATAATATGCATTTTAATATATTATAAATAATTATATTATTTATATAAAATATATAAATAGTATTTTTATATTTACATTAAAGTATATTATATATAATATATATGTCACATACATAAACACTATACATATGAGAGAGAGAGAGAGAGAGTACTCTACAAATCAGAAGTTTATAGCTGAATAAATTTTCATGAAAAAAAAACCCACTGTAGGTAGCACTTAGATCAAGAAGCACTTCCACAACAGCCAAGATGCCCAGCTACTGGTGAATGGATTAAGACAATGTGGTATTTATACACAATGGAATTTTATTCAGTCACAAAGAAGAATGAAATTTTGTCATGGATGGAACTGGAGAACATCATCTTAAGCAAAGTTAGCCAGGCTCAGAAGGCCAAAAATCTCTTGTTCTCCCTCATATGTGGATTATACACTTAAAACAAATGCAGTAATATTATTGGACATGGATCACACACCAAGGGGAGAACATGCACAGGAGGAATAGAGAAAGGGAAGGAAACCTAAAACTTGAATGTGGTTGATGTACTGTAGAGGAGTGAATCAAGTAATCTTAAACTGACAGAGGTCACTATGGGAAGGTGAAGAGGTCTTGTAGAGATGACCCAATGTGGGTTGCAATACACAAGTGCATGGAAGCAATGCTAGGAATCTCTCTGTGTAGCTATCTTTACCTCAAACTAGCAAAAATGCTATGTCTTTCTTATTATCTCTTATATTTTCTCTTCAACAAAACCTGAGAACATGAGGGACAGGTTCTGCCTGGAAACAGGGGTGTGGGGGAAGGGGGAGGTGGTCCAAACAATGTATAAACATGTGAGTAAATGTAAAAAAAAAAAACCAAGAAGCATTTCCACAAGCCACATTCATTCCCTCACTCTCAGGGGTAGCAGTACAGTGACTTTAACACTGTGGATGAGTTTGAATGTTGGCTCATGTGAATGAAAACATACAGAATGCACTCTTGTGGCAAGTTCAGTTTCACACTGGCTAGAGCTCTCCATTTGTGTTGGCTTCAGCTCGCTCATTTTCTTTACTGTATAGCATGTGATTGTATGCATATATGACTACATTCATTTTTCATGACTGGGTGTTTCAGTGGTTTCCAGTTTGAGAATATTAAAATAGTACTATATTAACATTCCTGTGCATGTCTTTTGTAAGTGCATATCCACATTCTAGGGTGCTGTATTCCTGGAATTCTAGGCCATAGAGAAATGCATGTATGTTCAACTTAGTAGGTACTATGGGTTTTCAAAGTGATTGTACCAATTTATGCCACTTGCAATAGAATTTGGGCATTCTAATTTCTGCATATCCTCATCAATACTCACAATTATCTATTTTTCTGAAACAGCCATGTTGGTGAATGTACGGTGGCAATTGCATTTCTCTGATGACATGTTATGTTGGTCACCTAACCTATTTATATTGACCATTTTTTTATATCCTCTTTAAAAGTTTCTGTTCATAATTTTTTGCCTACTGTTCTATTGGACTGCCTGCCTTTTTTCTTATTGAGACTGGGTTTTTGGATATTAAACATCCTAGCCTTCATGATTTGGGGCATGTAACTCATACCTAAACAAAAATGTTCCACAGAACAGTAGAAAAAACAAGCTATTTAGTTGAGGCCTAGACCCCTGAAACAAATGCCAACTGGTAATATTAAATATAACAATAACAATAACACTAATAAGTGGTAGAAGTTATAATATATGCCTACTGTATGAGATGCTCTGCTACTTTCAGAGAAAAGCACTCCAATGTGATGAAAACCGTACCAGGGTGGAAGTTGGTGGTTGAGAGAGGAGGAAATAATAATTTATTTCTAGAAAAATTGAGAGCTACACAATGGTTATACACAGAAAGAAAATATTGGATTATTTTAATTTCAATGTCTTTTTAAAAAATTCCACTGTTGAGGAAAACAGATAAACAGCACGATTTAAGTTTTAAAGTAATGAATCAACTCATGCTGCCCCCAATTTACTAATTATCTTCTTGCATCATAGCTTAATTGTTCTCTAATGAATGACTTGCCATTTTCAAATATTGATTAATTACATTAAAAAATTCATAATTTTCTGACTTCTTTGTGAGATTGGTTTAGATACACAGACTCCAGTTACACATTCTGGGTGGGGCACCCCAAAAATCTAATAAGGACATCGTTAATGAAACTATTACACAATCCATGCCAATTCTGGGAAGAGATGCAGGAAAGAATTACCAACTCAGAGAGTAAAAAACAAATCCTCTACACTTATATTTTTATCCTTGTATTTTTTATGTTAAAGGCAGAGAGAGAGAGAGAGAGAGAGAATGCTTACAGCTATATTTCCTCCTTATTGTCTAAAAGCATTTTGAAAAACTGAATAAAGAATTGTATTTTAGGAACTTGGTGTGTCTTCTAATTTGTCTGAGTTGTCTATGTATAGTTTGCATAGGACCCACTTACATTCATTGTCTTAGATCTTTAGTGAGTAGTACTTTTCTCTAAATCACCAGCACTCTGAAGGATAAGAGCCAAGTAATCCACACTCTCCACTGTTTTGAAATAGGACTGAGTACCTTAGGAGCACAGACTCTGATTCTGTGAGATATGCACACATTATGACCTTGGCTTTGACCTCATTAGCATATGGCCCAAATCACTAAATTCCCATTACTGCTGAGCTGATTGATTAATAACTGATTCATCTAATATTTCTCTTTGTTGACCTTTTACATTGGAATTTGTTAGATCTCTAGAGAGAAAAATAATCCTTAAAACTGGATTGTTTCTTTCTCTATTTTTCACACCATCATCTATCCTTCTCAGGGAGCAGTGCTCAGTACTATTTTTGAGTCCAGCAGACACTGGCTTGAATCTTCTCTCACATTTAGCAACTCTATGACCTGGGATAGGTCACTGAAAGAAACTGAGACTACCGGAGGCTGTGCATATCAGAGAAGATTGTAGTTACTTAATATGTGCAGAACATGTGGCAGTGTCTGTAATGTGGTAAACATTGAAAAATGGTAGATAATAGTATTGTTGTACTGTTGTGCTCAGAATATTGTAATGAAATTATAGCCTCTTAAAGATGGAAGGGAGCAGAAAGATCACATGAAGGAAGAATTTGAGGTCTATAGACATGAAATGACTTTTTCAAAGTACCACAGTTTGTGAATAGCAGAACTGGAAATGGAATCCAAATCTCTCTCTCTCTCTTTCTTTTTTTTTTTTGCTTCAAAGCTATTTCTCAGCAGGTGACTTTCCCATGTAATATTACTGGAGCCTTCCATAGTTAGAAGCAACACTCAAAGTTCATATTGTTAAGTAAGAGAGATGCATCAGACTTGCCAAGTGCTAGGTGAAAACACAGCCTCCTGCAAAGGGTCTGTGAGATAGTGCTAGCTTAGATAAAAGGTCAGAGGTGTCTGTTTTGGGGGACCTTGAGCACAAAGGAGCCCAGTAATAGAAATAGGGTGATTTAAATAGCTGCTTATGAAGGTAATTTATTAAATTCATGGAAATATTCATCTCACTGTTAGTGGTCATTATTTGGTCACAACTAATCACCTTCTATGAAATTAGATATTCTTTCTGCCATGTGTTTGTTTGTTTATTTTTAAGATTTTGCTGGAGACATGCATTGTGTTACATTGTTGTCCGCACCCCCCTGCCCCCGCAAGAAACTGAATTGCAACCCAATCCCCAGTAAAACAAAGTTGACATTTTTCTTCTGATTTTTAATGCCCCAGCATAATAGTACATACAGATTTATACACTTAGTTGGGATAAAATTCTGAGAAACACTGTCATTTCACCTTAGGAAATTGTCTAGCATGGTTGTTGAATGGCAAAATGTCAATGACAAGAGTATAAGACCATTGTTGAGTTCATTATTTAATATTAAGCCTAGTTCATACTTGATATATTTCTTAGATTACCAATGTAAACATTTTAGATAACTGATATTTGTGGAAATATGCATATGCTGAGATAGATAATTTATCTGCATGAATTAGCTGATATTTTTGGCACACATTTCCATTAGCATCTAGAATATCTATTAAAATCGAGATACTAGTATTTTTTCTTTCCCCAACAATTCCAAATTAATTAAAGTGGTTCCTTCTATCCTTTCAAGATGGTAGACAAATTAATTTTGAAGTATGTATGTAGGGGCTGGAGTGGTAGCCAAATAAGCTATTTATTGAACTTATGCATCAATCACTTTAAGTAGTACTTTCTACATACCAGGGATCACTCTAATAACTTTACAAATTCATGTAGCCATCATAGCAACTACATGAGATCAGTGGCTTTGAGCATTAGCTCTCTCCCTC
Organism: Castor canadensis; assembly: GCF_047511655.1. Taxonomy (NCBI): domain Eukaryota; kingdom Metazoa; phylum Chordata; class Mammalia; order Rodentia; family Castoridae; genus Castor; species Castor canadensis. Next base: position 149,315,016 of record NC_133389.1, on the reverse strand, counting down.
TTCATCATCAATAGTATGTAGATACTATTTAGACTCCTGGAATTTAACCTGATCTCAGAAGAGGGAAGAATTCCAAATTAAAAGGACACCTAATTTCCAAAAATCTAGCAGTAAAGAAGGCTTCATGAGGACAGTTCTGTTTCTTACACAGCCAAGTTCATGGCCTGACATTCAAATAGATTTTTTCCTTCTTCACTCCTGTTAGTTTATCCATTTATTTGTTGAATAGTAGCTTATGAAGACTGTTGGGTGCTGAGCTTGGCATGTGATGCCTGTGGGACATGATCTTGAATGTAAGACATTTCTGAGACTTAGATCTCAGCATGGACACTACAAGCAAAAGCACTTTTTGTATCAAACATTGTCTTAATGTTTAGATTCTCAGACTTTAATGGTAAACAGTTGGCATTTTTGAGCATTCTGGTAGAAAACCAAAAGTTAACAGTACTTGTTAAAAGAAATCAAAGTTTCTTTCCTTGTACCACTTTGCTGTTATTTATTAATCTATTCTTACTAAGTGTTAACTTGCAAAATTAACAATCCAGTATATTAGTGGAAAAAGGAACAGAAAACATTGAAAACTGAACATTTAAACTTCTATTGGATGTTTTTCATTAGAATCATTAACTGTACTGCAACACTGATATTTTTCTAGCACCTTTACTTTTTTTTTTTTTGGCTTTTTACTGGGGTTTGAACTCAGGGCCTGTGCTTAATGGGCAGGCACTCTACTTCTTGAGCCACACCCCCAGGCCTGCCACTTTTATATCATTTACTTTGGACACATTTTTATTAGGGAAAATTTTGGAAGACTTACAGTCTAAACTTAGATTGTGTTGACTCCAAATAATATTCATACTGTCTCCCTCATCATATACCTCAATTTTTGAACTCATAAAGACTTACTCTCTTCTACTATGCAATAAGTCACTACCCTGAAATTACACACACACACACACACACACACACACACACACACACACACACACACACCCCTTAGCACAGCAGCTGCTTTGGGGCTCCATCTATGTGTGTTTTTTAATACAGCAACCCAACAGGGGCTCAGAAAGTTGATTTTTCAAGTTGGGCTCCTCATAATCAGATCCAGAGATAAAGGCTTGTGCAAAGTGATTTATTGGGAATGTTCCCAGCAACATCTGGGAGAGGAATGGGGAACTGGAACTAGGAAGGGAAGGAGGTCAAAAGAAGAATGACATTCTGTTAAGTCCCCAAGAAAATATTCTGGCTCAATTTCTCAGGGGAAGTATGTAGGTCTTACCTCAGACAAATGTTTTCAACAGTTTCTAGAGAGAATTAAGCACTGGTTCCTGAAGGGTTGATTGTGTGTAATGGATTTGTGTTATAACTCTCCTATGTATCTTAAATAGTAACAGCATGTACCGTCCTTAGGAGAAGTCATCACTGAAATCACATTCTATGTTTTGTGGTTCGAAAAGGAAATCTAGTTGAGACATGCTGCCAGGATGTATGAATCAGGGAAGCCAAGGAGCTAATATGTGTTTTGTGTTCCCATTTTCATCGCTTATTGGTTTAAGGCTGTCACCCAGGGGAAGGCAAGGCCCAACAGGCTCTTCCTGCCAGCAGACTAGGTAGGGTCTTACAACCTAAGGGTAGCAAATTAACAAAGAGACCTGAGAGCTGGCTGTAGAGGAGAAAGCACCATGAGAGCCATTGCCCATGAAAATGTGAAGGAATCCAAGGGAGCATGGATGGTACACTGATGACATCTGCTCCAGTGTGTCCCTGTTATACAGACCTACTCATGCTTCACATTAGCCATGCTCAATTGACTCCTCAGGATAAGGCTGGTCACAATTTCTAGGAAAAAGCAAAGACTTTCAAGTAGAAGGTTTATGATAAACTTATTCATCTACAATAGCTCTTCTTGTTGCAGATGGATACTGATCATTTTACCTCCTGTCCTACCCATTCTAGATTACCCTCACCATTGGCCAGCACTTCTAGAGATCTGGAGGCTTGCATGGTGAAAAATCTATACTTTGTCTTGTTGGGGCTGAGACCTGATCATTGTGTCCTTGTTGTAATCACTTGTTTGTGGTTGAAACTGGGCAAAAGACCAAGAGATACCTAAGTGGGATCTCTGAGTTCCAAATGGTCTTCTTCCCAGCCTCTTATGCAGCAGCAACTCTACCTTCTCATTAAAATCAGGGTTATTTTTGCTGGCAGCTTGGCAATTCCTTTTTTGTCTGTCTGCTGGTATAAGGGTCTCAAAGGACCTGAAAACTATAACTTGAGTTTGGTGGAACCCTTGTTTCCCCTACTGGAAATGTTCTTCTCTTGACCTCAAACCAGGAACCATGGTCTCTCTACACATCAAACTTAACATTGTATGGATAGGAGTATAAACTTCCAAGACAATTCTGGATATGAAGTTAGGAGGGACTACATATAGTTACCAATTAGTTCTTGGACCCATGTGTAATGTGTTCTACTTACCTGGGGACACAACATTGTACAGTGGCTATTGGCACAGGTATAAGATCAACCTGAGAATAAAGTCTAGCTCCATGTGCTTTAATTTCTAAACTAATACCTTAATTGTGTCTTTAAAAAGCCACCCTAAAGTCGTATGAAAGAAATGGCTTTGATATCATATTGTAGAATCAGTAGATATTGTGATCAAATGCCCACTCTAGAAACTTCTTTGCTGTAAAGTGGGTCCCTTGCTTTGAAGTGATGTCATGGAGGACCCTGGGTGTGTAAATCAGACACTCTGGAATTCATCAGTAGTGCAGGCCCAGTTGCCTCTGGAAGGATTTGCATATCCCCAGAAAATGTGCCCATCTTGGTCAGGAATATTGCTGTTCTTTCAATGGTAGAAGGAATCTGATAGAATGAATTTGCCACCAAAAATCTGGTTAGTCCCTTTAAGGGATATCACCATATCTAGGGCTCAGCTATTTCCTCTGCTGTTGTCAGGGTAGACATTCAGAAGCAACTGTAACTCCATAAGCTTTGTGAAGAAGGAGCCCTTGCTGTTGGGTTCATGAAGAATCTCCAAATCTTTCTATTCTATTCTACTCTATATTCTAATCTACTCTATTTGAATGGTCCATTTTGGGGCTCACCGTTGAAGCCTAGAATGTCCAGGTTAGAGACTGACTGGAATCTTCCAAATGAATCTTTCTGTTTACTTAATTGCATAGTGGCTACTCTGCATTAGATGTCTCTAGTAGATACTTTTATGTGAAACAAAGATCCATTCACTTATTGTCTACTCCAGAATGTACACACACACACACATGACTTTCCCCTAATAGTTCTCTTCTATTGCATTATAATCTTAAATATTTTTCTTTGCTGTTAATCAACAAGTCAACTTATTTTCCACTGCCCAGCAATTTGTGCATATTTTTCTCCTTTGTCTACTTCTTTTTTTGCCACAAACTGAACAACCAGGTAAATTGTTTGAAGTTTTGCCCAATAAAAAGTTTTCTCTTTTTTGGGCCATCCATTTGTGTGCAAGAAAACTAACATAGTCTTGGGATAAGATAGTGAATGTACACTGTTGTTCATTCTAAGTGAGTGAAAACTACTTCTATCATTTCTTACATATGAGTGTTAGAAATGATTCATTATCCAGAGGTATAAATGTATATCAACTACTAGAGGCAGTGTTAATATGTTGTAGTAAGTACATTATGTCAACAGAGCTTGATTTCTTGTCATTTATCATGACCCACTTGATTTTAGTGGGTACCAGTTTGGTAATATGAAAAGAAATGTGATGGGAAAAACCTCCCTAGCATTTGTGAAATCTTTAAATGGTATTAATTCTTGCTGTTATAGTTGAACATGATATGCATCTGATTTTTACTTTTGGCCAAATCACAAAAAAAAGTCGAAATTGGTATTGGCAGATTGGTCTTTTATTCCATGATGATTTTTACAGCACAGGTCAGTGAACTGATACAATTTCTTCAAACCAACCAGAATTCTGACAGTCCATCTCATTTACTGTGACACACCATTTTTCTAGCCTTCCAGAAATCATTATATCAATGTTTTAGGATTGGATCCAGGTGATTTTGTTGGATAGAGTCCTGCATAATGGAAGAATGTCCCCCATATTAAGAAGCTCCTCATTTCAAGGATTTACATGATGATCACCGCCCCCCCCCCCAGTTTAGTATCTTTGAGGTCCTTCCTGAGCCATGTTCTTTTGGTTCCTACCAATGTATATTGAGTACTACAGCATTTTGGGCAATTAATTCCCTCAAAAAAGTACTCACCTTCTAATACCTTCACATTGGTGATTTGATTTCAACATATAAATTCAGGGAGAGGGGCACATTCCCCTGAATGGACTTTAGTACCTCCTGTAACTTCTCTGTTGAACCATGCTGAGGCTGTACTCCATATACATTTAATAACTATCAGGGAGGTGGGAATGGATCTTGAGGGGATCAAATATCCCATCCCAACTCAAAGATGAAGATCTTTTTTGATCAATGTCATATATATATATATATATCCTCTAAGAATGAGATTCCTGTTAACATCTGAACAGCAAATGATCCAACTCCAGAATTCTATCCAGAAAGCCTACTTCTTATAAACACATCTAGTACCAGCTGTTTCAGACTGTTCTCCAGAAATAGAACCTGAAGCAGAGCCATATAGAAGTAATTTATTAGGAAATGTTTCTAGGAAAAACTGGTAAGGAGTGAGTGACCAGGAAGGGAGAGAAGCCAATGGAGGATGCATTAGTAAACAAAGTTTCAAAGAGGGTAACTAGCTAGGTCCCCAGGGAACTACAGAAAATAGTAGATCCTACTTCAAACTGTCCTGATTAGAGTAAAGGAGTTGGAATGTTACGCTGCCACAATCAGTCTGTGCTTAAGAATAAATCCTGGCACTTCTGGATCTCTGTGCATATAGGCCAAAGAGAATTCTGGCAGCCAGAGCAGGTCCCCAACAAGGAGATACCTGTATCAGTAAAAGCACATATTGAGAGCTGTGCTTTGTAAGCATTCTAAAGAGATCAGAGGGACATTGACACTGACAGTGTCTGCCATGCTCATTTATTTCTAAGCTTTATTTAAGACTCATGTACAACTAGGCACTATTCCTATAGAAAAGGGTTTTACCAGCTTTGAATTATTTTTCTGTACACGAATATATTAGAATTGACTGCCTTTACAATAAATTTAGGCATAGATTTTTTTTTCTTGATCAAATCGTGTCTCCATGAGTATGTCACATGAAACTATGGTCCTCATCTCATGAACTAAGAACAGAACTGACCCTCATTTGTTTCATGGTGATTCAAGTGAAAATCATACTCTAGTAAGGTGAGAGAGGAAACATCAGGCACCTTCAGCTTTGCTTCTCTTATCTACATAGGTTTGTCTTTGTTGGAGGGTGGAATGGCCTTTCTACTTGAAATGATAAATTGCTTTGTTTTAAATACAGCATTCAAATGATCTCTTTTGTTATGTGAAAATTATGTAATATGAAAAAATGCCTCATATATCTTGCTTTAATTTAAGAAGCATGTTTTCTTAAGACAGAGGCATTCTTCTGAAAGTATGAAAGGAAGATATTTCAGTGTATGAGCAACTGTTGGTGTAATGGACGTTATTGCTAAGGAGTAACATGTACTGATATTTTTCTGGATTTTATATATATCTTATTATCTATTTGTTCCTGGTACAAATGAGTAGACAATGGTTGAGATCTTGGTGATGGATGTCACTGTGTACCAATCCACCCCTCATCCTCTTCTGTTTTGACAATTAAATGAGAATTGGGTTAGGAATTCCAAATATCATATCTTCATGCTAGATAAACGAGGCTTCATTCTGAGCTGGCTCAGTGAGTGGTCTCTTGGGTTGAAGCAGAACCATCTGCTACTTCAGTTTTGATTTTCACAGTCGAATGTACACCTTACTACATAAATATAATCTATGCATGTATTCTTAATAAAGTGATACCCTATTTATTTAATGGAAACTCAGAGGGTGACAGATAAACGGTCAGACCACATGATCAAAAAAAGGAGCTTCATTTGGTTTAAAGCTCTTTTCCTCTTGCAGAACATAGCTTTTTAATTTATTTAAAAAGAAATGTAGTTAAATTTGATTTGTTTTGTTAATTCAGAAGCACAAAATGGAAGGTATCAGTGATTACTTTTTAAAAATAGATTTCTCATGCTATCACTCTTTCCTCTGCTTCCTGGTCATGTATTTAAAGATTCCTCAAGAATTCACTTGTACCAATGAACAGTATGAGAAAAACCATGTGGAAAATCCATTCTTCTGGAACATTCAGCTTAATTTTCAATATTTGAATTTCTATTCTCTCTCCTCAAGTTTTCTTAGAATTATTTAGATTCATAGTTTAGCTCTACATGGGAAAACTAACCTTTTCAAAGTAGTTTCTTCTCAATATATTCTTGTTTTTTTTCTAGCCCTTCCCAGTGACTCTTTCAGATAGTTCTCAGAAATTCCCATGTACCAAGTGAACATGAAGTTATTCTTAGTATATTATATTAACAGTTATTATCATGGGAGAAGAATCATTTTAATATTAATAAAAATAATTTCCACTCACTGCTGGAATAAATTAGTTTATTTTTAAAAGTTGGCCCATGATTGATATTTATAGAATGTTAGTTTTTTAAAATAGACATCTATGTATGGAGTCAAGATGCTTCTGGCACCCTTTCTTGCCCCTCACAAGAACTCAGAAAATATTTTGCAAATCAGATGACAATCGACCTTATAAACCTAAATAAGAATTCATAGTACTATTATGCTTTGCTGAGTTAGAGCACTTGAAAAGCTTTAACAAATAAAATCTTCAAAAGATCCCCTGTGTGGAAAAAGGAACCCTTAGACACTGTTGGTTGGAATGTAAATTAGTCCCAGCATTATTGAAAACAGCATGGAGGTTACTCCAAAAACTAGAAATAGAACTGCCATATGGTCTAGCTATACTACTTATGGGTATTTACCTGAAGGATACAAAGTCAGCATGTAATGGAGATACCTGCACACCTGTGTTATTGCAGTGCTATTCATCATTGTGAAATAGTGGAATCAGTCTAGGTGCCATCAACAGGTGAATGGATGAAGAAAATGTGGCATATATACACAATGGAGTATTATCCAGCCATAAAAAAGAATGAAATAATGTCACTTGCAGGAAAATGCATGGAACTACAGATGATCATGTTAAGTGAAGTCAGACAGTGAGAGACAAATATTGCCTGTTTTTTCTAATATGTAGAGGGTAAGAATAAAAAAGACAATATAAACGTAGTAAATGGACTACTAGGGAAGGTAAGAAGATGGGGGTAGTGGGAAGAGAGAGGAGGGTAAGTGACAGTAGTTATAGGATGGATACTACCAAAACACAATATATTCATGTATAGAAATGTCACAGTGAAGCCCATTAATATGTACAATTAACATACATTAATAATTATAATAAAAACATCATTTTACTAATACATTAAATTCAAATATTTAAACAAATAATCTATGAAGGTAGCTAAATGTTTTCTTGCATATTTTGTTAGAGATCCAGTTCAGGTTACTTGCCAAAGCTAAAAGGTCATTGCTGCTGATGCTGAGTGCCAAGAATCTTTGGGTTGCTAATGTAGTTCTTAGATGATTATAATTAGAGCTTGATATAAACTATGACTAGTTTTACATTTGGTTCAGATTAACATTGAAATTTCTTGACTCATTTAAATTATTTTATAGTTAATAGAATTGTAAAGTTGGAAAAGTCCATGGAAATGATCTATTCCAAACTCTGTATTTTATAGAGGCTAAAACTCAAAGCCCAGGGAAGTAAAACCTTGCTCAGGCTCTCACTGTCCTCACTGATAGGCTGGTGTGCACCGACTTGGTTACCACAGCTTAACATAAAGACCTCCCAATGGTTCAACTGTCTTTCTAAGAGAAGACATTAGATCTGATAGCAGTGAGCAATGATGAAAAAGAGAACGATGTTGTAGAAGAAGAAGTAATTTGGGGAAGGTGTTTTATTTTGCTGTTTTATTTCTGAATAAGCTGCTTTCTGTGTGAATAACACTATACCCAGGAAGCCCATGTTCTGTTTCTTAGAAAAATTCCTTGGCTCAGAATCATTACCACAGGCCTTCTTAGACACCCAAAATGGGCAAAGAATACTTGCTTGAAAGAATATTTGTAATATTTCCCTTGAAAAGTCAAGGGTGGTAGGAGGTGAAGGAAAAGGGAGAGGTTGTGAGGGGAAAATGGGGAAATGTGAGTTCAGATATAGCAAATCGGAGGCAGATGCCACGTGAAGATGAGTTCTGGCTCCCTATGTGACATGCCACACACTGTTGAGACACACTGATCCTCTCTAAACCTGAGAAGCACTCTAAAAAGTCTCCCCAAACATCTTTGTTTTTAAGCTACTTCCAAGTACCTTTTGAACTTCACTGTTCATATCGAATTGTCTACTTACAAAATTTATTCTGATATCTACTAGGTATCCCAAAACAGCACACTCAAATCTAAACTTCTAGTCTTCTCTCATACCTAGTTCTCTCAATGTCTTTCTTAACTCAGGCAATGAAAACTCCATTCTTCTGGCTGCTTGCGCTAGAAGTTTTTCAGTCATCTTTAAATATGCTCCTTCTTTCATAGTTCATAGTCAACTTATCATGGAGCCATCTGACCCATACCTTCATTCCAGATCATGACTACTCTCTTTACTATGAAAATTGGGAAGAAGAGTATCAAGAGTGGCTCCAAAGTGTGGGCTTGCCAAGAAAATTCTTCCTTGCCTACAGAAACAACTTGCCTTCTTCTGAAGATCATAGCCAATTACTATCACCAAGATTATGCTGATTTTTCTTGTATTAACATTCCAGTTTAAATTTTTAAAAGAGTTTTACAATAAACCTGGGTATAAATCTCTAAACATACAGAACCAGAGTTGTAGGGATTGGAATAAGGTCTTCAAGACGGAGCCTCTGTCATGCCTTGAAGAAGTTGTCCTAGCTTCTGCTTCTGGACAAGATGGAGTAACAGGTACCATATTTACCTTCTCTCCTGAAACAAACAAAAATACCAGACAACATATATCAAATATTAATTTTCAAGACATTAATGTCAACCAGCAAAGGAAATTGATCCCTGAGACACAGGGTGGAAACAACTTTGTACCATTTTCTCAATTTACTAATTTGAAAGTTTCTATGCCATGGCACAGAGAGAGAGAGAATCATGCAAACTTCCTGAGTTGGTGCAATGAAACCAACAGTTTGGACAGAATAAGGAAGCTAAAATTCATAGGATAAATGACCCCAGAAAAGAAAACTTCACAGAGACCCCTGAGGTCTGCAAAGGATCACTTTTCAGAATCTATCAGAGAATGAAGCAGTAAATGTATATAAGGCAAAAAAGAGCCATTTCAAAAGATCAGAGAGAATAATGCCTGATGCTTATGTGAGGCTGAGAGTAGTGTCTGTGTACCCAGTACCTGGAAAAACTCATAATTAACAGGGACTAAGTAGAGAATTCTGGGAGGTCTTACCTAAGTAGTAGAATAATTAGCCTTATTCTGAGCACATTGCTGGGCTTTCTAATAAATTATAAAAGTAACACGTGAAAGGATCAAGTTTCCAAGTAACTGAATTGCTACCCAAAACAGCGTTCAAGATTTATGGGAATTCACAACCATCCAGCATCTAACTTGAGAAAATTCAGTGTCTGACATCCAAGATTACCAAACATAAAAAAAGGTAAGAAAACACAACCCATAGTGAGAAAATCAATCAAAACTAACTCTGAGCTGATGCAGATGTTAAAATTAGCAGAGGAGGACACAAACAGTTATAACTATATTACATATAGATATGGAATCTAACAATCTAAAACAGACTTCTAGAGATAAAAACTAAATGTCTGAGAAAAAATAACCTGGGTGAGAGTTACAGAAGTTTAAACCTTGCAAGGAAAAGTTTTAGTGAACTTGAAGGCATAGCAATTGAAACTATCCAAGACAGAAAAAAAGAAAAATGAAGAGCACATCAGTGCTCAATTTTCTTTGCTGTCCTAATGTATGAATTATGAGTCTTCAAATGAAGGGGGATGGGCAGAAAAATATTTGAATAAATAATGGCCGCAAATTACCCCAAATTAATGAGAACTATCCAAACTCATAGATCCAAGAAATTTCTAAGCAAAAGGAGCAACACCAAGACACATCATAACCAAATTGCTCAAAACCTGTAATAAATAGAAAAACTTAGGAAACAGCTCATGGAAAAAAAGATATGTTTCATGTAGAGGAAGAACAATAGAGATGACACTAGATTTTTCTTTAGAAACAACACAAATAAGAAGACAATGAAGCAACATCTTTGAAATTACCAAAAGAAAATAAAAACTGATAACCTGGATTCTCTGCCTGGCAAAAATATTATTCAAAAGAAAGGAAAAATATACAAAAGCTCAAAGAATTCATCACTACCCTATAGTATAAGTAACGTTAAATGAAATCTTTCAGCCAGAAAGAAAATCATGCCAGACGAAAATCTAGATCTCTAAAAGGAATAAAAAGCACCAGAGATAATGACTACATGGTAGATACATGACACTGCTATCTTTCTAAAGACCATAGTCTGTTTAATAAAAAATAATATATGTTGTGAGGTTTATAACATGTAAAAAGTAAATTTCATAACAAGTACAGAATTGGAAAAGTAGAGAAGGTTATAAATTATTGTAAGACTTGGTAAATCATTTCAAAAGTGCCATTTGAACAGTAAATTGTGATAAATTAAAAGTATACATTCTTTTTTAATTTTTTTATCTTTTTGGGGGCAGGGGAGAGACAGTCTTGCTATGTAGCTAGCCTAGGCTGGTCTCAAATTTATGATCCTTTTCAATCAGTCTTCCGATTGATTGCTGGGATTGTAGGTGTGAGCCTCCATGCCTGGCATAAATGACACGTTATAAAGAAACCACTACTTATGACAATAACTATACTTATTATTGTGATGAGTCAACAAAATGAAACCATAAAATGCTATTTCAAAAGAAATCAAACCGGAAAGGGGAACTAAAAATAGATGTGCCAAGTAAAACAGTTTTAGATGATAAAATCAAACCAAACATATCAATAATCACATTAAATGTATGTACAGGCTCAGATTCAGGTTGGGCCAGGATTTTCAACTAAGTTGTATGACCAGGTGGGCCAGAGTCAAATATCCCAGGTCATCTACCATTGTTGCACTAGTAATTCTTCTTTGTTCCAAACTAAAGGCCACATATGAATGTTCCTTCTTAGCAGCTGAAGGATGAAAAAAGGCCAAGGTTGATTTTGGGTACATGCCCAATATAGACTATTTTAGCACTACATCTCTACTTGGGGTGCCCTTGAAATACATAATTAAGTGTCCTCCTTATTCAATTGGCGGAAGGTCAGATAGTACATTTGATTATTTGTGTGAGACAAGTTGCTCAAGAGCATGTGTGGGTAGTGGCATGACTGGTTTATTTACCAGGGTTGAGAAGGAGCTATCTTAGAGAGAGCAGGGACCAGAAGGACTGAGTGAGAGGTGTACAGATAGATATAAGAGATTGGGTATGACTTATGAAAGTGATCTAAAAATGCAGCATAGAAAATAACTCAGTCGATTGTCTTCAAATAGTGTTTTTCATTGGTCACACCAAAATTGGTAGAATGAATATGAGTGGAGCAGACATCAAAACAGAGGGAGAAACTGTGACTGAGCATATGTTCTCACTCACCAAGAATGACCCAGCTTTTACCACTGCCAAATGCCCAGTCTGAAATCAACAGAGACCAAACTATATCTGAGATACAGTCAGCATCCTAGAAAGGAGAGTGTTTTTAGTTCACCATATGATACATATTTCAGTTGCACATTTATCTTCCTTCCTTGCTTCACTATCTGCTGACTTTCAGAGTGTTTTAACACTGAGTACAGGATGCTGCATAAAAACTCAGTGGACCAGGGGTCTCCACTTAACAACAAAGGAGGAGCAAAGTTGGGCATATGACCACGGGAATCCACAATTCGTCATAAGCCACATTATTTTAAACTGCTATTTGCTAAAGCTATGGAACAAACTATGTACTTTTAACAACCCATTGAAGGGTAATTAACATACAGTAAGTTGCAAATTTGAAATATATAATTTTATTTATTTATTTATTTTTGGGCTGCACTGAGGTTTGAACTCAGGGCCTCATGCTTGCTAGGCAGGCCCTAGCCACTTGAGCCACTTCACAAGGCCTTTTTTATATTGGGTATTTTCAAGATAAGGTCTCACAAACTATTTGCCTGAGCTGGCTTCTAACTGTGATCCTCCTGATCTCTACTTCTCGAGCAACTAGGATTACAGGCGTGAACCACCAGCATCCAGCACTGAAATATTTAATTTTATAAGTTTAGACGTATTTATACAACCATGAAAACATGCTTGTAATTAAAATAATCATAAATAAATATAAGAAATTAGACAATCACATCCAAAAGTTTTCTTGTGCCACTTTGTAATTCCTCCCCCCAGCCTTCTGTGCCCTCCAAACAACCCCTGATCTGCATCTGTCACTATAGGCATTGTATAGTCTAGAGTTTTATATAAATGGAATCATTCTATTTATATTATTTTCTATCTGGCTTCTCACACACAGAATAAATGTTTTGAGATTTCTCTGTGTTGTTTCTTATATCAGTTGGTCATCGTGTTAATGAATATCATGCCTTTGTATAGATAGGCCACACTCTGTTTATCAGTTCACTTGTTGGTGGCCTTTTCAGTTGTTCCCAGTTTTGTTTTTGTTTGCTAGTTTCTTAAAGTGGAAGTTGTGAGTGTTGTACCACTATAATTTTTTCCATCTTTAACATTTACTTTGGTAGGGGCTCTCACAGACATCTAAGTTATCTGGTCTTTCCAGTGATAGACTGGAATTTCTAGCCATGTAATAGAGCAGGGATAACTGGGTTTCTTTCTTCCTTTATTCTGTCTTTAGTCCTAAAGGGATGAGAAAGCTCTTCAGTTAGATGATGTGTCTTGCATACAGCTGTGAAAATTTTCATACTTCAGAAGAATTCAGCAACATGGACCGCTGAAAGAAGAAAAAAAAAATGGTTACTGCTAAGTGAAGCTTAAAGGAAACACACCCAATGCTTGCGTAGGCAAACACAGACTCTGGGGTCCCAAATACACGATTTTGGTGGATTATTATACACAGTTTGTCCATACTGATAAAATGATTAGCCATTTTACATTTCTGAATTCATGACCCTAAACAGAATGGAATGGCTTGTTGTAAAATTCTGGTAGAAACAAAGGCATTTTAAGAAAAAAGAAAAAAAAATTGGCATGGAAGAAAAATCACATCAATTATCCTGTCAATCCCCAAAATAATCCTATTCTTGCAAAGAGTGGAGATTATGACTATTAAAAAAAGAGTGATTAATTTTTTGTTGAATTAAGTGAGGAAGATATTTAGGGATAGAATTTTATGGTGAAAAAAATGAGTTGTAAGAAGTAAAGAGGGCTTAGCCTCAGGAAAGAGAAGCTTTCAAAAGGCCTATCCCATCATCCACAAAATGGGTGAGTAAGGAAATGACTCTTGACTCAATATCTAAAACAACTTTAAAGTATATTCTGCCCTTAAGAAACTGCACATTCTTCATATTATACCTTTCCAATCTCAGAAAAGAAAAAATGTAGTACAAGAACTGGACTGTGAGTCCTCCAAGAGAAGCTGCTGGAAAGATTAATCTCTTGCTATTTTTCATTGCAGCCCAGAAGAGCACAATCCTAGAAAATGCATTTTAGGTGATAATAGGACAGTGTGATCCTGGGAAAAGGGGTGATTTTGAGCCACAGAAAACCAGCTAATAAATGAAACTAATATATATAGTGCAAGGTGCAAAGAAATTTTAGATTTTATGTTTAACTCACGACACCATAAAGATTTCTTTCAAAACAATAATAATAGAAAAACAAAGGGGAAGTTCATGGCTTCCACTTTATTCTAAAGTACTGATAGTCCTTAACTCCAGCTCTGTAAAGATCTAGATTAGCATTTCCTAAATGTTAGTATGTACACAAACCATCAGAAGACTTTGTGGCAATGCAGGCTCAAATTCAGTTAGCCTGAAACTTTTTGCATTTGTGACAAGTTCTGTATTACACAGATGTGGAAAGTTCAAGGAGTATACTTTGAGGAGCAAAGATTTAAAAACTTTGGAACTAATCAGAAGAAAATATGTGGGATATTAATTAACAACAACACAATTAGATGTATGAGGAAAGGTAGTTACTTGTGAACACAATAATGAAGCTAAGAAGAGAAAAAATAATGAACCAGTGTGAGGATCAAAAATGTTAATGACATTTGGGAGAGTTTCCTTATTCCACAGACAGCAAGGACTAGAATTGGGTGTCCATGACAACATAAATGGACAGTGAGTGGGAAGTGCTGAATATCAAAGTGGATTACTAAGAGACACTGAGCAATCTCCTAGCAAGAGTTTGGGGAGATTTAAGAAGATGCTTACTTCTGGAAAGAATTTTCTTTGTCTTTTCTTTAAAAATATCTTCTTGGAAAATATGTATAGAATGGTCATATTAGTGTGGAAATTTTCATAATATTTTTATTTAAAAATAACTTAGAAGCCAATTGTATATATCAGAACTGGTAACAGACCTCATGTACAACTCAATTTTGGCTACTTGATTCACTAATTTTGTGGTATTGGGAACTGTCCTTTGGAAGATGATGTTTATTAGTTGGCTTCATTTTGCATATTACAAACCTGTGTAGCTTTCATTCTTCTCATAGCTAATGAAGAGAAAAGAAAAAGCGTAATTTTTTAAAATCCCAAGTTCACAATTTATGAGTAGAAAGCACAACAATATAGTTCCATGCAAAGAAAGGAAGGAAGGGAGGGAGGAAAGAAGGAGGATACAGAGAAAGAAAAGACAAAGAGAAAAAGAAAAACAAAAATATTGAAGATGAAGAGGTTCATGTTTGGCCAAATTCTGTTTACTCCTTATCCTTCATAGAAAAATCCTTTTTGTTTTCAAAAGAGCGTTGTGTTCAAATTATTCTCTGAGAATTATTAAAAGGAAGAAGAAATTTTCATACTGCATTTTCTCCATAATTTATTATAGACATCTCTTATGATCCTTGCTTTGATAACATTAGGCTTCATGGGGCAGTAACATGGTAGAAAGCCAAATAAGAAAACTAGGCGATGAGGATAACATACATAAAATACTCTTTATTTGCCAGAAACTGATTCTGGTGGGTTTTGCATATTAACAATTGAAGGCAAAGTTGTGTGAGGGTGAATCCAGATGTTTCAGCACATTCTTGCAATGTATTAGCATCTCTGACCATAGGTCCCAAGGCCAGTGCTAGATGGCAGATTGGACCTCACTGTAAATTCAGTCAAGTTGTTCTCTCTCTATTTCTCCCAATAGACTAATACTTTTTTTTGAAATAATATTTACAAAATGCTTTGTGACTCTCAGAGTAGGGAGTAGCTCCCTTTTCTCAATATCTTTTTCTTAAACTCAAACACTAGGTACCTCTGCAATTTATGAAGGCTAAATCTAGATTATAATAATTTTTCTAATACAAAGATTTGTGACAAAGTCCTCAGCTATGTACTCACATGAAGCAACAGATGTATAATTGGTTAAAAAAAAGTCAAAATGATCAGAGAAAATCTCCTTTGTCCTCATAAATTGGAATCATAGGGACTGAGGAAGTACTTGGGCCTTCATGTAAGTAGTCAGGAAGGGAAATCTATTAGTTTGGGGTTCTCACCTCTCTTTTGATGGAAAGAACTTGCATATCTTCTGTCTTTAGTGGAGTTACATAGGGAGTTTGGGGGAGATGAGAGGCATGGAAGAACATGTGTTCCTCAAAGGTACCCAAGCAATAGTGTGAGGAAACATCTGTTCAGCAAGAGGCTGATGACAGCCACACATTGCAGACAGGGTGATTGAGAGGAGGTGGAGAAGAACCAGAAACAGGTCAAAAATAGGGATCTCATTTGTAGTTCCCCTGATTTCTGCTCTCTGGCTTTCCACTTCCAGTCAGCTGAGAATTTGATTCAGCATATGAAGAAAGGTTGAGAGTCATTTCCTAGGTGTTATTAACTAGCTATCCCAGAGTGCTCTGAGTGATTAGAGGAACTGATTTTAATTATAAGGCTCCGCATCTAATTTAGAACCATTTAAATTTAACATACAAAGCATAAGTTTCCAAACCAAAATTATAAATAGATCCTGCTAAAAGAAGTTATTTGAAATATTAGCAAAATGGCTTAGAACTCCTTTGGAGAGACAAAAAAGGAGTCCTCAAAAATTAACATTATTAATAATTTCTTAGTTGTGAGGTCTTAATGCCTTGTTAATTTAAGGGATTCAGAATATTCCAAACTCTGTGTTAAAAATAATAGCTAGGGACTATTTTGCCACCAGTATGTGGGTGGCAGGAGGAAGTGGAAAAATAAAAATTCACAATGCCTAATGATTTATTAATGAGTTTCATCTTCTTTTTGGAATGAGAACCACTAATAACATGTGTGTCTAATCACTCACTGGTGGATGGAATGTTTTCAGTCATCAACTCAAGAGACAGACACACTTCATTATTTGCAAAAGGGAACCTTAACAAGTGACACTCCTTTAGCCATTCTCAGACCTCCACATTTGCAGACAAGCTGGCAAACAAAAGTTGTCCTTGAAGCTTTCCATCTGGGTCCACTAACTTCGATTAGGAACTGAAAGCAGAGTTATTTGTTTGCTTTGTTTTAAGAGTCTTTTGCTAACAAAGATGCATCATTACTTTGCTGGGTAGAAGGGCCCAGAATAGACCATTGCTATGTTATGATTCCAGAAGCAAAGAAAAAAAATCACCAGAATTTCTTATTGGAATCTATTAATTAAAGAATTTATTCATTCAGTAAATGTGGAATTAATGAAGTAAGGATTGGATGGATAATTTTGGAATCTAAATTTTGTGAGGCTCTTCAAAAAGTAATATATTCTTCAGACATATGCTTTGGTGTTCTCTATGATTGAAGACCTTCAAAAGAGGAAATTTTAAAATAATATCTGCTCAGAAACTTACACTGTCTCTTGTTGTGTTTCTAGTATCATAACAAACTCCTTCCTAGGGGATACAAACAAAGGAGTATGAAGTATCTATGTATGTTCACTTGTTATTACTCTCCAGGATCAATACTTCTACTAAATATATTTATTTGGCAGTTCATTACCTTTGGATGACTTCCTTGGAATCCCTTCTGTTGCTTGTGTTGCCCTCCCTTCTGCTGATCTTGCTTCCTCTGCATTTGACTGACTTTTACCTGCTGTAGGTACGGGGGATACCGCATGAGCAATGTGAGCCCTCGCACTTAGGAATTTAGGAGTCTGTTGGACATAGTGTAGGGGAGAGTACCCTATCCTTCATCAAAATGAATTGCTTTCACTTTTGAAATTTTGGAACCTTGTTCTCTAGTTCAGAAGGTTTCCCTGACCTCCTCTAAGCATAAGACTACTGGATTAAAGATGTAATTTATTTGTGTTCCTACCATAGAAAACAATGACTGACATATGGTAAGTGCTCTATCAATGTTTGTACGAGAGTAATTTCTTTCTGATTCAGTTACTTCCTGAGATTGCATGTATAGTTAAACAAACAACTTACATTTATCTGGAGCTTGATGTTGAAAAATGTTCTTACATATCTTGTCTCTTGACATAGTAAAAGAAAGAATTATAACCACCTGGATGAAGAAACTGGAGCTCAGCCTGACTAAATTATTTACCCAGGCTCAAACAACTACTGAGCAAGGAAGCCAGGATCTTAGAAAACTTTTCTTTTTACCACATCACATATTCTTTAATATTGGGTATGTCCTTCTGTATGAACAGTGGTTCTCAAATTTTGTTCATCAGAATCTCCTGGTAGTGGTAATGGTGGGGGGTGGTATGTGTGTGTGTGATTTTGGACCCCCCCAGAGTTTCTGATCATTTGCCTTTTTAAACAACTTCTCAAGTGATCCTCAAGCTACTGGCCAAGGACCACACCTTAGATGTTTTTTTCTGTCAGTTACTTGTGCTCACTTGTCCTGAACAAATGCTTTGCTATGTCATCTTTAACAACTCATCCAGTTTAGATGGGTTCCGCTTGTTTTGTGGCAATCAGAAGAGCTATGTGAGTTCCTCTTATACCTGTTTAGTTAGTGTTTCCCAACTTGTTTTTTTTTTTGACAAATTCGGTCCAAGAACCACATACAATAGCATCATCAGAGTACTTAACAGAAAAACCCATTCCTGGGGCATAGTTCAGAACCAGAGGCCCAGCAGGAAGCCCATTTAGCAAATGACCCCCTTGAATTACATATGTAAGGCAAACTTCTGCACTAAAAGTGCTCTAAGATTGACTTTTCACTTGCTTCTCACCAGAATGAAAAAGCTTCTTCAGTATCCCTCCTAAAGTTAATTTTCCTGATTGTCTCTGAACCCTTTCCAACTTGTTTAAGTAGCAGGGGATGAATTTTGGGAGATATTTTCACAGAGGGCTGCATGCCTTGCCCAGGTGTGGGTTTCTGCCCAGTATTTACAGAGAAGTTTTTTAATAGGTAGTGTTTTGGGAAGTGACTACTGAAATGGACTGGGCAAAGGAAAAATGCTGCTTTAACTTTTTTGAATTTTATATTTAATCTTCCAGGCTGGAACTTGGTTCTTTGTGATTATCATAAATGACATGACATGCTATCTGCTCTACTTAAATATTTTAAAAATTACTTTTAGATTTTTGAACTCCTTAACTTGTCCAAACCACTTTCATTATTGACTACAACTTCATTAATTTTAGTGGAAAAAAATAGCATTGTTTCAGGGGAAATTGTTCATTTTGGAGAAGGCCATCAAGTGATTTGGAGAAATCTGTGAATTTCTGTTGTTTTTCAAGATGGTGGGAATTGCCATATTAGTTTAGGAACCTGTTTCATTAAGGTGGTCTGAGAACTTTGGAGTGAATATAGTGACAAAGTTTTAATTGGTCTGGAGTAGCTAAGCTGAGCAAGTCTTCCCAGGGCTTAAGGTCTTAAGAGTAAAACTTTTTCTTGGCTGTGCCAACAATAAATATTTTCTTAGCAGACTCCAGATTTAGTATTGCTGGGTGAAGGGTGGGCCTCCAAAGGTGGCAACTGAGGAGGCAGAGACATCTCCGAGAGACTGGGAGTCATAGAATCTGAGTCATGGAAAGGCCTAATGAGGCCAATGAGCCATCAACTTGGACACCTTCACTTGGTAGATGAGTAAGCCAAAGCCAGAACAGTTACGTGACTTATCCAAGACCCCAGGATTGACACTTGGATCAGATGATTTGTGACCAGTGTTTGTTTGTATCCTAGTACCACTCTAATGGGAGAGAAAAAAGCAAAACAAAATAACAACAACAAAAAACACTTCAAATCAGATAATGCTATGTTTTTTTCACAAGGAACTTCATTCTGGAACACTTCATAAATAACACAATTTCTAGGGTCCTATATTGGTTTACTATTGCTGCTATAATAAATTGCCACAACTTTAGTGACCTAAAACAACACAAGTTTGTTATCTTACAGTTCTAGAGATCAGAAGCTCACAATGGGCCTCACTGGATTAAAATCAAGGTTCCAGCAAGGCTGCCTTCCTTTTGGAGACTCCACAGAAGAGGTTTCCTCTTCCTTCGCCTTTCCCAGCTCCAAGATGCCACCTTGATGGTGCCATCATTCCTTGACATCATTCCGTGATGGGTGGTCTGCACCACTTTGATTTGCAGCAAGGGCTTTTGCAGTCCTCCTAGCATATCAGGCACCACATTTTTCCACAGTTAAGGACCTTGGTGATTACATGGAAACCCACCTGGATAATTCAGGGTACTCTCCTCATCTCATGCTCAGTTGATTAAGTTTTAATTTCCTGTAACCTTACTTATCCTTATAACATAACATACTAATATGTTCCAGGGAAAAATAAGTCCAATTAAAGAAATACCTATCAATTATAATTTAAATATTCAAAGCATGATCCCAGAATCAACACTATTGCTAATACCTGGGAACTTGCTTGTTATGCAAATCTTAGGTTCTATTCCATATGTATTGCAGCAGAAACTCTGGAGCTGGGATTCAATAATTTGTCTTTTAGCAAGTTTTCCAGGTGATTCTAAGGCATGCTAATGTTGAGAAGCACTGTTTAAAGTAATATAAGGATCTAGAATAAAAATACAAGTAAATAATCTGTTTTGACTTAATTTGATCAGTTGGTAAAGAACTGCATATTTTGCTTTCTGTTTCTAGTTAGAATTTAAGATTCCATGAAGGTAAGGAATCTGGAGATGTTCTGAAGCCTTTGAGGATGCACAGAGACCAGCTAACACACACCATTTGCATCTGTCCATTTCCATATTGATCTGGGCAATTATTATTTTTTTATTATTATTGTTGGTGGAAGTGAGGTTTGAACTCACAACTTCATGCTTGAAAATCAGGAGCTCTGTTGCTTGAGCCACACCTCTAGTCTGTTTTGCTCTGGTTGTTTTAGAGATGGGGTCTTGAGAGCTATTTGCTCAACTGGCCTCAAACCGCAATCCTCCCAATCTCAGCCTCCCAAGTGACTAGGATTACAGTCATGAGCCAGGGGTGCCCAGCTAATTTTTATTATTGATTGATTTATTATTTACTTTTTGGAGGAGAAGCAAAATTGTATAAGATTTCATTTGGGAAAAAAGGTTACTGCCAATTTTTTTTTTCTGAAAACAACTGAATGTATTAAATGTTATTTACAACTTCATGTAGTAGGTCCAGAAGGATTCTCCCACATGTTCATTTGTTGACTTCTACTGTACATCAAACTGAGTATGATAAAATGTATAGCATTGGGCCTGGAGGCTTGGGCACCTTTTGTTAGGATACTTGGGTTAGTAAAAGTATTCCAGACTGTCTTTTCACCTTCAAAGCAATCAACAACCTTTGTCTTTGCTATGTCTCATGCAAACTGAGGCTCTGAGACCAGGATTAACTTTCCCAAGTCCCCTCTCTAGATACTGGGCTTCGTACAACATTGCACAGACTATTGAGGGTCCATCAGCACATCATCTGTGGCAGATGGTGGAGTTTGAAAACAAAGATGATCACTGGAAAAATCAAACAAAAAAAAAAAATAAAGGCCTAAAATAAAGCAAAGATTTGTCCAACTGCTGTTCACCTGAATCTTACCATAGAGAAGAGCTTTCCCTGGAACAGGCGACACCCTAAATGACCAAGTGTAAATGTCATGGGAAGAAATCAGTATGAAAGAATTCTTAATATTTGCTTCCTACAGCATTGTGTGAGGGCAGAGTTTCTTCTTTAACAGACAGAACTTTCCAGGTAAAAGCAAGGGGCCCTCTCTGGCACTCTTGTACCCTTGGATTTTTGTGCTTCCACCATGATTTCTCTCTTCACTCCATATCTGCAAGGTGGAACATCCTGAATTTATCAAGTTGTCTTTCTCCTGTCATTTTAAAAAAAAGGCCTCTTGGATTTAGGCCTCTTTTCAAAACCTTTCTCAGTGAAGAGTTCAAAATTTAAAAACTGAAATACGTGACAAGCACCGTACTAAATCCTTGGGTTATAGGATTGAGCCAAACAGATATAATTCTTGGCCTTGCTAAGCTTAAATAAGGCTGTACACTGGATTATGTAAATCCTTTTTTCTTTTGGCTTTCCGCTAGTCCAAATGATCTGATTACTTTGTGATGTGACTTATTTGTTATTTTCACATTTATCTCTGATATACATAAGCTTTCAAAGCTAACATTATAGTGATCTGAAATCATATGCTATTTTAAAGAAGATTATTTAGATTATATTTTCAACTGCCTTCAGGCTGTTTCCATTTTTACATGGGCTACTTCCTCTCCTTGGTTTTCTGAGTCTAATTAGGCTTGAGAGGTATCATAAAATAGGTCAGGCAGATTTGGATTTCAATCTTAGCTTTGCTTCTTTCTTTATGTCTGTCTGTCTCTGTTTCTCCCTATATATGTGCACACATATATAATTATATGTATATAATTACATGTAAATTTGGGATTTTTAAGCTATCTCTAAGCCTCCGTTTTCTGTTAAAATGGAGATTTATATTACCATGTAAGATGATTGTAAAGATTAAAATGTGTATTTATATGAGTCTACATATGCATGTGTTTGGGTACATACATATTTAAATGTAGACTTGTTTATTGGGAAGCATAACTGAAATATAAGGGGTGCTCAAAGATTGTCAGTCTCTACTTCCCCCTGTGCAACTAGTCTCACGACGACGGCTCCTTTGGCTCCCTTTCTCCTCAGTCCCAAAACCCAAATCCTTTGTATGGGTGTCTAGATTAGCCTCCCATCAGTTTTGTCTTTAATCCCTCACCTGGAATTTCTCAAAGCAAGCTTTCACTGTGTTACTCCTTGGCTTCGGCGTATGCTGCAAATTGTTTCTGTCCCTTGCAGTACTCTGGTGTTCTTGGTGTTTCACTTTGATTTTAGTCTTGATAAAACTTCTTCCTTCATCTCTTCCAAAATCTGTGCTTTCTGATAATACTCGCTTTTCTTTCCTTAGTTGTAATATGTTCAGTTTTACCTCTATGTCTTTGCTTATAATATGGTAGGATTTTATGTTGCCTATGAGCCAACTATAATTGTGAAAGAAAATGCCTAAATGTTTACTTATGTGCTACCTATGCTTGTATGATTTATTAGGTCTTTTTGATTGTATACTACAGAAGTCAAATTAGCTTAGCCAAAGTAAGTTATGATTTCATAGAAGCCACGTACAATTTTCACCACTAAACTGAGAGAGAACAGTGGTTCAGCAGTCTTTGGGACAGCTGAAACCAGAGACCAGACTTGCCTTGGAATTCTCTCAACTCTTATGACAGTTTTTGCTTCCTCCCTGAAGGATTGTTTCTTCTGGATCTTTGGCTCCCAAGACCTCTTCAAAATGAGGAGGTTGACTCCCTTTGAAGGATTCCAATTGGTCTAATTCAAGTCAGGTGTCCACTCCTGGACTAGTTAACTCTGTCTTGGCAGCAGGCTCGTATAAAATTTTATGAAAGTGTGGGGTGTGTGTGTGTGTTGGGATACGGCTGGGAGAAGTTCACAAGTTAAGTAAGGGAAGAATATGCTATCAATCCCGTAGATGTATCATTATTAACACCACTTCTGGATGTCTGGGAAAGGATCCATGCATTTTGCATTTGTTGTCACGGAAGGAACCCTTTTTCATACAATGTTAATGATTTGCTATCAATGAGAGAGATGCTATGCTGATTTTTATGACCTACTAGCACATCTGAAAAGATATTTATTGTGCTGATATGACTTTAATAGCAAGGAACTTACAACAATAAGCTTGTGAATATATTTAATTATCATTTATCTATCTGATACAACCACCAAAACAGCTATATAACCTGCACAGTATATCACATAAAGTTTAAACTTAAGATTTCAACTCTTTTGAACATGTATTTCTCCAAAAACTACCTCGTGAAACAATCTGTTTTCACCACTGATTGTATGTAGTTCACTGCTGAGCCTGACAGAGCTATAAATACTTCCTACTTCTACCCAGTTCAACTGTTATTATAGATGATATATTTTGATATCGAGTATACAAAGAATAAAAATGGCAAATGTAGAACCATTATTAGAATAACAAATAATATCATAATTAAATTATTCATTAAAGTTGTTTCTTGTCATATATTGATGAAGCCCTTAAAATTTAAGAAAATCTTTATCGAGTTCATTTCTATCAAAATTAAAAAGCACATAAAAAAAGTGGGCATGTAATTCAGATTTGAGACTCCTAATGACCCTGTGATTTCTCTGTAAGTTTAATAACTGAAGTGAAATGTTAGCATTTAACAGTTGGAATCCTCTCTGATTCTGGTTACCTTCCCAGATAAGCTGATGACACAGCATGAGAGCTTGTACAGGATAAAAAGATCCTCTCTGTTTGAGCTAAGATACCCTCTCCTACTGCTTTGCCTTCCGTGTGTCTGTGTGGGCCTAAACATCTGGTAGGCCACTTATTATTTGTGAATGAGGGCAATTACCCATGGCACAGGTGTGTTATCCTCTGAAAGATCTTATTTCATTCTAATATGGACATGTCTGCAAATAATTTATGAGGAGCTCTTATATTATAGTCATCTTTCCCATGGAGAATAATTGCTAATCTTCTTTTTCCTCTTTTTTTCCTTTCCTTTCTTTCTTTTTAAATGAAGGATTAGGCTGTGACATATTTTAGCTAGGATGTTAATTGTAGCACCTTTGATGAAAATATGAATACTAAATAAAACACTAGTCTTTACCTCTAAACCTTAGAGGTATCCTTGTAAACCATATTTGGTATAACTTACAAAATAAATTATTTTAGGATCATATTACCCATGTAGTTAATAGGCTCTTGGCAGCACTTTCCTTCAGTTTTGGGCCATTCCGTCTGTCTCTCTTAAATGTTAGAAGTAGATATAGAAGTCTGGTGGCCAGCATCACAGTCACTTTTTTAAGTGTGCAGATTCTATTAACTTCCTTCTTGTTTTTCCCTTTTCTATTATTCATAGCTTGGTTCTGTGAAGAATTCCTTGAAATTGAAGAAGATCTTAACTCCCAGAAAAATAAATAATCATCATTTGCATTTTACATGTTTGCAAATAATTACTATAGTTTATTAACAGACACGGCAGGACTTTGGACTCATTCCCTAGCAGGCAGCATTCTTTTGAAAGTCCATTGGAGTTCTTTGAAATTAAAAACAGTGCATCTTTCCTCTTCACACAGGCTATGTTCTAAGTATGGTGTCTTCAATAGGTGTTTATACACTGAGATATGTATAACACAAGAAGAGACCGAGCTTAAGGGTCAAAATCAATTTCTAGTAGCCAGATTATTTTGGACAAACCACTCAACCTCTCTCTGAATTCAGCAAACTGGTCAAGCATGCAAACTGGACAACAGACACGGGTTTGAGTCTTGGCTCTGTCCACTACTCACTATGTGACCTCTCTTAAGCTTCAGTTTTCTAAATATAAAATGAGGATAAAAATCATGTCAAAGTAAGATAAATTTGTCCAAAATGTTTCACACAGTACCTTATTAGAGAAAAGCATTTAATTTCTTAGGTTGCTACTTCTATTACCATTTTAAGTGCTCTGTGGATATTAACCATTACAATTAATAAGCACAAAGCAAAAATTAATCCCTGTCCTGCCTATCTCAGAGGTCATTGTAAATGTCAAATGCCAAATAGTGGCATAATGTATAAAGCACTACATAAACATAAAGTATACTACTTTATGTTTACTGTTTTGATATTTTGTGAGTTATACTATGCTGTGTGAAAGAATCCTTGCTTTTAGTAGTGCCAAAAATTTGGAACTTCTTTCTTGCTCACTGTTGTATCAATAGCACTTAGCATGGTGCCAGGCAAATGAGTAATTGCAGAAATTCTTATTGAGTGAAGTTATTGTGTTACTTACTTTGCCAATTTTTGAAGCTTGAAACCAATTCTAACCCTTTCTTTTACTGATGAGTTTGTTTTACTCTTACTTGGTTAAAACATTGAGGTTAAATTCTAGATTTTTCTACTCAAAAGTCTGGAGAAGAATTTAACTGAATGGAATGCAAAATCATTAAATGTGAGAAAAAAGAAAATGGAAAGGCAGCATCTCCCTTATATTCTCGTCTCTCAATAAATATTCAGTGGATTTGGTTAGCAGGGAAGAAGTGGAGAGCTAGCAGGGACCAGAAAATCAGGTAGAATAGGGAATCTAGAATTATGGTTACAATAAACAGCTAAGCTGCTTCATGTTAGAAAGAATTAAGAAAAAGAGCTTTTTTTTATATTAACTGTTTTATTATAAAATAGACAAGTAAACAGCCAGATGAAGATGTACATAGCACAAGGTACATGGCAAAGGTATAGGCTATCAGTGCCTTCTCTAGTACCACTCTTCCAGTGCCTCAATGTCTTCACCAACCTGACCTCCATCACCTAGGGATTTTTAGGGAGGCTTCATCTGTAGGCACAGTTCCTTGTTATCTCTATCTCAAAACAGCTGATTTTAAAGACTACTTGTTTCTCATCTTTACTTCTGTCTCTCACAAAATAGAAATAAATAGGGCACTAAAAGTTATCACAACAGCAAAGGAAAGAAGGTAGAGGGGGAAGAGAGAAACCACATTTTAAAAAGCCAACAAATAATATAATCTTGAATTTCTTGCAGTAAATTTAATTTAAATGAGTTAGGTATTTGCTACTTTATGGAACTACATTATTATTCTGAAAAACATAATATTTTCTTTTGGCAAACCTGGGGTTTGAACTGAGGACCCCATAGTTGGTAGGCAGGCACTCTACCACTTAAGCCACTCCACCAGCCCAACATTTTCTTACCAGACCACACTCATGTCTCCTTATAGTTTATCTGAAGGGCTGAATAGGAAGTGATTTGATGTCCACACTGGCTTTTATTCTATATAATGTTTCCATTCTCAAATGAAGAGGTCACTGGAAGTCTAGAGGTTGTCTACTTTAGATTAAATAAGAATATTGATTATTTCAGTGGCTCTCAACTTGAGCTGAGCATCATATTTACTTGGGAAGCTTCTGTAAAATATGAATGTTCTTCAGACCCCTTATCCAGGAGATTGAGGAGTTGGGGGTAAAAGGTTTCAGGTTTGTATATTGAAAAGATTTGGATACAGGGGATTTTGATTACAGAAACCACTGGTCTAGTTAAACATAGTTATTTTACAAAGGAGGAATTTTTAACCAAGAGGCAGGAAGCGACTATGAATATACTACTCTGGTATGGAAGAGTTGCTATGAGTTCAGGCAAGGGTTTGAAGATGCTTAGCACAGAAGCATTTATTTATTTATTAGGACAACTGAAGAGAAAACCAGGGCTCCTATGTGATAGTGAGTAAGTCCTCAAGACTGAAACTTTTTCTCCTGTTTCTCACTCTGATCTCCCAGCCATTTGCCCCTACACAGCATGTTAGAGCCTTGCTGGGGTAGGTAGCTCAAGCATAGTGAAAAAGAGGTTAATGCCTCACCTGCCGGAAACAAATGTAAAAAATGGTGAGGCTCTCATGTTGCCTTACGTAACCTGTGTTCTTAATACTGGAGCCTTTGAGTACAAACGCAAATATTAGTTATCTTTCTCCCATTAATTATTGTCACATAGATTTAAAGGGTCAGAGATTTGGACATTAATGCCTCATTCAGTGTGGGAAAAGTAGCACTCTGCACCTTGGCTCCTGTTTTTCTTTCTGGTTGACTGACTGCAGAGCAATTGTTTCTGCACAAACTCAGCAGACTGGCAAAATGCTAATTTGCATAGGGCAGCTATTTTCATAGTGGAAAGGGGATGCGTCAAAGTCGCTTTTGACTTTAGGTAAGGCTGTAGGTCTCAGAACTTAGTGTCTTCACCATGATTTGTGACTGCTCTTTTTCTGTATTTGTATATCTTAGTGTGTTTCTTTGGGCTTTCTCCTATGGCACACAATTTTCTCTCCTGCAAACTAACCAAGGAAAGTCCAACATTTTTGTGTTGTTTTCCTTGTATCTCATGCACACGACATAGGGAGGTAAAATACCTGGGTTCTGGTCTCAGCTAACTATGGGGCTTAGGCATGTCCATTAAGCTTTTAGAGCCTTGTATTCATCATAAAAGGGGAATAATAGGTATGTAGCTTATTATATAGATGAAATGGGGATTTGGAGGGCAAAATAGTAAACAATTGTAACTTGTGTAATTATTTTCCCTATCACTGATTGCTATTCCCAATGGGAAGTGAACCCTATTGGACCCCTTGGGGAAGTGGTGTTTCTTTTATAGGATCTTTATAAAGACTCAAGTCCAAAGTAAAGAATGTATTTGAAATTTTGGGGGAGCCAGTTCTTAACAGGTGGTGAGATCATATGAAGATACCACCAAGCATGTGAATGGATCAGCAGGAGAGCATCATCTGGCAGTCAGACAGAAAGAGCAGTGGCCAGATATGCTCACCTGGCAGTGGACAGGTGGAGAGGCAGCAGGAGAGCAACATCACTGGCTGCAGTGCTTGACATTAGTCACATTCCTATGGAAATGCTACAATTTTACAGCACACTTATGGAAGGGAACTGACAGATTCTATTGGATGTTCACTTATACTTTATTTAAGAATAAAACCAACAAGCTACATCTCCCAACAGTTCTGTGCCAGCAACACCTTGAAGGAGAATAAAAATAATATTAAGCTTAGTGTGGTGGCCTGATC
Source organism: Castor canadensis (assembly GCF_047511655.1). Lineage (NCBI taxonomy): Eukaryota > Metazoa > Chordata > Mammalia > Rodentia > Castoridae > Castor > Castor canadensis. The sequence continues at coordinate 149,286,623 of NC_133389.1, read as the reverse complement.
TTTAAGAATACTGTAATGTTATGAGAGGATAGGCCTTTCTTTTGTGGGAAGAAAAATTATTGCTGGAAAAATACTGGCTAGTACATAGCTTATTTCTTTTCAGAAATGCAGCTTTTGGTTACCAGCAGGAGTATCATCTGTTTTGGGGTGCAATTGGGTGTATATCTAGCAAAGGGGTATTGCTTATTTGCTGAGGGAGCAGAGTGCTGGCTGTGAATAGAATGATAGGACAATTTGCTCAGGTAGTGTAACCCTTTGGATCATGGAGGAAAGATAAAGTCTTTCAAAGAGTTATAGGAGTTGGCTGGATAAATATTTAATAAAAACTTTAATAAAAGGAATGAGTGACAAGTCTACTGCTTCATTTATAGTAAACTCACTGTTTTCAGGTTTCAGTTCTAATACTCAGGACACTTGTTAGTGAATGTCAAGTCCACTAGTAGATGGTACCAGGTTTGCTTTGAAGTTCAAGAATATCACCAAGGAACTGGGCTCCTTGATCCTTCTGCTCTGTCATACTCAATAAGTTGACAGTATCATTCCTCAAGTTCTCAAGATGGATAGTTAGTGTCTCTAAGCCTTATATTATAACAAACATTTGTTCTTTATACAGAAAGAATCAAGATTAAGAAAAGGGAGGACTTTCCTACCTCAATCCTGATGTATATACTGGGGTTAGGTGAATTTTCTCTCCCACAAAATGATTGGTGCTTTCAGAGGAGGTAGGAGTAAATTACTATCTATGACACATTTCTTGTGGAGAAATACTACATTTATTATGATTATTCCTAAGCATCTAGGAAAGTGCTTACTCCATAGTAGGGACTCAAGAAACTTTTAACTAAATGGTAAATGGGTGGATCCAGATAGCCAATCAATAACTGAGAATTGATTCCAATAATAAGTTGCATTTATTGAGAAACTAAGTGCTCCAGACAGGTAATACATATCACTTCTAATTCTTACAGTCATTGTATAAGGTAGATTTTGAAAATCTACATTTTATATACTAAGGAACTAAGGCAAAGAGATCTTGAAAACTTCTTTAAGGTCATAAGCCTAGAAAGCAGCAAGTCTCTGTGGTTCTAAAATTCAACCTTCTTCCATAATAATATGGTATCTGTCTATGTTGAGGCACGGTTTTTGGTTCTCCTTGGCTTGTCTGAAATAACTATTTTATTTAATATCCATAAGGCCTACAGAATCTCTGGTAGAACGTGAAGCCTTTAGGTAGTACCTTCTCCAAACACCCATTTTTATAAAAGAATCAGACTGAATGGGAAGACAGAAGGTAAACCAAAATGGTGACAGATGAAAGATGAATTTCTTGTTTTTGTTTATTAACCTGATTTAACTATTATACATTATTAAACATTATATACATGTATTAAATTACTACAATGTGCCCCATAAAGATCATGTCTTAATAAAAAATCCTATATATATATTCCAAGGAAAACATCAGACACTTAAATTACTATTGACTAAGAAGTTAAATATGGATTTTTAAAGAACAAATTATTTTAATGCATTCAAATATGAAATAGATAAATTTCTAATGAAGAATTTTATTTAGCGACCTTCCAACCTGTCAAAGACTACTTGCCCAAAAGATAAGTTTGAGATGATGAAAAACAAATTATTGCAGTGAGGAGAAAGGAATAAGATCTCTTATTTCTGGCCAATGTAGATGAATGTCATTTGGATTCAGAGATTGGGGCTTCATGAGAAAGATACTACCAGTTCTCTCCTAACCATTGCAAGCACTGTCATTGATGCCCTACCTCCACCTGGCTCTTTTCCTAAATGGCAGCTCAAGTTATTTTTCAAAATCACTAGACTCCCTCATACCAAAGGGATTTTCATACATCAATCCTTGACTTGAAAGATCTTTCTGGGGGACAATCTCCAAATTTGTACTGCCTAATTGATTGGCCCTCAGAGATTTGCTGAATGTCCAGAAAGGACTGTTGGTGAAGCAAGATAGGAATTTTCAGTAATTTCTCATTTTATCTTTGGTCTCATTCTTCTTCTCTATATCATGTGTGATTTTTTAACCTAATGAAGGGAGAGAGTCAATTCAATGACCTTTATAACCTAGCAGTTATCAGGTGGAAGAGAATGGTCTGTTGCTTCACTTATTGACTTGTTTATTCTTTATTCGTGGATTTTATTTGTGTAGCAAGTAGGAATCCTGAGCGAGTGTCAAGAAGACCATGATTCACAGCTGAGATAGGAAGTAGGCCAAAGGATGTTGATTGAGCCTTAACAGGTGGTATTGTTTGAATGTGTCCTCACAGTTCATGTGTTGCAAAATTAATCCAGGATTAATACTCACAATGGACAGTATTGAGAGGTGGAACCTTTAAGAGGTGACTAAGCAGAGCTCTCATGAATTCATTTTTATGAGTAGATTCATTATTGTAAGAATGTGTTTGCTATAAAAGTGAGTTTGAAAGTCAGGCATAATGGCACACTTGGGAGACTGAGGCAGGAGGATCATGAGAATCAGGTCAGCCTGGGTTACATGGTGACATCCTATTCAAATAAAAACAGAGTTTGGCTCCTTACTCTCTCACTCATGATGTGATGCCATGTCTATGATGTAGCAACAAGGCCTCACCAGATGTGGCCCCTTTACTTAAATTTTCCTGCCTTTAGAACCATGAGATAAATAAACTTCTGCTGTTTATAAGTTACCAAGCCTGTGATGTTCTCTGAAAGCAGCAAAACACAGATTAAGGCAACAGGACAATATCCAGGTTGCAGGCAGAGCAGTGGGAGGGCAGGGTAGGAGGGAAAAGGAGTACGAGGTGGAAAAGAAAAAGGGCAGTGGAGAGGTAAATACAAATAAATACTTTAGAAACATCATCTAGAGATGTCAGCCACTACAGACAAGCTTTTCTTTTACTGGCAATAATGCATCTGTAATGCATTATTCAGAGAAGACAATATTTCCAAAGTCAACATGTATGGTGACAACTTTGTCTTGTTGCAGAAGGAAAAAAAATAGTGATGTGGAAGTGCTTCAAGTAAATGAAAATGGATCCACTTCATAATCAAGTAAAAATGCTATGGCTCCAGATCCAGAGAATATTCTTATAGTGGGCTTTTTTCAGCACCCTAAATTTAACCAGATGGAATGCTTTTTAAAGCACCGCCCTATTCAAACTTTGGAAGTGAAGAATTTGTCTTTTAATGGTAAATTTGCATTCCATCAAAAGATGGAACACATCATCCTCAGCTTACTTATTACCCAGAAATAAATTATAATTTAATTTATTTTGCTTTATGGTCTATGATGAATACCTAGATTTCAGAAAATTTATTTCAGACATGACCAAGTAGAGGTATACAAATGACATGGGTTGAGACACATGAAAAATGTGAACTTCATTTCTGGTATACTAAAAGCCATGTAACCACAAATTCTTGTTGGTTTTAATATGAATATCCTATTTCACAAATGCCAAATACTTAGGTTAGAGAGAGAATACTCACTACCCCAAATATGGAAAAATTAATGCAGCTGAATTATTAGTAAAGGAGGATCTAGTTGCTGAAATGCAAATAGGTCAACAGCAAGTTAACATAATCCAACAGGGAACCATGGGGTTTGTAAAAATTCTTGGTTTGGAAATAGTCCCATATGCTACTGAAATAGCATCTTGATTTTCTGATAGCTACGACAAGTGGAGGCTCTAGCGGTAGAACGAGTGCCCATATTGCTCTAATTTCTGTACAATGGACTATGCTTTTGTCAGTCAGCAGGTTGAGATAGACATCTGTTGGTAATAGGAGGAAAAGCAAAATTTTGAAAGTCAACAAATATTTATTGAATGTCAACTATGTGTCACGCTCTGTAGTAGACCCTGGGAATTTGAGAGGTGATAAAGAAGAAACAAAGGTGCTTGCTTATCCTTGAGGATTAAATCTAGTGAAAGATCCAGACATGGAAACTGTCATGGTGAGATTCAGACTTGAGATTCACTTTCAGAACAGTGGGACCCAGAGAAACAGTTACTGTGGGTGAGGAGAGGTTTGCTGGAGAAGATGACATTTGAACTGGACCTTGAGAGTGATTGGGTCTTCACTGGGCCAAGAAGGAGGAGGCAGGATAAGCATTCAGGCAAAAGAAGATCACCTCCAAAAGCCAGGTTTGGTAACTCACCTGGGAATGGCAAATGAGTTGACTTGGCTGGATCAGTGTGTGAGAAGGATAGCATTGTGACTTTTGAATCTTGTCTACATCAGCTTGGAACACTACAATGACATACTATATACCGGGTGGCTTATAAACAATAGGAATACAGTTCACACAGTTTTGGAGGCTGAAGGTATAAGGTTAGGTGCCAACCTGATTTGGTGAGGGCCCTCTTCCAGGTCAGGAATTGGACCTCATTGTGTCCTCACATCACAGAAAGAGGACTGGAGAATACTCTCAGGTCTTTTATGACGGCACTAATTCTACTTGTAAGGTCTCCTCCCTCTTGATACAATTATCTCTGAAAGGCCCCATCTCCTAATACTTTCACAAAGGGGTAAGAATTTTAGGGGCACACAAACATTTGAGACAGTCCTGTCTGGACATTATTATCTTTAGTTTACAGATGAAGAAACTGAAACTCAGAGAGGTTAAGGAGCTTCACCAACATCACTCAGCTAAGGGTTATTTTTACAGCTTTAGTTTCAAAATCATGAATAGTTTTATAAATAGAGCACTACTGAATTTTGCTCAATGATATTAAAATGCTAATATGAAAGAACATGATTTCATAATAAGAAATGCTAAACAGGGTGAACTCCAAATAATTAGGAGTGAGTTATTATATACAGGCCTGCCCTCGGCCACCCAACACCCCTTGCTTGGCCACTTTTTTCAGAAAATGAACTTTCTTGGGAAATTTCTAGATGAGATCCTTCGACCTGAGGTTCCCTGGAGATGTAAGTGGCCCACTTACATCCATTTGTGTGGTTTCCAATACCATACTGATTCACCATAAGAGGAGTGTTAGCCTGTGACTTGGAGGAGAGGCCGAGAGGCAGGCTGGGGTTTCTTGTCTCAGGTCACGAAAGAGGATGCAGCACAGTAAAGAGGAGAGGAAGGATGATTTCCTGTGTGGGAATAGAAAAAGACAAAAATCTTTTGATATATCCTTTAGGAAAAGGGAGTCAGAAAGCAAAGCCCAGTGAAAAAACAGAGTCAAAGAATGTGAATTATAATAAACTCTTAAATAAAAGTAGTTTCATGAGGTCAGGGCAGGAAAGGGGTACAAAAATATGAGAAGAATAGACCCTATGATGTGGTCATTAAGGGAAAAAAAAGAAATTCCCATGGGAAGAGTTGCTGACCTGTTCAGAAAAAAGAAAAGGAGAGCAGTCTCAATCCCTGGGGTAAAACACACTAAACAACAAATGGCGGGGTTGACTCTTAGAATTCGACATGATAAAATTGCATTTACTACTGACAAAATCTCAAAATTCAGACTACAGATAATTAGTAACCTTATATTACATGTCAAAAACTTACCTAGGCATTCTAAAGTTAGATCAATAAGCTTTTTCAAGCTATCTAGTGTTTTGAGTGAATATATTCAGTTCTCTTTGTCAACACAAAGATAATCTGACAGCTGATTTCATGATAAGCTCCTCTATCGAATAATCCATCAGTTGGATACTTTATTTTTCACAAAAATACAGGATCTCTTATTTACAGAAGTAAAACTAAAGGAGAGAGGAAATTTTGAGTGTGTGTTTCTAGAAGAACAAGGCAGTGTTGTACCACTGAGCTGTACCCCCAGCCCTTGTTTCTAGATCAGAAATGACTTGGTACTATCTAAAAGTCAAGTAAGACAGAAGCAACTCACCAATATGAATTCATGCTGTAAACTTATAAAACATTATTCCAGGAATTATTATTCTATCAAATTTTCATTTGAGACATGGTATAATTACTAAAATAAGAGCAATAAAACAAAAGAAAAATACAAAAATTACTTTAGAGACAAAAATTCTTGTATTTCCATAACACTCCAATAGCAACACATATGTTACATTACCTACAAATAGAATAACTGGAAACAGTTAAATGAAGGTTCATTGAAAATAATTTATAAAATGCCATTCAAAGAAATTGTCGTGTCCTCCACGTGAGTCATTGTATTGTAACTTAATTGCTGTTTGCAGTAACGCCAAAAGAAAATATCGAAATGGCACAAGTAAGAGACAAAAAGGCAAATTTCTGTGGCTCTGGAATCCACAAGTAGACTCACTGGAAGATGGGAAGAAATCAAAGGAGGACACACTTCTGCTTCCAGATTTTATGGCGGAAGGCAAACCCAACAGCTGTAGTCCATTTATTGTTACTGGCAGAGGATATGCTAGGTCAGGGAAGGCTCTAGGTGGAGGTGATTTCTGGAAAGTTCCTCCTCAGTTTCCTCTTTTCTGAATTTCTGCTGAGTTCCATGTAATGGGGAGGTGAGGCGGAAGGCATGGGCATGACAGTTCAGTTGTATGTATGTGATATGTGGGTTGAACTGAAGCCCATCTCAAGTGTCTGCCAATGTGAGAACTAGGACAAGCTCTGCCTGGGGAGAAATCAGGGTGCAGTTGTGATTCTGGGAGATGGTGCTGGACCAAAACCAGCAGTGGATCCTGGATTCTAGCACAACCTGATGTTCTCCTGCTTCCTCAGGGACCTGCTTTTCCAGAGGTACCCCTGGAAGTCCCCACCAGCTTAGTGCCCCATTTGGAACAACACATACATAAGGATATCTTTTTTTGAAGCATTTAAATTCTTCCTCAATTTTTTGCCCAATGTATTTTCTTTTAACAAGGTTTCTTTCAATCAACAAAGCTGGGTTTGAGAGCAGTGAATGTTCTGAAAGAATTTTGGCTTGTATTTTGTAGGTGCCCAGCCCTTCATACGCATGACTGACCTTTTCATCTTCTTTGTAAAGATTCTCTTTTACTTTTCCAGGATAAACTCTCTAGAAATTAGATATTTCAATCAATTTCCTCAAGTGCGGTTCAGGAGGGAATAGAAATTCCTTTCTACTTTTTGACCTGACTGTAGTAAGTTTTCTCAGTTTGGAGACTTTTAATATGACCATTATGTGCATTGGTTGTTTTAGTCTAGTCAGTTAATTTACTGTACATTTGTTTTCTGTTATCTTTAAGAGCTCTAAGAGCTTAACTTAGTTGCATCAATCAGCTTCTTCAAAACTCCTTTGAATTTGTGTTCTAAGAGGTCTCTGTTTTCTAATGCATTCATTAAATTCATTCCAAGTTCTGACTGTCCAAGAAAAGGAATCCAATTGTTCATCCCAAAGTGTTTACCCCAAGGCTTAATCTGGTTTTCTTTACCATTTTGAATGTTTTTCAATCTCTCTTTGGATTTTTCTTCTAAAAGAGTTTTCTCACTCATCTTTTCTACACTTCAGCTTCTTGCAAAAACAGCTTTGTGCTTCCCTGAAGATGAGAATGTTCACTTAAAGTATCTTCTGAGTGCTGTCTGAAGCTGCCCTGTGTTCTTATGATGTAAGGTAGTTTTGGTTGGAGCTATTTGAAATGGCATGCTTTTAAAATGTGTCTTCTAAATACAGAATCTTTCATATAACTTGCATAAATATTTAGATCCTACTTCTTGAAAAGTCTCTATTTCAAGCCCACTTTATATTCTAGCTTAATTGCTATTAGCAATAAAAGTAAGAGAAAAATCAAAATTGCTTTCATGTAGAGACAAAAATCATCTTCCCATATGTCTGGATTTTCAGAAGTAAACTCATTGCAAAAGCAGAGGCACCAATTATCCATAAGGAAGGTGACAAGGTCATTAATCATCAGAAAATGCAAATTCAAACCACAGTGACAAGACATTTTGCTTCTACTAAAATTAAAAAATTGAGTTTTCCAAGTGTTAGTTGGGATGTGGGACAACTAGAACTATTGTATACTGCTGTTAGGATTATAAATTTGTACAGTCTTGTTGGGAAAAAAACTGGCAGTTTTAAAATAAACAATAGATTAGTTACTCTAGGAATTCATCCAAGAGAAACGCATGCACACATCCACAGAAAAACTCCTATTAGTCTTGTACAAAATTCTTGTAGAGTTTTGTTAAACTGTTCACAGATGTATTCATTATAGCTGTAAACAGAAAAACCTCAAGTGTCAATCAACCTGAGGAAAGGGGTAGCAACTTTCTACATATTTCATGCATTATATACAATAAGCACACAATGAAATATTACTTGGCAGGAAAAAAGGAATGAGCTACAGATTCACACAATACAGATGAATCTCAAAAGCGTTATGGTACCTGACAGATAGTAAGACACAAGAGCATATAGTATATGATTCAGTGTATATGAAGCTCAATTTGTAATAGAAATCAGAGCAGTGGCTAGCTAGTTAGAGGTATGGGGTGATTTACTAAGCTCCCTGGGATAAAGAAAATGATTCATAACTTAATGGTGGTAACATGGGATTTTACATTTTTTTCACATCTCATTGAGTTGTACATATGTAAATTTTGCCTTATTAAAAAAACTGAACAAGGATTATCTATGCTTAGCAAGTGAAGCTGACATCAAAACATTAGAAAAAATCCCCACCTAACTGCATCTGATGATAAGTTGGTTCTTTTTCTTAATTCCCCTCCCCCCTTGCCTCCTTAGTCATCTTGGAAAGGACAATTGAGACATATTAACACACAGAGCTCTCTTACTTTCAACAAATGATTGTAGCTTTCAACTGCTCTTCTTATACTGCCACAGCATTTCCTGCTACTTACTGTTGACAACCTAGACAGCAAGATGGGATTTATGTTGAGAAGACAGTCTCAAATTCCCCAAGTTAAGATCCTGTGGGAGCAGATGGTAGAGAGCAGTGACAGTGAAGAAAAAGGAAGCAAATATGGTATTGTGTGTAAAGAAGGAAAGACACTTGTCAGAATACTTAGTAGGCGGAGGTTTTGCTTAGAATTAAAAGTTCAGACATGGTGTATTATCAACAATGGAACAAGAGGTGGAGAGTTTGAGGCTCAGCAAGGGAGCCGTGCTTGCTGTAAATGTTTGGGTTGTCTGTAACTGAAGGTGTCAGGAAAGGTAAGAAGAGCACGTGGAGGCCACACTTCCCTCACCTGAGAAGGGAGAATGCTGCTCTGCTGATGTTTAGCTGTTCTTTTCCAAGGGTCGTGGAGTGTCTGTGATTGCATGAGATGTGTGCTGAAGTCCCTCAGCAGAGGAGGTTTTTGTGTAGTGAAGTTGTAGGACCTGCACTTGGAATCTGTCTCTGGCCTTTTAATTTGGTGATGGAGCCTCTGCTTTATAGTCCTATTTTAGGAAATGGATGAGAACATCATTCACACAGTAGCTTACAGAGGAACAACTTATATGCATCAACTGTTGCCTTACCTAGGAGGAAAGGTGGTTAATAAATGATTGCTGAATGCCAGTGTGCCTTGAAAATCATAAATAACCCTTAAATATAGCATCTTAATTACTCTTTGATGGCAAGTGGCTAAGTTTTGTTAGCTCTTTGTTCTGCTCACAGTGACTTTTACATGTCAAAACTGGGAGCCAAGAAGTGTAGTGGGTTAATTCCCACTGGTTTAGGAATTTGTGCCTGAGTTTTACTCCCAACTGTCAGTTCAGGCAAATTACTTAATGTTTTAAGCACCGGTTTTCTTTATAAAATGGTAAGGCTGTAACTTATAAAGGGGTTGTGAGATGTAAATCAAAGAATAGAAAGAACCTAGAAGAATTTTGGCATTTTAAAAGTATACAAAGTCCTTTTGCTTATATTTAATGGATGAAAAAACCTCCATTAACTTATTCAAATACAGGTATGAATTACTACCAAATCAAGTGTTGAATTATTTAGTTATGTATTACATATTGAAATGGAGTAACAGAATTATTGTTAAAAACATCTTGGGTGAATCAAATTTTAAATGTAAAATGCAATAATAAAAATTCCAGAAAAATGCGAATAATTTTATAAAAGCATACAGAGTCTTTCTAAACATGGCATGAAAACAAAGCTATAAGGAGAAATACTGATAAATTGAAATACCAGAGACTTAAATGTGTATGTGGAAAAGCCAGAGCAGATAATATTAAAACACTGACTGCAAATAGGAAAACGTACTCTGTGAGTGCCCGGCAGTTGGTATGTAAAAGACCTCTGCAAATCAATGAAAAGTTAAACAATTAAAACAAGGCAAGGGACATAAACAACTAACAGAGAGTTACAAAACTGTGATACTCATGTGAAAAAATCACATTTACAAATAATTTTTAAATGCCAATCTACATTTGATATTAATTTTTACCTATATGTTCTCCAAAAATTTAAGAGTGCTTTCTGGGACATATAGACCTAGATAGATCATCTCTTGGGCCATTAAACAAATCAAATATAAAGGTATTAAAATTATACAATGTATTTTCTCTGCTCAAAGCAGAGTCAAATTAGACATTAATAACAAAATATAACAAAGTTTTCCAAGCACTTGGGAAATAAATGACACACTGCTAAGTAATCCCTAAGTCAAAGAGGAAGTCTCAAAGCAAACAAAAATGCACTGGACTGAATGAAAATGAAAATATAATATATAAAAATTGGTAGAACTTGGCTCAAGCAGTGTGGAGAGTAAAATTTTGGGCAATAAATGCATGCACTAGAAAAGAAGAATAGTACCTAATCCATAATTATCTTGGGAACCCAGTATAAGAAGTGTAAAATGCACTCAAAGTAAGTAGAAGGAAGGAAATAATGAATAGGAGAAATCAATGAAACTGGAAATAAAACAAAGAAATCAAAACAAAGAGTGGTTCTTCAGAATGATCTAGAAAATTGACCACCTTCAAAAATACTGTCAAAAGAAAAGAAAAGAACAGATAACCAACATCAGAAGTCAAGTAGGTAATATCTGCACATATCTTGAAGTCATCAAAAGGATAATAAGGGAATACCACAAACATCTCTCCATACATAAATTTGACAAGCTTAGATGAAATAGACCAATTCCTTGAGAAATACAAAATATTACAAATAACCCACTATATAATAATTTGAATAGTTTACAGCTATATGGGAAATGAAGTTTGTAATTTTAAAACTTCCCAAAGTAGAAATTCCAAGCTCAGCTTGTTTCCGAAAAATTCTACTAAACATTTAAAGAATTGACAACAATTTTATATAATCTCTTCCAGAAAATAGAAGATAAAGGAGTATTTACCATCTCATTTTCTGAGACCAGGATTACTCTGGTACAAAAACAAATAAAACAATGCAAGAAAAGAAAACTACAGATCAACATTTCTGGCAAACATAGACACAAAAGTCTTCAACAAAGTATTAACACATAGAATCAAAAATGTATAATAAGATCATATAATATGACCAAGTGGGGTTTATTCCAGTTATGCCAAGTTAGTTCAACATTTGCAAATCACTCAGCAAGGCCAGGTATGGTATCTCAAGCTTGTAATCCTAGCCATTCAGGAGGCAGAGAGCTGGAGAATTGTGGTTGCAGTCCATCCCAGGGAAAAATATAACTCATGAAACCCCATCTCAATCAATGCCTGGGCACATTGGTGTGCACCATCCACCCCAGCTATTTTGGAGAAGCATACATAGTAGGACCATGATCCAGACCTGGCATGAGGAACACAGAAAGGGCTTGCAGAGTGGCTCAAGTGGTAGAGCACCATAAATTATGTTGATGCAAAAAAGCATTTGACGATCCTTATATCTATTAATGATCAAATTCTAGTAAGTCAGAAAGAAGGAGAAATTATCTCAATGATACAGAGCACCATAGCATTACAAAAACCCTACAGCTAAGAGTCTACTTAATCGTGGAAGACTGATTTTTCTCTAAGGCTGAGTACAAGGCAAGAATGTGCCTGTCTACTCTTATGTAGCGTAGCTCCAGAAGTGTGTCATTCATAATACCCTCATGTTATAAATAATCAAAACATTCCCCCACTGGGCAAAGGAGAATGGTGGAATATCCATACCATGAGATACTACTCAGCAATAAGAGCATCATTAATGCAACGACTGGATAGAGGTCAGCCATTGTGCTAAGTGAAAAAAAGCCAATCTCAAAAGGTCATGTACTATATGATTCCATTCATATAGCATTCTTAAAATGATAAAATTATAGAGATGGAAAACAGACTAGTGGTTTCCAGGAGTGAAGTAGGGGATGGAGGGTAGAAAGAAGGGTGAGGACATAAAAGGGCAACAAGAAGAATCCCTGTGGAGACAGAAGTGCTCGGTGTTGCTATGGACATGGAAACATGAGACCTGTTCAAACTAGTCCAGGAGCCCAGGAACTGGGAGAGGAAGATAAAGGAGAATGAGGGAGGAGGTGAATTCAAATACAATATATTGCAAGAACTTTTGTAAATGTTACAATGTATCCCCAGTACAATAATAAGAAAAAAAAAAGTGCTCTGTGTCTTTGACTTATCAATGTCTCCATTCTGGTTGTGATATTTTACAGCAGCTTTGTAGAGCGTTACCATTGGGGGAAGTGGATAAAGGGTACAGGAAATCTCTCAGTTTAAATGTTTTCATATGGTCTTGTGAATCTACTAGTATCTCAAAATAAAAAGTTTAATTAAAAGCATAAAATATAAAAGTTATGAAAAATGTACATTTTTATACTCTGGTTTCTTCTTCAATAACAGGCTGGTTCAACATTTTTGAGGAAAATATGACAAAACTATCAATTTAAAAATTGCATATCTTTTAATAAGTAATTCCACTTTTAGGACTTTATCTTTAAGAAATCCCTTCATAAAAACACTTATTTTAACATTCAATGCTTACATTTAATGGAATAAATTATAGATATCTTTATCAGTAGGGTATAGGTACCTTATTATAATATTAAAATAAGTTAATATATACCCATTACAGAGGATTGGCTAAGCAGAAATGACCAGGAAAACAATCATGATCTATTACTCTATTATTAGGTTAAAAAAGGAAGTTGAGAGCAACATGTCTCCATCCTTATAAAATAATAATATCATATATGCTGATACAAGGATAGGGTAGTAATCAGAACAAATAGAGATGGAGTTGTAACCAGTTCCCCGTCACTACCACCCTGGGGTTGAATGAGAGGAACACTATCTATATATCTCTGCATTATTTTCATTAGATATAGTTGCTACTTTCATAATAAAAATAATTGTGATAAGCAATTAATAATGTTAGCACAGGGTTTTAGAGTAAAAAAGGCACCTTTTAATATACATAATTTCAATTAATAATCCAGAAGCTTTGTGAGGTAGACAAGTAACCCATGTGTAAAAAGAAGCAAGGTGTGTTCCCAAACATCAACTAACTTGCCCTAGGATTCTCTGCTGGCAAGCAATAGAACCCAATTCTAGAGTCTTTGATCCATAGTTTTTCTATGGACCAAATTTCTATGGGCCAATTCCATTATTAAATTGTTTGCTACTTTCCCTTGTTCACTCACACTCCCTTTTCTAGCTGGAAGAGCCCTCTCTCTTCCTTTCTCTCTTCCTACTTGCAGTCTGTCATCAAGACTATGTCCTTTCAAAAGTATACAGAGTAGGAATATACTTCTTACTACTCCAGTTGGTATCCCTCCAGCTGCTGCTTCCCTCTGTTCCACTTTGGATGGCTTATGCTGCATTTAAGGATCCATTGCCCACTACTAAATTGTCTTTCAGGTGGAGACTCTACTTATATCAAGGAAATCTTATGTGATGTTGAAGGTAGAAGCTCTTGTTTTCCCAGTGATGGCGGATGAAGTCCTCAGTTTAAAATGTAAACCTTATAACAGTTCACCATTTAACTAAACAACATCTAGCATTTCACTGCTACTCATGAAAGATACAGTATTCTTTTCAAACTGCAAGTCAGAGAAGAATCACAGAAGGCTCCCAATCACTAAGGGTGGGTAAGAAATCCCGACACCACCAAATAGAACTATTTCCTTCTGAAAGTATAATGGCAGGGCAACCAGTTAACAGTTCATAACTTAGATGCTTTAATTTTAAAGTAAAGCACTGTTTTGCCAACAGTCACTTTTATGTCATATCTTCTATTCACATTGAATTTACTGGGCTTCTCTTAAAGAAGGATTTGGTGGTGTGCCTGTAATCCCAGCAGTCAGGAGGCTGAGGCCAGAAGTTCACAAATTCCATGCTGGCCAGCCTGGGATATGTAGTGAGACCTGACTTAAAGGAAGGGGTGTGTGTGTGTGTGTGGTGTATGTTGGATGGGGGAAGTATTCGAACTTCGTTGACAAGTTGTCAAGCTGTCTGACCCTGGAACTATAAAAGTTCAACTTTCCTGCTGCCAATTTGACCTCTCATTAAAACTTTTGGCTCCTGCCTACTTCTGGTTATGCTAACCATGGGGTGGGTTTTTCTATGCAGTTAAAGGATCAAGACCAAAGTTTTGAAATCTGATCAGCAGTCATGGTCCTGTTTATGATCTCTTACCACAAATGATCTGTTAGGCTGCTTCCTATTAATCATCTCTTCAGGAGCGGAGTCACTTTGCTCTATCTTCTGTGCATAAGAAGGTTCCCCTTCATTTAACCTTACTGGAAGAGACTGCAATAATCATTTCTCCTGCGGATGGGTGGTCATTGTATTGTTGTTTGCTCCCTCATTCAAGTTGGTGGGTGGCATTTATAGCGTGTGCATTCCATCCTTTTGGTGGTTCAAGGGGTAAGGATTGGGGGAGAGGTATTCTAAGGAGGCAAAAAACCTGCCTCTGAGATGAGATTCCGAAATTAGCTGAATGGGTTCCCATCCTAGCAACCCTCAAAAAAATACATAGAAACACATCTGTCCCTTATTTTTTCAGCTTGCTTTATGGTGAGTCATTCAAGTTCTTAAAACCATACAATTATACATGCTAACAGCAGGGGAAAAGAGTAGATAATAAACCTGGCAGGAGTAATTTAACCAAACCATGCATGTCAGTGGTTTATACCAATAAGGCAGATTTAAGAATTCTTTTCAATATATATGTGCATGCACACATACATGCATATACACAGGTCCATAGACATGTAAATTCCAGAAGTATATATATATATATATATATATATATCTCCCACACACATATTCACACTGTCTCTAGGATGTTCAAAAGTATTCTATTGAAGAAATACAATATAGTTTTAGGCTTAAAGTAACAAAATTCACTCCTATATGCCAGGCTATCACACTCATGCCACTTGCCAAAGAAATGCTTCCTTCCAAGAGAATGGTAATAATGTAGGAAGTTAACAGTGTAAGAGCTAAGGAACACCGAAAAGCACTGAAGATGTCCATCCAGATCATTGATTTCTTTCGTGAAATGAGCAAGGCACGCAAACTTACTATGTACACATGATTTTTCCTGGCACCATTTCACCATTATTTAAAAAAATCTGGAGACTAATACATAATGGAACATTGCCTATCTGCCATAAACAAATAAAGAACTAATTATAGTTTGAATTAATTATAGATATGACATCCATCAGAAAAGGGAGTCGACCACAGGTCTGGGTCCCAGGTGGTCTCTTTAATGTATTAATATATTTGACTTTTCAAATGTTAGAAGAAGAGGCTTGGAGATGCACAGAAAGCCCTAAGTACCCAAATTTATCCATAAAGAGACTCTTAGACTTCAACATTTATTTTTTTAAATAGTTCTGTAAGTAGTTTTTGTTTAAATCATGATTTACTATGACAAGAAAGCAAATTCTTGACTTTTTTCAATGTTTATGTTGAAATAGAATATAAAAATATAATATTTTAGCATTTCAAATGCTGAAATAATTTAACATTCAAATATTGGATACCCCAGTATCTAAAAATTATAGTTTGAAAGCAGTTGATAAAACCCAATATGTTGGGAAGGCCTTTGTTTAATCCAGGGAAACTGCATTGCATGTACCTGTATCCCTGCAGACTTTTAGCTTCTGTACCTCACATTGTTTTTCTTGTTCAGTGCAATCATGCTTCTTTGTAGTACTATAAAAGAATAATTCAAGTCCTGAAGTTGTTTATCAATTTGTCTACAGTGTAAAACCATTCACTGTTGGTATTATGATCTATCCTTCATGCATTTAAGTGCACACAATTCTATGAAAATATTGATCCTAGAATATTTCCAGGCACATTTTTGCACTTGCATGTGAAACCCACCCTAGTTTAGTGGCATACTTTGGATTCAGCATATTTTTCCTCCTTTCCTTTTCCAATTAAGAGAAGAAAGAGAGAGATCTCTGAGGAAAAAAATTCATGTATGAATCTGAATTCAGGGTACATTAAAATGATTTCTACCCTAGAGTATTTTATTTTACATATATTTTATTTTGTACATGTTCCACAATTTCAGCAACTTCTTAATATGGTACATTCAAGTGATATTTTTCCTTTGAAATTTTAAAGTGAGTAAAAATTTTCTGTTTGTCCTTTAAACGCTTATGATTGAGATTAGAGGTTATTTTTAGGATGTTTTCCACAAACATTTGAGTTCATGACACTTTAGGAAGGTGTTGTCAAATGGTATCTGCATTACTTTTGTAAACTCCCTGATCTGGCTAATTAAGGGGTCAAGTTTTGCTGAACTCCCTGAGTGGCTTGATAGTTACCTTTAGAGTTTCCTTTAGAGTTTAGTGCAAGAAGCATCTGGTTTTTTTTTTGTCTTTGATATTATTGTACATTGTATCTTGGGGCATTTGGGATTATTATTTAACTTTCAGGATTTCCAAAGAACTTTATATCAGGTAGTATATTATGAATCCAATAACCACAGAATAACCACAGAAGCTCAGCGTTGCACACTAGAAATGCCTCTTCTTAGTCTTCTGGGCCAGCTGTGGGGGCTCAGTTTTAGGCTGGGTCAGGGAGACAGATGGGATATTTTGCTCTATGTGTCTGTTTTGGGAACCCATAGACAACTGATACCTAGGATAATTTTTTTCTTTTTTTTTTCAAGGTGGAGGCTGAAAGGAAGCTGAGGTCTATGCTCCTTAAGGGCCATAGCACTTCTGTCCCTATGTCTTTGTATAAAGCAGGTCAAGTAACTGAATGTAGTATCCATGGAATGGGGAAAAATAATTTGTCTAATGTGGGCAGGGTGTGAATGTTTGCTAAACCATCAGATTCCTTATCTCAGTTTGAGAAATGTTTACTCTTTCCTATTTATTGAATCCTCATTAAGACTAATCTTGGAGCTCCTATCTCCTCTTAGATGTCTGGCTTCACTTTCTCACACTAAAGAAGTCACTAAAATTCTTCTATGCAGTGTGCTTTTCTATTGCTGTGCAAAAATTGCTACACTTAGCCATTTAACATAATAAACATTTATTATCTTAATGTTTCCAAGGCACAGCTTAAGTAGGTACTCTGCTCAGGATCTCAAAAGCAGCGATCAAAGTGTCAGCCAGACCTGTGATCCTTTTGGGAGCTGGGGCTCTCCCAAATTCCTATATTGGCAGAATTGTAGAACTAAGGACCTTGCCATCTTGAAGTTCCTTGCTCCATAGCCTTCTCACAATCCCCCTCCTAACATGGAAATTTCCTTCTTCAAAGCCAACAGAAAAATCTCTCAGTTCAGTCAGCTGCACTAGTGTCTTAGGTGATGTAATGTAATCAGGGATGGCTCTCCTTCACCTTTGTCACATATTCCAACCTAAGCAAGCGGGTGACTGTCTCCTCCCCTTTGCATACTCTGTTGACTAGACGTGATCAGTGGGTCATTGAAGGTTAACTTAGAATTTGGCCTGCCACATACCATAATCTACCAATCAAAAGCCACAAACCCAACACTTTTTCTCTGCGAAGAATCTCGTTTATCTTCAGAATTCCATTTTGGCTGGGTATATATGGCTCATGTGGTAGAGTACTTGCTTACCAAAAGTGAGGCCTTGGGTTTCATCCCAGGTACCACCAAAAAAAGAAAAAAAAAAAAAAAAGAAAAAGAAATTCCAGCTTCTCATTTAGTTTCCATTATTATTCAAGCATTAAAAACAGTAGGTGACCGATTGGTTAGTGTCTCCTGGACCAATCTAAGCCTCCTGAAGACTGACTCACATTCCTTAAGAGATATTGGAAGAATCTTACTTAATTTGAGCTCCCAAAATAGCACCAGTGGTGCCATGGGCATAGAAGTGGGTAGCTTCTTTTTAAAATAAAGAAAAGAAAAAAATAACAGTAACACCTAGGGTTTAAAATCATGCCCAGCTCATGTTTGACAATCCTTCTGATAGCCCAAATACTATAAATTTAGTTGACGATAACAGAACAGATGGAAAAAACATATGGCTTGTAGGTAGTGTGTGGTGGTTGATATTTGCAGTACATTAGGGGAATTTATTTTATTTTGTCTCTTTCCTTGTGTAACTTTGTGATATTTTATCAAGTGAATTTTACATGCCTTTTTTTGACTTATTTCTATAGTAGCTATTAATCTCTCTTTGTGACTTAAATGTAATATTTTTAAAAGGTTGGTTGTATAATTACTTCACAGTAGGCATTTAAATACACAGGCAGGAAGCCTGTTTTGTCCAGGAAAACATATCTTTAGCCATTTGACATCATGTAGAATCCTTGGACAGAGATTACACAGGTAAATGGAGGCAAATATTTAAGGAGATTGGTTCATTTAGGAATATTAAAGAAGATCAGTTTTGTTTGGGATTTAGATTAGAACATGTATCTAAAATTACAACAAAATTCCATAGGTCTTGATTTAACATTGGTCTTTTTAAATTAGCATATATTAATTGTACAAGGGGATTTCAGGTTTTCATTGTGTTATTTCCATACATGTATAAAATGTACTTTAGTCATATTTATCCCCCTATCTCTTTATCTCCCTGCCTTTTTTTTTTTTTACAAATTTTAATGAGTTTTCTTATGCTATTTTCATAATGCATATAATGTATTTCAATCACAGCTATCATTCCAACATCCTTTCCTTTCCCCTACCCCCTTCTCCCTGGTCTCCCCAAATAGTGTCCCTTTTACATTCATAACATTGGTCTTTGTAACTTCACATTTTCTAAAGAAAACTTGGTCAAAAAATCAGTTTGTTGAAAATACTACTTTTTGATCCTGGCACAAGAATAAGGAAAATTTAATGTTCATAAAAAGGCATAAACACATTTGTTTGTGCATGATCCTCAACTTGATTTTCTTAAGGCTAGATAGCAGCCCTGGAAACCCTGATCACTTTGAAGTTTATCTAAATTTTAATGCAACTTCCTGATGTTTGCCTGTTAGCAATTTTGTGATTTTTTTTCTTTTTACAAAGCTAAGTATTTACTTTTTAAAGGATTTTCAAATATACAGGACAAGATGACAAAAGACTCTTTAGAGGGCATAAGGGACAAGGGTAGATTTTGGCAATTCAATATAAATTAAGTAAGTATGTGTGAAAATTCCTTTTGCACCTGGTTACTTAATAGCTTGGCTCTAAGAATGAAGCCACTTAAAAGTCAAATTGAACTCTTGGTAACTTTTCTTTTGCAGGACTCATTTAGTTTCCTGATATGACTTTTTTTTTTCTTTGCCCTACATCTTACATCAATGCATAGATCTTGTATTCCTGGTTATCTTAGCAAATGATAGACTTTCTTTGAATTTCAATCACATTTCTTCTCTCTAACTGAATTTTATCACTTCTTTCTATTTTCCAAGTTTTGAACTCTGTCAAATACACAAAGTCCACCAGAGCAAGCAAGTGGAAGAGTTTGTACTAGAATGATTAATTCTCCCAGAAGCATCTCCATAATATATATTCCTGTTCTCTCTTAACCATGAACATAGTGTATGTAGGCAAATTTTAAATTTCCAATCAAAATACATTCAGGTTGAACTAGTCATTATAAGTGTTTATTCTAAATTATTATTAAAAGACCCAGTCAAGCATGTTTTTACTTTTCAGAAAATAATTTTATTTTTAAGCAGTTTTAGATTCACAGCACAATTAATGGAAAGGTGCAGAGATTTCCCATATATTCCTTTCTCCACATAGGATTAGTTTCCCCATTATCAATGTCTCTACCACCGAAGTACGTTTCTTACAACTGAAAAACCTACATGACACATGATTATCACCCCAGGGCCATAGTTTACATTAGGATTCTCTCTTGGCGTTGTATATTTATTGGTTTGGCCAATTTGTGATAATCCACCATTTTAGTATCATACAGAGTGGTTTCACTACCCTGAAAGTCCTCTGTGCTCCTCTTATTTGTCCTTTCCTCTCTCCTAACCCCTGGCATCATTGATTTTTTTTATTATCTCTATAATTTTGACTCTCTGAATACCATATAAGTGGAATGATACAGTCTATAGTCTTTTTACATTTGCTCCTTTCACTTAGCAATCTAAATTCCCTTCATGTCTTTCATGATTTCTTTCAGGGCTGGTTAGAATCCCATTGTTTGGATACCCCACAATTTATCCCTTCATCTATTTAAGGGCATCTTGGTTACTTCCAAGGTATTTTGTTTTGTTTTTAGAAGTTTTGAGGATCAAACTCAGGGCCTTTTTGTGCTTGCTACCATTTGAAATCAACCTCAGTCACAGAATCTGATCTCCTCCTTCTTCTTTTTGTGGTATTGGGATTTTGTGGAGTTGGGTATTGAACTCAAGGCCTCATGCTTGCAAGGCAAGCTCTCTATCACTTGAGCCACGTCCTCAGTTGCTTCTAAGTTTTCACAACTATGAATAAAACTTCTATAAACATCTGTAAACTAGTTTTGTGTGGGCATAAGTTTTCAACTCCTTTGGGTAAATGCTAAGTTGCATGGCTGCTGGATCATATGGTAGAAGTATGTTTAGTTTTGTAAGAAACTACCAAACTACCTTCCAAAGGGGTTGTGCCATTTTGCATTCCCACCAGCAAGGAATGAAGTTCCCATTGCTCCACATCATTGTCATCAACTGGATGTTGTCAGTGACCTGGATTTTGGCTATTTTAATAGGCTTATACCTCATTGCTGCTTTAATTTGCATACTCTGATGAAATATGATGTGGAGATCTTTTCAGATACTTAATGGCCATTTGTGTGCCTTCTCTGGTAAAATGTCATTTTAAAGTCTTTGACTCATTGTATAATTAGGTGGTTTTCTTATTTTTTGAGTACTTTTTAAATATTGGATAATAGTCTTTTATCAGATATGTCTCTCGCAAACATTTCCTCCTGGAATGTCTAAGGCTTATCTTTTTGTTCTTTTGACTTGACTTTTGCTGAGCACAAAATTTTAATTTTAATAAAGTCCAGTTTATCAATTCTTTCTTTCATGGACCATCCTTTGATGTTATATCTCAAAAGTCATCACCAAAATTAAGGTCATCTAGATTTTCTCTTACAATATCTTTAGTTCTACATTTAGATCTGATTTCCCATTTAGATCTGTGATACATCTTTTGTTACTTTTGTGAAAGGTATATGTTTGTGTCTAGATTGGTTGTTCCTTCCTTCCTTCATTCCTTCCTTCCCTCCCTCCCTCCCTCCCTCCTTCCTTCCTTCCTTCCTTCCTTCCTTCCCTTCTTTCTTTCTTTTTTCCCATACTCTCTTTTTGTTCCTTTTATGGCATCTCTGATCTTTTTTGATGTCCAATTGTATCAGCACCATTTGTTGAAAAGACACATATTCTTTAAATTCTAAAATTTTACAGTAGCATGTTTTATCCTATTTACAATTTAGAATATGTTGTTTTGCTACTTACTAAGCCAGGTTGTGTGCACTTGTGTGTGTGTGTGAGGTATTGTTGTTTGTTTGTTTCTTTTGGAGACAGTCTCTCTATGTAACCCAGGTGGCCTTGAGCTTGATTCTCCTGCCTCAGCCTCCTGAGTGCTGGGATTATAGATGTGTGTCATCATGCTTGGCTTGTGTGGTTTATTTTTTAAATTATATAATGCTATCAAAAATAAGTAAAATAATTTGAGCATCACAAATTGCTTTTGGCTTGAAACTCAACATTAGTCTGTATTTTGTAAATGTTAACATCTCCCCCATCCCACTATAAATGTTTCACTTTGCAATCTGCCTAAAAATCACCCATCTTAGCATATAGCCCTCTTCATTATTCCTTTATAGATGTAAAAACATACCATAGTTCAATTAGATTTTATCTAGGGGTGTGAGGATAGTTTCCATTTTTTTATTACAGATAATGTTGAAATAAATATACCTGTAGCTTTGTTTGTCTTTAAAGACCTCAAATTCTAGGATACTTTTCTCCAAATAAATCTATTGATGTTCTGGGCAGTAAGAGTAATCACTGGTTCCTTTCATGAATACTTTGGGATCATCAAGTTTACACATAAATTTTAGGTGCCTTGCATTTTTTTTGTCTTTCCTAGAGATAGCAAGTATTTGGAGGTCATAAACAGTATCTGGTATTTACAATTCTGGGTGTCACATAGGTTGCATTATGGATTCTTCTGATTATTCTTATCCATAATCTTCTTCTACTGCCCATATTTTTGAGTCAATATCTGTGTTGACCCAAGGGTCCTCTTGCTTAGTAATTTAGAAAAGGCATATGAAATGTCTACTGAGTGTGGTGCAAGATGTAAAACTGCAAAAGACAGAGTCTCCTATGAAGACTTTGCTATTTCTATGATTAGCCATGTGCCTTAAGTTATGGGAACTTACATTTTTGGATCTCAGGTTTTTTTATCTGAAAAATGGGAACCATATTTCCTAGTTTGATTGTTTCTGTGAGACTCTTAGAAGAAACCACTGCAGTAATGAATGTGAAATAGCTTGCTGAAGTATAAAGGACCATAAAATATATAGAATAGCTATTGTTATGTTAGTAGTATATGCTCTTAAATGTTTTGCAATTGTCTTCCCCAACAGACTGAGCTGTTTGAGAAACATGAGTACAGTTATTGTTTGCTTTATATTTCCTCAAAGCAGCTGGTATAGAGGAATAGACACTGAATTTATGAAACATTTTATTTTACTGAGTCTCATACCAAGGGTCTCAAACCCAAATTTCTGCAAAGGATATGTAGAGAACATAAATTATACCATGGTAGGAAGTGGTGGAAGTTATGGCCAAAGTAGGGATTGGATTCCAAGCTTAAAGACATTCAAATTCAAGTTCATTCAAATTCTAGTTCAAAACCAGCACTGTGAAGTAAACAAACAATCAAAGGCCACATTCAGCAGTCTTTATGCTCATTGGTAAGCTGTGGTTTATAGGAATTCTATATTTGGGAAATAAATCTTATTTCTTTGCTCCATTCATATTCTGGATGATCTTTAAGATGTGAATATTGACAAACTCAGCCAAATCACCACAGTAATTATCAATAAACCTAAAAATAATAACAAAAATACTTGTGATATAATCACGAAAATATTATAAGGCTACGTCTTACTATATTTGGACGAGTAAAAGATGAAGCCCTATAGTGTTATGCTATTTTACATGTGCCTTTTGCATGTGGTCATATTATACATGCCCTACTCATACAGACCCCAAGGTTAGGTATTATTGTGCTGCTTCTTAGAACCTACTTTTGTCTTGTAGATACTATTTATCATACCACTGGCCATATTTCTTTTTTCTTCATGGTTCCTGGAATATTCAGAGCCAAATCTGTCATTGACTTCCAGATCTCCTTTCACAGATACAGATCCTAATTTTGTTTTTAGCATCATCTTTAACTCCTAATTCTTTTTCCTGACTTACTATTCCTTTATTATACTTTAGTTTATGTATTTTTGTATGCTACCTCAAAACTGTTTTGAAAAAAAGATGAAGTATAAATGACAGACATCCTGAAGCATATGTCCTTGGAGATAAGAGACTAGCAGTTCCCCTGGTTTTTTTTTCCCAAAGAAACAGTACATGTAGCTGACAAAATATGACTTTCTGTAAGTAGTCTCTTTACTGTGAACTTTAAAAATGTTGTTCTTACAACAATTTTGAAAGAAAAAAACCTTTTAAAGGCCTGGAATAGTCCTTATTGCTAATTTTCATTTTGTATGAATTTTTGCCATAAGACATGTATTGAGTTTATACTTCTTGGCATTTTTTTGGTGACCATGTTTAGCTCTTGCCAAAGAATGGCACTTCTGGGCCAGTGCAGTGAATTGCTTGTGTGACCCTCTGGCATACTCTTTCTCTTTGTTGTCAATTGGCAATGTTTGACATGATGGCTGCTCCATCTGCCAAGGTCCCTGACTATTGCTACCATTAAGTTGTATTATACCACTAAGCATTTAGAGTACTTTGCTAACAAAATGCAATCTCCACTATCTTAGTAGATTCAAAGACAGCCCACAACAAACCAAAGGTTAGGGCCATACACTGCCAATTAATTACCCTTGCTTCTTATTGGACAGTGAAAATGCAAACAAGGTTCTGAGAAAAGGTCAGGTCTGAATAGATTTCACAATGTGCCTTGGAATTCAAAGGAAAAATAGTAAAATCATTCAAAATGAGAAATACTGTATTTCAGAAAGAAACATCATACTTCCGAAGCTCAGCTTTGCTTATATTTAAATCAAGAACAACAAAAAAAATCCGCTCTCTGTGACAACCTAAGTATCAGAATAATATGTTTATACACTTTTCATCAATCCTGCATTCGCGATGCTTCCTACAGCTAGAGGTGAATGAGAATCTGGAAGGAAATAATGAATGGATTTAGCCCTCATTTGCCTTGACTTGACAGGCAATTTTTAGTTTTACAGAGACTCAGGGGTGTTATTTGGAGAAATTACTCAGGAATAAAGATATCCCACCAGGCAGAAAAGGATTTCATATTTCTGAGATACTTCTTCAATTTCCAGGTTGCAGGTGGTACTGGAGGAGGCAAAGGGAGTTAAAAATGTCAAGGTGAGATCTGTTACTAAGAACAGCAAACACCCCCTCCATGCTCAGCAGTGAGTGGACTCTCAAAGGAAACAGATTGCCACACGTCTTTTTTGTTGTTGTTATTGAAGCATTTTGGAAAAAAAGCATTGTGGAAGGGCTACATCCTCCTCTAAGTGGAATGGCTTTCATCAGGTACTTCTTTATTTCCTGGGGCACAGGTCTGGATGTCACTTTAAAAAAATCCAGCCTTTTTGCAGTACTGGGGTTTGAACTCAGGGCTTTATGCTTGCTAGGCAGACTCTGTACTGCTTGAACTATACCTCCAGACTCATTTCCTTTGATTTTTAGGAAAAAATGCTAATCTTTATTACAAACAGTAATCTAGAATATGGTATGACTTAGGTAAACTGAGATCAGAGATGAAGACAGACGTGTGGAGATACAATTGACCCAGGTTTCCAGAATCAAAAGGTGCTCATCCCTCATTAGGGATGTTTAGTAATTCCTGGCTTTTTAATTTTTTATTTATATCTACTTATTTATTTCTTTTTTGAGTGCTAGTGATCGAGCCCTAGGCTTTACGCATGCTACATGAGCATTTTACCACTGAACTATAACCTTAGTCACAAAACTCTTGCCTTCTTGTGGGAATTTTAGGGTGGCTACAAGGA
Organism: Castor canadensis; assembly: GCF_047511655.1. NCBI lineage: Eukaryota > Metazoa > Chordata > Mammalia > Rodentia > Castoridae > Castor > Castor canadensis. Next base: position 149,261,095 of record NC_133389.1, on the reverse strand, counting down.
AAGAAAGAAAATTTAATATAATATTTTTCTTATAAACCATATTATCCTAGAAACTGAGAAATTTTTATTTTTAATCTTGAAATTAATACTTATATTCCCACTATTGGTTTAAAGCATTTAAGATTGCAAGCAAAAATCTTCCTCTATAGTTGTTTGCAAAACAAGCAAACAAATTGAAAAAACCTATACTATCTTACTTCCCACTTCTTGGTTACAAGCAAGGTATTAATTTAATCCTATCTTTATACATTAAGCATGCATACTGTGTTGCATTTCCTGTGAACTAGAAATTTCACTAAATACAGAGACATACAAAAGTTTTAACTCTATCACTGCTTATTATAGCAAAATATTAGAAGGCATCTACAGTAATAAATGTAAGAACTGGCACTCTTCAGTATAGCTATGTAAAGGAATAGTATATGTTCAATAAAGTTACATATCTCAGAAGTTGCTGTAGGGCTGGGCAGCAGCTCAGTGGTGGGAGACTGGCCACACAAGGTCCCTCGAGTTCAATCCCCAACACTGAAAAAGGAAAAAAGAAGGGATTGTGCTCAAATGTATTGCTAAAAGCTAGATTAAAAACTATATAATCCAATTTTTTAAATAGTAATATATGTATCTTTACAGCACAGGTTTATAATATTCAGAAGAAACTCATTTCTAATGGTTGTGGATTACATTTAGTTGAAAGTAAAAGGTAAGATTAAAAAGGTAAATTTGGGTTTTTAGTTCAGACCTCCTCTTTGAAAGCCACATTAATTTATACCTTTTTTTTTTTTTCGGATGTCTTCACTTGTCTGTCTCACAGGCATCTCAAACATAACAGGGCCTAGCTGTGTGTAATAAATTTGTCTCCTGCAGTGCTTCTGCCTCAGTAAAGCACTCTATTCCTTCCAAACAAGTCAACTAAGGGTCGCATTCACGCTGTTTACACCCACAGCTTACCTTGTCCTCCATCCATGTACGGCCAAGTTCTGTTTCCAACACAGATTCCAAAATAAATCATGAACACCTGTGTCTCCGTCTGAATGGTTCCAACTCAGCCCAGGTTCTGCTGGCTCTCACCTGGCCCACTACAATAAATACCTTGTGCTGTCAGAATTGTCTTTTCTCCCTAGGTAGTTAGGGGCAGCTTTAAGAAAAAAAAAAAAACTATTAGCATAAATTACTTGTACATAGGGGTTTCATTGTGATATTTCTATACTGCATACAATGTACTTTGATCGTATTCACCCCTCTATTTCTCTTATGTGTCTCCCTCTTTTAACAGGTTTTAATTGGTTTTCTTATATTTTATAGTGTACTTCAATCACATTCATTCCTGTCACCCTCTCTTTTTTCCCTGTCTTCCTTCCCAGGGACAGCTTTTTGACATAACAACTTTCTATGACTTATAGGATAAGTGTCATGATTTGCACATTCAAGATTGACAGAGGCCTCAGTGACCTGCTCCCTGCCTTTACTCAGGCTCACCTTGTATCCTTCACTCCATCCCTAGCCTCTGTGCTCTTGGAGTATCTCTATCTGTTCTTGGAGCCCTTCTCATCAGCAGTGTCTTGCATTACAGTCTTTGCTCTGTTCTTGGAATGTGTTCTCTTCTTCCCATATTTGATTTTGGTCCTTCCTTTAGATGTTCAAGCTTTTCCTTTTCTGATTACATTTTATCACTATTGGAACTGTCCCTCTAGAATGAGTGCTTCTTGAGGGCAGGGATTCAATTGTCTTTCTCAACTGCTATATTTCGAGTGCCTGACACAATTCCTGGCACACAGAAGCAGTTCAATACTAAGCACCACTGAACAAATGACCGAGTGAATGTGAAATTGTATCATTTCAATATTAAAATATTTATAAATTGGCTACTCTTAGGCTATGATATAGTTGACTTTTTCTAAATTTCCTTTTCCATGTCTGGCTGGATAAGTACTTAGAAATAAAGTAATATTTTCTTCACTTTTTATTCTGTTGAAAAATGATGAAGTAACATTATGTTCAGATTGACAGCAAAAAATTAATAGGAATTTTAATAAAGTACAACGTTAACAGCCCACGCCCTTTGAAATATGCAGCTTGCTGGGCAACGTGGTCTTTCATTGTGATCCATAGGAAGTTAAAGGTATTAAAGTAGCTGCAGGCATATTCCCTATTATTCTCTCAGTGCAGTAGGAACACACTGAGAATTATAAGTTAAAATTGAATGTAAGTGCTATAGAACTCAGACAAAATCTGTTCTCCATTTCAGGAAAACTGGAATTAAATTCTGATTATGACATATACATCAGATATGAGCAAAATAATCTCAGTTACTTTTTGAAATAAATGAAGTTATATATAATAGACTAGCATTTGAATTGTATAAATGAAGATTGAGGTTATAATGATCCACTTGATAGCCATAGAAACACTAACAACTTTATATAGAATTTCATTTGCCAAAGAATTTAAAGCTTGTTCTTTTAAATTTGCAATTTTGTTATTGACATAGACTTTATATCTTTATACTGGATATTACACTACCCAGTTTTAACATTGCCTATGTTTCTATCAGTAGACATTAGAATAGGTGTGCCTATATGCTATAGTAAAAGGTTTTATCTAGATAGTGGCTATCCAGTTACTGTGTAAGGCCACATCTTTTAAACTCAGTTTATCCTTGTTGGGTACTATTAGCACATCACAGCATCATAGTATTTGGAATTTAAAATTTTTCAGGGGTTGGGGATCTAGCTTAGTGACAGTACATGTGCCTAGAATGCCTGAGGCCCTAGGTTCAATCCATAACAGCAAAAAACAAAACAAAACAAAGCAAAACAAAAACCCAAAGCAAAACAAAACAAAAAACCAACAGGAGTTTTCAAATTTGTATCCTATATTTCAATATTTATATCAACATTTCCCTTTGGAGGACATTGGACATGAGCTCCATCTTTGTTAACATGAGTGATTCTTCAGTGAGTGCTCAAAAGACTTTCTTGTCAGTTATATAGAACAATTGTTTCTTTTCTCTTTCTTTTTATTTTTTGGCAGTTGTTTCTTATTTACTTATTTGTTTTTTTTTTTTTTTAGTTTTTGGGTTTTTTTTGGCAGTGCTGGGGTTAGAAGTCAAGGTTTTGTACTTGCTAGGCAAGTGCTCTGCCACTGCAGCCATGTCTCCAGCCCTAGAGCAGTTGTTTTTTAAACTTTAACATGCATTAGAGTTACCTGGTAGTCTTGGTAAAAACACAGAGTGTTTATTACTATCCCCAAAGCTTCTGATTGAGCCCTGAGAATTTGTTTGTGTCAATGCTGCTGGTCCAGGACCATACTTTGAGAACTACTGAAATACAGTATATTTTTAGAAATAAGGTTATATGGTTAATAATTTTACATAGTTTTTAAGATTCTTAGTAAATATGGCCAAATTGTTTCCCAGAAAGACTGTATCAAATTGTATTCCTAGTAGTATCATAGCATGGATGATTTTAATTTAAAATCTCTTGCAATTTTGAGATATAAAATATGTGATCTCCAATGATGGGTATTACATTAATACATTAAAACACTGGAGACATTCCAACCAAAAGGAAAATGAATAAGTAAACATAGGTATACTTTACAAGGAAACTTAACTGAGCAGATGGAATGAGTGTGAACTAGATCTCCGTGTATCATATGGAAGAATCCCAAACTATGAATTTGGATGGAAAACTTTTAAAGCATGCAATCAACGCTGGTTATGCATAAACTCATGTGACTGGTTAAGATATAAGGAGTACACTTACATGTAGTAAGGGCATGTAGAACCTGGTGAAGGAATAATACACCTAGTTTAAATTAGTTGTTACTTCAATGAAAGGAGAAGAGAATGAAACCAGTGTCACGTGGCATTTAAGAGGCTTCCATCAATCTAGTATGTTTTTATATAAATATTTAGAATAATAGGATAACATACATCATCAGTAAATATCACTTATTGCTTTATTTGATATTAAAAAGAAAAGATCGGTTCTTATTGATTTTCTTTGTATATCCTTAAGTGGCAGTGAGGTTGAATATTTCCTAATGTTATTGGTTATCTTTTTTGGGGGGCTAGTGGGACTGGGGTTTCAACTCAGGGCTTCATGCTTGCAAAGCATGTGCTCAACCATTTGAGACACACCTCCAGGCCATTTTGTACTGGTTACTTTTTAGAGATAGGGTCTTATGAACTATTTACCCAGGCTGGCCTCAAATTGCAGTCCTCCTGATCTCAGCTTCCCAAGTAGCAAGGATTCCAGGTGTGAGTCACTGGCCCCTGGCTTAGATTATTGGTTATCTTTTTGTTCAAGTTCTTCATATGCACATGGATTTTAATAGAAAATTTCATTTGTAATACTTAGACCTTATTTGCATTTAGCTGTTGTATGTACTTTAATTTCTGAGCATTATTGATTACATAAATATTTTTTGTTGAAGGGTCAATTGAAGAAGGCCTACACAAATGGTAGCAAAGCAAGCAAACTCAATTACCCTAAAATTCACTGACAAAAACCACACACACACACACACACACAATGCAGCTAATTGTTGGATGTTACACAAAGCAGAAGTTGAGAAGAACCCAAACCATGTTACTCTTAATTACTTTCCTAGTAAGCTGAAAAATGGCCATACAAAAGTATCAGGTCTTAATTATTGGAACCTGCAAGTGTTCCCTAATAAGGAAAAAGGATCTTTACAGATAGGATTGGATTAAGGATTTTAACACAGAGAGAGTATTGTAGATTATCTGGGTGGCCCCGAAACCTATTCACAAGTACTCTTATATAGGGGAGGAAGAGGGATACTTCATATACAAAGAGAAGGTGACAATGTGACCACAGAGGCAGAGACTGGAATGATGTGACAATGAATGACAATACTCACCAGAAACTGGAATTGTTTCTCTTTCAGAACTGCTGGAGGAAGCACATCCCCGTGACACCTTCATTTCAGTCCAGTGATGCTGAGTTAGAACTCTGGCCTCTAAAACTTTGAGAGAATAAATTTCTGTTGTCTTAACCCACCCTTGTGTGGTAATTTGTTATGGTAGCAATAGAAAACAAATTCATTTTCTAATGCAGAAATTTAAATTTGCTAATATTCTAAATCATTTCAGTCATTTTCAAGACTAATAAGTACACTATTAATAAGTAATTCCTTTTCAAGTTAAGCATTTTTATGAAAATAAAATAAGCTCACAAAAATGACCAAATCATTTACAATTACCCCTCTAATATTTAAGATACAATCTTTTATGAGTTCAGAATGAGTTGTATTGAATCTATCATTAGTGAATTCAACACAAAAATGCTTTTTAAAAATGAAATTTTCATGTTACCTCCAAGTGCCTTTCTAATTTTCATTATTTTTCTATATCAATTTAATGTTGCTTAAAATATTCCTATGATCAAGATTATAGAATATTCTAAAGAAATGAAGAGGTTTATAGCATAGACAACTATAATAATATCTTAAAAATTTATAACATATTAACAGGAGAAAAGACTAATGACAAATTGTTAATTATAAATTTAGACAAACATATGATCCAATTAGCTTATGAAAATTTGATATGCCAGTTTTTACATCAATGCACTGACTTTAAAAATGTTCTTTTGTAAAATAACAGCTTAGAGATCTACATATAACCATAGTGTTGTGTGTATCTTAGAGATCTAGACAATTTGTTTCATTTACAGACTTAGAAAACCCCTTTTCAAGGACAGGGGACATGGCTTAAGTGGTGGAACACTTGCTAAACAAGCATAAGGCCCTGATTTTAAATCCCAGTACTGTCAAAAACAAAACAAACAAAAACACTTTTAACTTTAAAATAATACTAAATTCACTGGATGGTGCAAAGAAATTACAAATGGCATTATATTTCCCCATTTGTTGAAGATGTAGAGAAATGCAATTGACTTAAGGGTTTTTGTTTATTTAGTTTTAGCTTCTTAGATTCCTTGAGATTTTTTGTGTAGACAGTCATGTTATCTGAAAATGTAGTGTTATCTCTTTCTTTCCATTCTATACAGAACATCATTTTCTTTCTTTTTTTGTGATGACAAGTCTTTTTAGTACTTTGTTGAATAAGAATGGGGAGAATGAATATTTTTGCCTTGTTCTTGATATTACAGGGAAAATATTCAATCTTTCATTAAGTATGATGTTAGTTCAAGACTTTCTTGAGCATGCTTTTTATGAAGCTGAGGAAATTCTCTATTCCTAGATACTAACAGTTTCAATTCTGAATAGGTATTGAATGTTGTCAAATACTTTATTTGCAATTGATTTGATCATATTGTTTTCTTTAGCCTGTTAACATAGGGTATTGAAATGATGGATCATCCAATATTAGAACAGCCTTGTATGGTGAATAATTATTTTTACACATTCACATTGCACATTCAGCTTGCTTAAAGTTGGTTGAGAATTTTGCATTATCATTTATTAGTGATATTGCTCTTTCTTTTTACAATTGTCTTTATTTAGTTTTGGATTCAGGGTAACACTGGCTTCATAAATTGAATTTGAAAAAAATTTCTTCTAGCTCTATCTTCTGGAAGAGGTTGTGAAAAATTGGTGTTCATTCTCTGAATATTTGGTAAAAATCTCCAATAAAATCATCTGGGCCTGATACCTCAATCTCTCCGGTTAGCTTTTAAATTAAACATTTAATTATTTAATAAATTTAGGGTTAATAAATTTAGTGTTAATAATAATTTAGGGTTAATAAATCAGGTTATACATTTCTTCTTGGCTGAGATATGATAGTGTGTGGTTTTTGTAGGTGCCCGGTTCATTTCCTCTAAGTTGCTTAATTTATGACACAAAGTTGTTTGTAGGAGTCTTTGCTCCCATATCCTGTTGGGTAACAGATGTTTCTCTCTTTTCCTCCACCTTTTTATTCATACTTTATTCTGTGATACTAAAATAAATCCTTGCTAAAACTTCAAAAAAATAAAGTTGTTTGTAACATTCTCTTCTTATCTGTTAGTGGCTACAAGATCTACCATGGTATTTCTTCCCTGTTTCATTTGACATTGAAGACATCTGCCTTCTTTCTTTTTATCTTTGTCAGTCTCACAAAAGGTTTATCAGTTAAAATTTTTTTCTTGTTTTTTTGGTGGCATTGAAGTTTGACCTCAGGGTTTTGCACTTGCTAGACAGGTGCTCTCCAGCTTGAGTGGCACACACCTCCAGTCCTTTTTGCTGTGGTTATTTTGGAGATAGGGTCTGGCTTTTTAACGCAGGCCAGCCTTGACCACCATCCTCCTATTTTTAGCTTCTTGCCTTTCTCAGATGACAGGATTACATCACCACTTCCAGTGTTTACCTGTTGAGCTGGTCTCCCTAATTTTTTGTTCTGGCTGGCCTTGAACCATAATCCCTCTAATCTCAGCCTCCCAATTAGCTAGTACTACAGTTGTGAGTCATCCACACTTGGCTTAAGGTTTTTCTTTTTTGAAGAACCAGGTTTAGTTTAAAATTCTCTGTCTATTATTTCCTGTTTTCAGTTTCACTGATTCCTCTTCTTTTTCTTCCTTCTTGCATTTCCTTTCTTTTTTTTGGCAGTACTGGGAATTGAACCCACAGCCACATGCAAACTAAGCAAGTGCTCTTGAGCCACACCCCAACTGCATCCACATGTTCTTATATTTTCTATTCTTTTCTGCTTTCTTAGATTTACATTGTTGTTCTTTTTTCTTATTTCTTCAGGTAGAAACTTAAATGGTTGATTTGAGAATTTTCCTAATTTATAGTATTTAGCAATGTAAATTTCCCTCTTAGTACTGCTTTAGTTATATCCTAAAATTTACTTTTATTTCCATTTTTAATATTTTTTGGAGATTTCCTCCTTTACTACTTAAATGCATGATTTTAGTTAGCAAGTGTTTGAAAGTATTTTTTGTTACTGATTTCTAATTTGAATTCATTGTAGTCAGAGAACAAACTGTATGATTTCAATTCCTGTAAATTTTTAACATTTGTTTATGACCTAGGATATGATCTGTCTTAGTGACTATTTTATAGGCACAGGAAAATAATGTATATTTTGATTTTGTTATGTAGAGTGTTCTGAAAATGGCAATTAGGTCCTGTTGGTTGATGTGCTATTCGTTTCTTCTATATTTTAGCTGGTTTTCTTTCTAGTACTTTTGTGAATTACTGGTAACCAAGTTTCATTCACTAGCTTTTAAAATATGGTTATAATTCCAACTTTCCTCAAAGAGGCATGATAAATCATCAATGAAAATGGTTTAAAAATTTCCACAATTAAACTATTTACATTAGGCAGTGAAACTCACCTGTAAATCATTTAACTTTTGAGGGGAAAATAAGTCTTGCTATTTTTATAACTCTTTCTGTCTTATGGCACTTTGAAGAAAGTAGAATGATGTCGGTGGTCTCTAGCATGAACTTTTCAATACAAAGATATCAGTAGATTCATTTTAATATATACAATGGAAGCAAAAAATATGGGTAGAAAAAAATAAATGCTTATTTTAACTATGGGTTAGTTGTAATATTTTATGTTAAGGACAACAGCTTCAAATGCCTAATAATCACTTCACTTCTTGAAATGAGATGAAGTAGGAAGTGTTCTCAGTTCCACTTTATGGACAGAGTGACTTAGATTCAAAGGACTTTAAAAAAATGGGCTACTGCTGCTATTTAAGAGGGATTAATAATTTTCCAAAATGCAATGTTTCCTTTAATTTTTGCACATCAATGATAGGTTACAGGAAGAAAGTAGGGACTGTAGAATAGTGTATAGAAAACTGAACACTGAATTATTTGATCCAGTATTTCAGTGATTAAATACTACTACACTCTAATACTCCAATTTAATTCTTTAGTATTGTGGCCTAATATAAAACTTTACGAGAACTGTTCTTAAAAATGAAGGGTTTCAGCAGTTTCTACATACACTAAAGGCTGGATTGTTGATTTTCCTGTACTGTATTTTTAAACAAAATATTTTTCCAACTTAAAAGCAAAGCAAAAGGACAATAATGGCTAAGAAAGAAAACAAATAAAAAGGCAGTTACCATGGAGTCTTCAACATTAGGCTTGAAAAAGAAAGAGGGTTTTCAATTCTATCAAAAGAAAAGAAAAAATACGATAGAGAAACCGTTGCTAACACATTGAAACTGGAAACACGAGTTTAACAGTGGATTTTGTACTTTTACAGCTGCTCTTCGATAATATAAGAGAAAAATTAATCCTTTATAACCCCTAATTATCTGGGTTAGAGCTTATTAGAGATATCAAGTCAAGTTATTTTAACTTATAGGTTAAGTCATCCTTTAAAAATAACAATTAATATTTAAAATAAATATATCCAAAACTACTTTTATAAGATAAATCATGTTGCAGTTTATAATTAAAGCAAATATTAGTTTTTTAGAAAATATAAACTACCAACTTTTCAGGCATAATTTTTTTTCACAGACATGAAGATGAAAATAAATTTATATTGCCTGTTTTATGAGCTCAGGAATCAAGGTGAAGATTTACAAGTGGGTAAACCCTTTATGCTATCAATATTGTTGGTTAACATTTCAACTGTATATAGAAGATTAGCCTTTGGAGTTGATTATAAGTTGATAATCAAAAGGACACTAATTAATAATGATTAAACTCTTCTTCTGGTAAATAAGTCTTGCTTAATATTATTAGGCTTTATTAGAGCTTATATTTTGAAAGTTCACCACTCTACAACTGTGAAAACTGGGAGACATGCAAGTGAGAGAGGAAATGTGCAGAGGGTATGGAGCCTCATCTACATAAGAAATGATCATGTGTGTGGTCTGTAGTTTTCAAGACATCTTGCCCACAATAGAAATGGGCTCCATTTCTAATAAATCACTGTCAATATTGAAAACATAAATTATCCTTAATATAACTTGACTATCACAGAGGGAAATCTTTCAAATTCTCAGAATCATAATTATCTATTTGTTATTTTCTTTCTAGAAAGAAATTTGAGGTGGTGTTGAAGAACAAATTGTCTTTTATTTCTTGGTGACAAAGCAGTCTCTCCTCTCTCTATCTCTTTCTCTTCCCTTCTCTCCCTCTTCACCTCTCTATCACTCCCCGCCAACAGCACATATTCTCATGAAATTAGAGGATAGAGGGATAAAATTGATTACACTCCCATCGTGTGCTAGTCACTGTGAGATTCGATTGACTCTATCCTACAATGCAGATTTCCCCTTTTTACAGAGAGCAAAATGGAGCTTATTCCTCTTCCTTCTGTTCTCAAGCTTTGGGCATGACCACATCAAAGCAGATTATCTCAGTTAGAAACCAGTTCTATCACGATGTTTCTGATTTAGGTTGGGAAAAGCTCTGGAGCCCCATTTTGTGTAAAAAATGTCTAAAATATACAATATTATGTTATTTTCTGCAGAGTAGATGCTGAAAGGTGTGATGTTAAAAGGTGTGAATAGTTCTTGTTTTCCCAAAAGGATCTCCAAGTCAGAGTCTATATGATATTGACTTTGCAGGTACTGCTGTGGTTTCCCTGAGCAACAGAACTGCAAATGAAGTGTGATGACTCTGGGGAGAAGAATGTCATCCTTCCGTGCTTTCCCATTCATCTAAGGTCTTGAATTTAGAGCAAACTATGTTATATGAGTTCTTTTGCACATAAGTTGCTTTGTACTTGGAATTCTTTTGTTCATTTAAACAATGTGAGAAGTGTTCGTTTCACTCTGTGTATCAGTCAGTATCTTAGATAAGACAGAAAGTTGCAGGACCCCAAAATTAACAATGTAGTCTGGAAGATATGGATTTATTTTAATACAGTTTCTAGTGGAGAGAAAATGGTTTTGGTTTGAAGTCAAAGGGAGATTTCTGGTATCACAAGCCTGTCTTCACACATCACTCATTCTTCAAGTCAATCCTTTCCAAGATTTTTTTTCCCTCTTTAGTATCTCCCATATGGCTTCCGTTTAAACTGAAGGGACTAGAAGTACCTACTTCCCATCCAGTGCACCTTGAGTGGGTTGTTCAAATGATGCAGCATTCCAGGCTGGAATTTTGGAAGATATTGACACAGAGCCTGATAAAATTCCATGGCTAATTATAATTAAAACTAAGTTTGTTTCTTTTCCTTTCACAGGATCTTCCCCATGCAAATAGAGGGTAGTGGGACAGCCATTGCTAAATATTTAAACTATTAATTTGTAGGACTTTCATACATGGTATGATAAAGTATAGTATCATTTAAGAAATTCTCAATTCATATTAGTGATGATCAACTTGTTACATCTCTCATTGAATATTATACTTGAAATTGACCTCAAACATATGTCACAATGTTTGAATATTGTTTTTATGAATAGCCTAAAACAGTTATTTTAATATGGGTGGTGAGGTATTTTGCAATGTCTGGGGACAGTTTTGATTGTCATGGCAAGGGGCATGACAATGTGTTAAAATTTTATTTCCATACCTTAGACCAAACTAGTTAAGCTATATAACTAATATAAATGATAAGCAGTTTTATGGAAATAGAAGAGTTGTGTTTGAAAATTGGTCTCTGTAGTACTTCACTGCCAAATTCTAGAATAATGGTTAATATATTAGTGGTATAGTAGAATACCAGAGAGTATGGCTACTCACTTAAAGAACAGAAATTGGGGTCATAGTTCTTATATAACAATGAGGAAGAGAATTTGGATTATAGGATCCCACTGTATCACTTATTATGCCATATGAGCTTAATGACCTTTAAAATGTCTATTATTTAAGGAAAATGTGCTCCAAGTACCTTTGTTCCTATGACATGCTCTCTCCTCCAGGTTTCTTATAGTCCATTCTCAGACCCATATGTCTTTTAGCAACTCCCAGAGTAGACTAAAAACACAGTAGCATAAAAGCAGTACATTTTAAAGATTGTGATCTCTTGTGGGAAAAGGCCTTCTTCCCAGGCCTAGACTGACCATTTTGAGCATCAGCACTCCCACCTTATTAATGTGAGGAAGTGGGGCAAGTGTTGCTCCAGAGATTGGCTTAGAGTCATGGGAGCACCTACAATCCTGTAGACCTGGGAGTATTCCTGTATTCTCTTGTCACAAAATATTTGAAATTCTCTAGAATTTGGGCCAATAAAGCAATTGAGCAGACATTATTATTGTTGCTAAAGGAACAGGACTAATCAACCAGAAGGGAGCCTATTTGGAGGCAAGAGGTGGTTACCACTTAAAAAAGGAGTGTGTATGTTCTCTGGGGCCCTAATGAATAAACTGATGAGAAACAAAACATATTTTGTGCAATGTGAAGAAAAAACTTTATGATGGTGTGAATTGTACCTTTTCAAAAATACTATTTTCTGTGACACAACTCTCATCTAGTAAAGTGTACAAGTCCTAATTGTACAGCTCAAAATATCTTGCATGTGTATATACATGTATGAAGTTATACTACTAAAGACTCTCTGTTCCTCTCCAGTCAATGCTCTGTACCCTAAGGTAGCTGCTTTTGTGAGTTTTGTTCCCATAGATAAATATGCCTTTTTCTTAAACTTCACATAAATGGAGTCGTGCAGTATATGATATTTGTCTCTTGCTGCTTCTTTTGGTCAATATAACTTTGGTGAATTTTTCTCTTGTTATTAGGTAGTTTGTATTCATTGTTATGCAGTATTTCATTCCTTCTTCTACATATCTTTTGGTGAGCATAAACTATACTTTTAATATCCATTGGGTTATACAGAAGTATTTATTGAGCCTCTGCTGGGTGGTGGAATTTGTGTTAGGTCCTGGTCTTGCTGTAATAAGATTTTATGGCCATGGCCTCCCTAAGCTGTCTGAGATGCTATTTATATGCTGATTCAGTCCTGCTCAGTTCATGAGGCTCAGTTTATGAGACTCCATTCATGTGGCATTTCTGGGCCTGAGACTTGAGACTGCTTTTTGGTTAGATCTTGCTTTACCTGCAGTCTACAGAAGCTTCTAAGGTGACATTTCCTCAGTCCCTACAAAGTTGGTCCAGACTCTACTCTGCTGTGGTTTATTTCCCCCTACTGAGACATGGCTGTCCTGAACTCCATCGATTTGGTTAGATTCTTGAGACTCTGTTTAATTTTCTCCTCTTTCTTTAGCTTCCAGCCCCCCAGTATCTTCTCAGGGCGTGGATCCTTGCCTCTTATACTCCTAACTATGAAATCAGGATGATTTGCTAGACATCAAAAGAAACCTGCTAATCCTACTTTAGCTGCTGGACGTCCACCTCTAGATTAGATGCTTTTTTATATTATTGGCAGGTCAAAGCATGAACAAGTAGGCTCAATCTTTGGATGTGGCAAATTGGACATGCTAATTATATGCTCAAAGTTATAGTTGGGTCAGTTTTCCAAATTTCCCTTCTCCTTTTCTCCCTTTTCTCACTTTCCTCACCCACGGAATTCCCAGGGCTCCTGAAGATCAAGCTCCAGAGTAAGTTATGACTTGCTAACCATGGCCTGAGCTGCCTTGGAAGAAGATTTTTAATCTTTCTATGTCACTGGAGGTACTTAGGTACAGATGGATGTCTTCTTGTAGTGATTGCTATAAGGGAAATCAGAAATGTGCTTATCAAGTTTAGATATCAAGTATTAAGTTATTTGAGATACCAAATATTAAGCTACTTAATAGTTTTATGATTCTTCAAATTTCCAGAAGTTTTTTTGTCTATAAAATGTATTAATACCTCTCACAGAATTATGTTTTATATAGATAAATTGAGATATATGGGAACTTATATATGACATTAGTTATTATTATCTCATTTTCTTTATTTCTTTAGGCTATATTCTCTCAGGTGGTCAGAATCAAGGTACATTATGGTCATAGACAAGGGGAGAAGTGGGCTTCACCACAATATCTTCACAAAATCTTCTCTGCTGTTTTTTTTTTTTTTTTTACAATCTAGAAGTTTGCACTTCTATTATTTCTCTTGTCCTGCTCATAAGAAGACACATCTTAGTACTTAAGGGCCTATGATCTAGTAGAAAAAGTTCTGGTCATGGAAGAGGAAAGAAAGGAACAAGCTTATTCACTTAAGGATATTCAGTGTTCTTTTGTGACAATAGAATCCTGTCCTTGTGGGACAACATGAACCCTATGCAGAGGATCTGGACTATTCATAGATTTGAGGAGGTCTATTTGGGGACTTTGACTTTGGCACTTTTGCTTCCATGATCATGACACTTTACATTTGAACATTTGGGAGAGTGGTTTACCTTATAAAGTCAATGTGTGTTTATAGACAAAAGTAAAGCAAGGTAATGACTGCATTAGATCAAGGGACAGTCCACAAATATTGAGGGAAGTGGTAGGAAGAGTAAAATTATGCAATGGTTATAATATGAAGAAAATTTAAGCTGGTTGAAACAACCATAAGGAAAGGACTAAAGTAGAAAGAAGAAAAATAGAGGAGAGAAAACCAAATTGGGTTATAATGCATACGTACATGGAAGTGCCACAAGGAAACTCCCTGTGTAGCTCTCTTAAACAAGCGAAACTTCATTTCTTTTTTCTCTCTTTTGCAAAATTGGAGAACAGGAGGACAGAAGAGGTCCTGCCTGCGGGGGAGGGTTGTTACCAATGGGAGGGGGGAGAAGTTGTAGAAAAGATGTAGGAGGGTGAATATGATGCAAGTACTGTGTACAGAAAAAAGATACCTGTTGAAACTGTTCCAGAAATGGGGGTAGGAGGGAAAAGGAGAACAGTGGAGGGGGTGCATTCAAGTATTATATATTTGATATATTGTAAGAACTTTTGTAAATGCCACAATGTACCCCCACCCAGCACAGCAATAAAAAATAAATAAATAAATAAATAAGAACATTAGTTTCATGACTGGTACATGCCATGTTTTAGAGAACAAAGCTACTGTCAATTACAAGATGAGCCACTATTTTATGTGCTTTTAAGTTTTAAAAAAAATGTTGGCAACTAAACTATGATGCAATATCCTAACAATAACAATAGTCCTATGAAACCAGACTCTCATTTCTTGAAATTTCTTTTATCTATTTTGAGAAATTGAGCAATGTCTCTAGTCTTCAATTACATTGGTGTACCACAGGCAATATTTATCTGTATGTCAGTAACAAAACACAATTTACCTATGCGTAGGTAGTTTTTCCCTATATTCCCATGAAGCAATTGGTTGTTGTTGTATAAGAAAACTAAATAATTACAATCATTTCTCCAGTGAAATATATTTGTCTTACTAATATCATTTTGTGCCTCAGTCTATTTCCATGCTTCCCTGCTTACAAAATAAGTTTTTGTTTAAATGGCAAATTGCAGTGCAATCTTTTTGAAGACATTTCAAGTAGCAATTAAAATTGGCATGTGTAATACCAACAAAATACATTACTCAATTGCAATGATGAAAAAACGAATAGCCATGGCCATGTTTGTTTATGCACAGGCAATGACAAATGCCACGTGGCTGTTATTAGCTAGCAGTGACTTTAGGATGCTATAACTATTAGATGAAACCTAACCTATCAAACATGTCAAAATGTGATAAACATGTACGTCTTAGAAATGATGAAATGAGATAACTGTTGTGAGGAAATGAGTTGTGTAGTCCAAAAAGTTTGGAAACCTTGGATTCACCACAGTTATGCAAGTTTCTTTTAATGTTGGACTTCAGAGAGACTTTAATATGGTAATAAGGATTATGAGTCTTCTAGAGAAACTGCGCTTGGCAAAATTAATTGGCCATAAATATTCTTTTGAATTTCATCTTTTTTGGACCACTGATTTGAAGAAAGTATTTTGGAAAATGCTTTTGTGGAGAGATTGAAAAATTGGAGTTGAAAGAATTTTAAGGAAGGGATTTTTGACAATGATTTGTTGTAGAACAGTCAAGAATAAAGACCTAAAAATAGGCTATTGGTTTATTAGGAAGTCATTGCTAAAGTTTGAGGGTATTGTTGGAACTGAGCAGTGTGCATTAAAGACAGATCACAGGGAGTTAAGGGAAATGGTGAAATGAGTTAACTGATACAGACTGTATTTTTGAGAAGCCTTGGCAATGAGAAATGGAGGCCCATAGCTCCAGCTCCTAGTGTAGCAGCTTTTACAGTGTGGTTCTGCTGGGTTCAGGTGAGTGTTTCTACCCTCTCTGCCAGTTTCTTTGAATCTTGGAATACATAAAACATGAAAAGCTACAAAGGTATTATTCTAGTTAGAATTTTAACTAAAATAATAGCAGAGATACTCTGAGTGAGGATCTGAGATCTTCTCTGTATAAATTATGTACATTTGACTCCATGAGATTAGACAAAATCTATTTTGATTATGTGTATGGCTTTTTCCCCCTTTTATTTTCTGGTTCATTGCCATAAAATGGATAGATGAGTTTCACACATAAGAGAGGCTAATTTGCTGATGATAAGCACCTGAAATACATGCATTGATTAATATGCAACCTTTGTAAACCCTGGAAAACTGCTTTAAATATATAGTGAATAAAGTATTCATTATGAGATTTGCAGTGAGGAAAATTATAACTTTTCTAATTAATAAGGCATTTCAAGGGGAACAGTCAGAGATATTTATTTCAGACAAAAGAATCATTAGTGTTCATATATTGTATTTACATCTTATATATGTGTCATTTACAATTCAAGTATTCTTACCATCAGGTTTGAGCTGACCAACCAAACTTCTTGTATTTTAATATTGACTAGTATTGGGTAATAACCTATACCACATACCTCTGCCATAATTTGGTTAAAGTGGTTATGAAAAGTACTTTGGTTTGAGACTTATAAATTAAAGAAATTCCCTTTTAATTTCTCCACAGAGAGATCTCTGTTGCTATTTTAATTTAGGTATGAGATAAATGTGTAAAATGAGAGGAAGAACAACATGATAAAATGTAAAGGAGCTTATTATTATTAAACAAGAAGAAAAATTTTATCCATGATTCCATCTAACATTATGGAGCCTCAGGAGATAAAATGATCTTTGTATATAATGTTAAAATATATATTCACATATATATTAAGATATTTTGATAACATTTAATGGAAATATTATTTTTGATCTAATTGTTCAACTTCAAGAAATTCACCTTAGGAAATATAATACTGAATAAATATGAAGATGAGGTTTAGGAATTCATCACATTATTTATAATATTGAAAAATGGAAAATTACATAAATAATAATGATGAATAAACACACCTGTGACATATTTGTCATTGAGAAAAATATCTGACAGAAGATTTCCAAGGGTTGATGTGAAAATAACTAGGCATGATACATTGTATGTAGCATGTCCTTAATGTTAAAAACAACTTTAAATAAATATAAATAAATGTGACATCAAATAGATATTATCTTTGGAATGTAGAAATCTGAGTAATTTTTATTGTATTTTTTATTTCTCTGCTTTTTACAGTGCATATATACTATTATATTGCTAAATATTTTCTAAAACATAATAGTAGAAGAAATACAATGTAAATAGTAAAGCATAGCATTTAAGAAATTTTTAAAAAATTATTTCATAAGAATGAAGATATGAAAAGTGAAATTTGATGATGAGTTGGGTTTGATCAAAGAATATATTTTCCAAGCAAAACTTATGCAGAGAGTAGTTAAAATAACACTACCCTTGGAATGTCATCTAGGTAATCCCAATCTCAAGTTCTTTCACTAGAAAAAAAATTTTCAGAGAGGTAAATTCAATTAAAACTAAATAAAACAAAAGTAAAATTTAAAAATTATTTAATTGGCCCACGGTGAAAAGTTCAGCCTACAACTGAAAAATTTTCACATACCTTCAAACTAATATGCTTGCATCAAAAATTAGAATGCATTGAAAACTTCAAACATTGTGGCCAAGGAGTCAGTTCTTATGCATTCAGCCACAGTTTTGGTGTCACTGCAAGAAGGTTTCACCTTCTGAAAATAGTCCCCACGATGTTTACTTTCTGTGGGTCTGCTTCACCTGCCCTAACAACAGAGTCTTTCCTTTTTCTTTCATTGTGGTTGTGAGAGAAGGTTCTAATCAACCACAGAGAATTAGTACTCATGGCAAGTGTTCTAAGAGCTTAAATTATGAACAAATGCTGCCCTAAGATCTTGACAATGTGTCCTGCAACAAATTAAGTAATAATCTATTATGATTCTATGTAATCATTTTGATTTGTCATTTAAAGCACATACCAGTTAATAGAATATGTAAAAACAACATTGTAGAGACTCCACATTGTATCAGGCTCTATTCACATGCTAGAGAACATGTGGGTAAACTGACTTCCTATAGAAAACAGCTCAGTTCCATAGACATGAATTTTCCTTTTCACATCTGATCAGTCACCTTGTGAAGGTTACAGATAAGAAGTGTCATCAAATCAGCAGAAATCCATGTCCATACTAAAAATACCTGATTATGTTCATTTCTGCATTATTATGAGCTAGATACTCAGAGGAACTCCATCAAATACAGCAAGACTAAAATACTGTAATATATAAAATAGGTTAAAATAGCCAACTGACAGGAAAAGAAGGAAGTCCTCAGAGGTCAGGAATGAGGCAGAAATATGAATCCACAGAATTAGTGAGTCCTGGAACTGGCAATAGGAATATCTGGTATCTCTGGGAGCCTAATGCTGGGGTTTTGGATCTTATGAAGGTGTCAGGTGATCTAAGCTGAGGATCAAAGAGAATTTGATTTCAGATCAGACACTCCTTCAAAAATTTGGGCTCATCTAAGAGTGGTGCTTTCAAGATGTGACCAAAGATTAAAAAAAAAAAAAAAACTTACTTGAAAGAGACAATAAAGAACATGCTGTGGCTCTAAGAAATAGGAAAAAAATTTCTTCTGAGAATTGGAAATTACAAACCTATAAGGATGCAAGCTGGAGCATAAATTTCTATTCCTGCATAATTAAGATATGAGATAAAATAAAGTACGAATGTGAAAGTTGAGTTTAAAAATGTCTCAGCTTGGTAATGTCCCTAGACACATGGCAGAAGCAAACACATATTTGAAGAAACACAGTATACTTTTTGTTCATTTGTTTGTTTTGAAACTGATTCTCATTATATAGCCTAGATGGGCCTAAAACTCACTATGTAGCCCAGGCTGGCTTTGCCTCACTTTCCTGAGTCCTGGAATTTCAGACATATACCACCATGATGCCTGGTTGGAAAAACTATAATTCAAAAATAAGATTGAAGCATTTCCACAGATAAAACTCCAAGAATATGAGTTTATTAAAACATACACAAGCACACACAATTAAATAGAAACACATTTCCATGAGAGAATCAGTAGACACAGCAATGGAATCAACCAAAGATACACAACATTAAATAAGTGTGTTAATTTATTTAAAATAATTTGAAAATGAAAGTAAAGTATAACCAAAAAAGAAGAAAATACAAAAACTGGCCAGGAAAATGTAAATGTTTACAAAGTAAACTTCTAGAAATGAAGAGCATGATAATCAAATTTATAAAAGCTACAGGCAAAACACCATAAAAGTGAGATCATGGAGACTTCTTATATGCTTATGACACAAGAACATTTTACACCAATGGATGCATCAAGGAGAACTGGAAAACCTCGTCAATTTCTTCTTTTCTTTTTCAGTAGTACTAGGGTTTGAACTCAGGGTTTTGTATTTGTTAGGCAGGCACTCTGTCACTTGAGCCATGTCCCCACCCCTTTTTGTTTTTAGGTATTTTACAAACAGGGTCTCATGTTTATGCTTGAGCCAGCCTGAACCCCATTCCTATTTAAGCTTCACAAGTTTCTGGGATGACAGGTGCACTCCACCATGCCCAGCTTTTATTGGTTAAAATGTGGTCTTGCTAACTTTTTGCCTGGGCTGGCCTCAAATGGCAATGCTCCTGATCTCTGTTCTGAGTAGCTAGGATTACAGGTATGTCCACCGTGCTTGGCTGACCAGTTATTTTTTTTAAATGCATCTGCTTGAAGGCATTGAAGCAATAATAGATAAATTAAGATTATCAGGTCAAGAATGGATTAAGAAAATGTGGTATCTATACACAATGGAATTTTATGCAGCCATGAAGAAGAACGAAATGTTATCATTCGCTGGTAAATGGATGGAATTGGAGAACATCATTCTGAGTGAGGTTAGCCTGGCCCAAAAGACCAAAAATCGTATGTTCTCCCTCATATGCGGACATTAGATCAAGGGCAAACACAACAAGGGGATTGGACTATGAGCACATGATAAAAGCGAGAGCACACAAGGAAGGGGTGAGGGTAGGTAAGACACCTAAAAAACTAGCTAGCATTTGTTGCCCTTAACGCAGAGAAACTAAAGCAGATACCTTAAAGCAACTGAGGCCAATAGGAAAAGGGGAACAGGTACTAGAGAAAAGGTTAGATCAAAAAGAATTAACCTAGAAGATAACACCCACGCACAGGAAATCAATGTGAGTCAATACCCTGTATAGCTATCCTTATCTCAACCAGCAAAAACCCTTGTTCCTTCCTATTATTGCTTATACTCTCTCTACAACAAAATTAGAAATAAGGGCAAAATAGTTTCTGCTGGGTATTGGGTGGGGAGGGGGGGAGTGGGTGGTAAGGGAGGGGGTGGGGGCAGGGGGGAGAAATGAACCAAGCCTTGTATGCACATATGAATAATAAAAGAAAAATGAAAAAAAAAATCCCAAAAAAAAATAGATAAAAAAAAAAAGATTATCAGGTCAAGAATTGGAATAAAATGAGTACCCAAAGAAGTGAGATGAATATTTGGAGCTGGGGCATCTTTAATTCCAGAAGAAAAATAAACAAATTATAGCTCCCCACAATAACATATACAAATATCACAAGGTAGTGTTGGTAGAAATGAAATAGACACAAAAGAATGTATGCTATATGAAGGAATTCACATAAAGTTCAATAATAGACAACATTAAGATGTAGTGATTTATGGGTGCATGTTTAGAGTATCCAAGAAAGTTATTAACACAAATTTCAGGAATGTTTACCTTTAGGGCATAGCAAGGAAGTCATGATTGGGAAGAAGTATGTGATGGAGAGGTGTATTTGTAGGGTGCCAGGGATATCTTATTTCTTCTGCTACATGGGGATTTATTGGAGTAAGCTTTACAATTAATTGTCTCTTGTGTTTTATAATTGTTACATGCATTTTATATTTCATAATGAAAATAGATTAATAAAGAGACTTAGTGTACAAGATGATAGTTAAGAAAAAACTAGAAAATATAGAAGAGAGATTAAGAAACTTGTAAGACAGTGTGAGAAGGTTCAACATACATGTAATGCAGCATCCCTCCTTACCATGTTTTTTGAGGTAAATCTGTAAAATACTGAATATGAGAAAATATATTCAGAGAGAAAAGATTAATTAGTTAACAGATGAATGAGAGTGATAATGACAACAGACTTTTCAGCAGCATTAATGGAAGTTGAAAATTAGTGGAATAATGTCTTCAAATGCTGAGGGAAATTAATGTCAAACTAGAGTTCTATACTCAGTGAACTAATATCTCAGGGATGAGAGCAAAATAAGTATAATTTTAATTCAAAATGTAAGATGAAGAATGTTTCTTATAGATGGATCTTCATTTAGGAAATTTTAAAGAGTCAATACTTACAATAAAAAGAGTAATATTATAAGGAAAATCTGATGCAAGAAGGAATGGTGAGAAGAAAATGGTAGATATGCAATTAAAAATTGACTTTATAAAACAGTAACAATAATGTCTATGTAAAGTTGAAAACCAAGAAAAAGAACCAAAATGGTAGATAATAATTACATGTAAGAAGTATAGCAGTTAGTGTTCTGAAATTTTTGTATTGTATATGTCAAAAATAAAGACATATTTAAATTTAGAGT
Organism: Castor canadensis; assembly: GCF_047511655.1. Lineage (NCBI taxonomy): Eukaryota > Metazoa > Chordata > Mammalia > Rodentia > Castoridae > Castor > Castor canadensis. Next base: position 149,239,224 of record NC_133389.1, on the reverse strand, counting down.
TTATTAAATTAAAAGTGTTAAATTTAAATATTAAAATATAAAGGGTAGCACTTAAAGAAACAGAAGCAGATCATATAATATCCAAGCTATTGATGAGAAATAAAAAAAAGATAAAAGCAGCTTAATCTAAAAGAAGCTGGTTGCGGGGGTAGTGGTGTTTAAGAAATCCAGAACACATAGGCCATATAAAGCATATACAATATGTTCGGAGAAATGGTTGTGAATGGAATAACAATTTCAATAAATATAAATTACAAGTGGACTAAATGCTCCAGTTAACACACAAAGTTTGTCAGACAGAATAAACAGAACAAAGCAAAATGTAGCCATATTTTGTTTATAAGAAACATACCAAAAATATAATAACACAGAGTGGTAGGATATAGAATGATGTAGAAAAGCTACAGAACATAAAAATTGGCTAAAGAAAGCTGCTATCATTAGACTAACACCAACCAATTTAGATTTTGTAGTGAGAGAAACATTGCTAGAACTAAATGTTGATTAAAATTCAAATTCATGAATATAATTACTTAAAATTAATATTATGGTAATGAAAAATCTAAAGAAATGTTGAAGTGATGAGAATGAAATGACAAATACATAATCACAATGAGAGTTTGACACATCTGTCTCAAAAGTTGGTAGATTCTGTTGATGAGAGCTTAAACAGGATGTTTACTCTAATTGTTATATTTAGAAAATTATTCAAAACAATGCAACTGTTGCCTCATTTTTCAAGCACATGGAAATTTTTCATAAAACTGACCAAATACTGGACCATAAAAATCTCAAAAAAAATTATAGAAAAGTGGTTTCTTCCACATAATCTTCACTGGCTATAATTTAATAAAGCTAGAAATCTATAGCATATATCCAAATATAGTTTGAAATTTAGGAATATATTTCTATTCAATCACAGTATAAAAAATCAAAATGGACCTTATAAAATAACATGAATTGTTCAAAAATGAAAATTCTATTTTATTTATTTATTTATTTATTTATATTGTTTTATTATTCATATGTGCATACAAGCCTTGGGTCATTTCTCCCTCCTGCCCCCACCCCCTCCCTTACCACCCACTCCACCCTCTCCCTCCCCCCCCACCCCTTCAATACCTAGCAGAAACTATTTTGCCCTTATCTCTAATTTTGTTGAGAGAGAATATAAGCAATAATAGGAAGGAACAAGTGTTTTTGCTGGTTGAGATAAGGATAGCTATATAGGGAGTTGACTTACATTAATTTCCTGTTCGTGTGTGTTACTTTCTAGGCTAATTCTTTTTGATCTAACCTTTTCTCTAGTTCCTGGTCCCCTTTTCCTATTGGCCTCAGTTGCTTTTAAGGTATCTGCTTTAGTTTCTCTGCATTAAGAGCAACAAATGATAGCTAGTTTTTTAGATGTCTTACCTATCCTCACCCCTCCTTTGTGTACTCTTGCTTTTATCATGTGCTCAAAGTCCAATCCCCTTGTTGTGTTTTGCCCTTGATCTAATGTCCGCATATGAGGGAGAACATACGATTTTTGGTCTTTTGGGCCAGGCTAACCTCACTCAGAATGATGTTCTCCAATTACATCCATTTACTGGCGAATGATAACATTTCGTTCTTCTTCTTGGCTACATAGAAATCCATTGTGTATAGATACCACATTTTCTTAATCCATTCGTCGGCGGTGGGGCATCTTGGCTGTTTCCATAATTGGCTATTGTGAATAGTGCTGCAATAAACATGGGTGTGCAGGTGCCTCTGGAGTAACCTGTGTCACAGTCTTTTGGGTATATCCCCAAGAGTGGTATTGCTGGATCAAATGGTAGATCAATGTTTAGCTTTTAAAGTAGCCTCCAAATTTTTTTCCAGAGTGGTTGTACCAGTTTACATTCCCACCAACAGTGTAAGAGGGTTCCTTTTTCCCCGCATTCTTGCCAACACCTGTTGTTCATGGTGTTGCTAATGATGGCTATTCTAACAGGGGTGAGGTGGAATCTTAGTGTGGTTTTAATTTGCATTTCCTTTATTGCTAGAGATGGTGAGCATTTTTTCATGTGTTTTTTGGCCATTTGAATTTCTTCTTTTGAGAAAGTTCTGTTTTGTTCACTTGCCCATTTCCTTACTGGTTCATTAGTTTTGGGAGAATTTAGTTTTTTAAGTTCCCTATATATTCTGGTTATCAGTCCTTTGTCTGATGTGTAGCTGGCAAATATTTTCTCCCACTCTGTGGGTGGTCTCTTCAGTTTAGAGACCATTTCTTTTGATGAACAGAAGCTTTTTAGCTTTATGAGGTCCCATTTATCTATACTATCTCTTAGTTGCTGTGCTGCTGGGGTTTCATTGAGAAAGTTCTTACCTATACCTACTAATTCCAGAGTATTTCCTACTCTTTCCTGTATCGACTTTAGAGTTTGTGGTCTGATATTAAGATCCTTGATCCATTTTGAGTTAATCTTGGTATAGGGTGATATACATGGATCTAGTTTCAGTTTTTTGCAGACTGCTAACCAGTTTTCCCAGCAGTTTTTGTTGAAGAGGCTGCTATTTCTCCATCGTATATTTTTAGCTCCTTTGTCAAAGACAAGTTGGTTATAGTTGTGTGGCTTCATATCTGGGTCCTCTATTCTGTTCCACTGGTCTTCATGTCTGTTTTTTGTGCCAGTACCATGCTGTTTTTATCATTATTGCTTTGTAATATAGTTTGAAGTCAGGTATCGTGATACCTCCAGCATTGTTCTTTTGACTGAGTATTACCTTGGCTATTCATGGCCTCTTGTGTTTCCATATAAATTTCACAGTAGATTTTTCAATCTCTTTAATGAATGGCATTGGAATTTTGATGGGAATTGCATTAAACATGTAGATTACTTTGGGGAGTATCGACATTTTTACTATGTTGATTCTACCAATCCATGAGCATGGGAGATCTCTCCACTTTCTATAGTCTTCCTCAATCTCTTTCTTCAGAAGTGTATAGTTTTCCTTGTAGAGGTCATTCAACATCTTTTGTTAGGTTTACACCTAGGTACTTGATTTTTTTTTTTTTGAGGCTATTGTAAATGGAATTGTTTTCATACATTCTTTTTCAGTTTGCTCATTGTTAGTGTATAGAAATGCTAATGATTTTTCTATGTTGATTTTATAATCTGCTACCTTGCTGTAGCTATGGATGATGTCTAGAAGCTTCTGAGTAGTGTTTTTTGGGTCTTTAAGGTATAGGATCATGTCATCTGCAAATAGGGATATTTTGACAGTTTCTTTACCTATTTGTATTCCTTTTATTCCTTCTTCTTGCCTAATTGCTCTGGCTAGGAATTCCAGTACTTTGTTGAATAGGAGTGGAGATAGTGGGCATCCTTGTCTGGTTCCTGATTTTAGAGGGAATGGTTTCAGTTTTTCTCCATTAAGTATAATGCTGGCTGTAGGTTTGCCATATATAGCTTTTCTAATGTTGAGGTACTTTCCTTCTATTCCTAGTTCTTAGAGCTTTTATCATGAAATGGTGTTGGATCTTATCAAAGGCTTTTTCTGCATCTATTGAGATGATCAAGTGGTTTTTGTCTTTGCTTCTGTTAATGTGGTTTATTATGTTTATTGATTTTCATGTGTTGAACCACCCCTGCATCTCTGGATGAAGCCTACTTGGTCATGATGAATAATCTTTTTGATGTGTTGCTGAATTCGGTTTGCCATTATTTTGTTGAGGATCTTTGCATCAATGTTCATTAAGGAGATTGGCCTATAGTTCTCCTTTTTGGAGGTGTCTTTGCCTGGTTTTGGGATAAGTGTAATACTGGCTTCATAAAATGTGTTTGGCAGTTTTCCTTCCCTTTCTATTTCGTGGAACAGTTTAAGGAGGGTTGGTATCAGTTCTTCTTTAAAGGTCTGATAGAATTCAGCAGAGAATCCATTAGGTCCTGGACTTTTCTTTTTCGGGAGACTCTTGATTGCTGCTTCAATTTCATTTTGTGTTATAGATCTATTCAGGTGATTAATTTCCTCTTGGTTCAGTTTTGGATGATCATGTATATCTAGAAATCTGTCCATTTCTTTAAGATTTTCAAATTTGTTTGAATATAGGTTCTCAAAGTAGTCTCTGATGATTTCCTGGACTTCCATGGTGTTTGTTGTTATCTCCTCTTTTGCATTCCTGATTCTCCTAATTTGGGTTTTTTCTCTCCTCATTTTAGTCATGTTTGCCAGGGGTCTATCGATCTTGTTTATTTTTTCAAAGAACCAACTTTTTGTTTCATTAATTCTTTGTATGGTTTTTTTGGTTTCTATTTCGTTGATTTCAGCTCTTATTTTTATTATTTCTCTCCTTCTATATGTTTTGGGATTTGCTTGTTCTTGTTTTTCTAGGAGTTTGTGATGTATCATTAGGTCATTGATTTGGGATCTTTCAGTCTTTTTAATATATGCAGTCATGGCTATGAACTTTCCTCTCAGGACTGCCTTTGCTATGTCCCATAGGTTCTGGTAGGTTGTGTTTTCATTTTCATTGACTTCCAGGAACTTTTTAATTTCCTCTTTTATTTCTTTGATGATCCATTGTTCATTAAGTAGTGAGTTATTTAGTTTCCAGCTGTTTGCATATTTTTTGTCTTTACTTTTGTTGTTGAGTTCTACTTTTACTGCATTGTGATCAGATAGTATGCACAGTATAATTTCTATTTTCTTATATTTGCTGAGGCTTGCTTTGTGCCGTAGGATATGATCTATTTTGGAGAAGGTTCCATGGGTTGCTGAGAAGAATGTATATTGTGTCGAGGTTGGATGAAATGTTCTGTAGACACCAAGTAGGTCCATTTGATCTATTGTATATTTTAGATCTTGGATATCTTTATTGATTTTTTTGTTTGGATGACCTATCTATTGATGATAATGGGGTGTTAAAGTCTCCCACAACCACTGTGTTGGAACTAATATATGCTTTTAGGTCTTTCAGGATATGTTGATGAAATTGGGTGCATTGACATTGGGTGCATACAGATTGATGATTATTATTTCCTTTTGGTCTATTTCCCCTTTTATTAGTATGGATGTCCTTCTTTATCTCATTTGATCAATGTAGGTTTGAAGTCTACTTTGTCAGAGATAAGTATTGCTACTTTTGCCTGTTTTCAGGGGCCATTGGCTTGGTAAATCTTCTTCCAGCCTTTCATCCTAAGCCTATGCTTATTTCTGTCAGTGAGATGGGTCTCCTGTAAGCAACAAATTGTTGGATCTTCCTTTTTAATCCATTTTGTCAAATGGTGCCTTTTGATGGGTGAATTAAGTCTGTTAACATTAAGTGTTAGTTCTGATAGGTATGTGGTGATTCCTGTCATTTAGTTGTCTTAGTTGTTTGAAGGTTTGATTGTGTGTATCTAAGTTGAGGTTACTCTCTACCATCTTGCTTTTTCTTTTTCTGTAGTTTGGTGCTACTTGTCTTTGCATGGTTAAGTTGGGTTTCACTTTCTGTGTGCAGAGTCCCTTGAAGAATCTTTTGTAATGGTGGCTTTGTGGTCACACATTGTTTTAGTTTCTGCTTATCATGTAAGACTTTTACTGCTCCATCTATTTTGAATGATAGTTTAGTTGGGTAGAGTATCCTAGGGTTGAAGTTATTTTCATTCAGTGCCCGGAAGATCTCACCCCATGCTCTTCTTGCTTTTAATGTTTCTGTTGAGAAGTCTGCTGTGATTTTGATGGGTTTACCTTTGTATGTTACTTGTTTTTTCTCTCTTACAGCCTTCAATATTCTTTCCCTAGTTTCTGAACTTGTTGTTTTAATGTTGTTATGTCGTGGTAGTTCTATTTGATCTGATGTTTTTGGTGTCCTGGAGGCCTCTTTCATCTGTATGGGAATATCTTTGTCCAGATTTGGGAAATTTTCTGTTATTATTTTGTTGAATATATTATGCATTCCCTTTGCTTGCACTTCTTCTCCTTCTTTGATGCCCATGATTCTCAAGTTTTGTATTTTGATGGAGTCAGTGAGTTCTTGCATTTTCTTTTCACAGGTCTTGAGTTGTTTAATTAATAGTTCTTCAGTTTTTCCTTTAATTACCATTTCATCTTCAAGTTCTGAGATTCTGTCTTCTGTTTGTTCTATTCTGCTGGATTGGCCCTCTGTTTTGTTTTGCAGTTCTGTTTCCTTCTTTTTTCTGAGGTTTTCCATATCCTGGGTGGTTTCCTCTTTAATGTTGTCTGGTTTTGTCCTGAGTTCATTTATCTGTTTATTAATCGTGTTCTGTGTTTCACTTTGGTGTTTATACAGTGCTTCTATGGTTTCCTTTATTTCTTCTTTTGCTTTTTCAAATTCTCTATTTTTGTTGTCTTGGAATTTCTTGAGTGTCTCCTGTACATTTTGGTTGACCCTATCCAGTATCATCTCTATAAAATTCTCATTGAGTACCTGTAGTATGTCTTGTTTTAAATTATTCTTGTGGGCTTCATTGGGTTCTTTGGTAGAGTGTATCTTCATTTTGTTGGAGTCTGGATCTGAGTATCTGTTTTCTTCATTCCCCTCTGGTTCCTGTACTAATTTTTTGCTGTGAGGAAACTGGTTTCCCTTTTTTTCTGTCTTCCCATCATTGTCCTTGGTGTTGTTACTGTCCCTGTACTGCATGCAATTAAGTATTTTCTAGCTTGTAATAATAACAATGGTAATATTTAGAATGGAAGGGTGAGAGGAGATGGAAAGCAAGAAGTTAAAGAAAAGGGAAAAACAGACAGGTAGGAAAAAAACAAAACAAGGAATCAAACAAGAAAGTTTCAAATATATAAACAGGGAGTGTTAGTGTACTAATCAACAGTAAGCTGAACAGGCCTTAGAGAGACAGAGAGAGGATTGAAAATAAAAAATAAAAAGAATAAAGATAAGAATAAAAATAAAAAATAAGTAAATGAAAGAAAAAAGTATATATATATAAAATAAAATAAAACAATATGAAAAATAGAAAAAAAAAAAAAGAAAAAACCTCCAAGTTCAAATGCAATGAAGTTTCAGTCTTATTAATTTTGGTGTCCATCTCAGTCTCCAGTCCTGGAGATGGTGCCTCAGATGTTCTTCTGTAGTTGTCTCATCAAAGGGCATGCATAAAGTAGAACAAAACTGCACAAAAAAACAAAAAACAAAAAACAAAAATACCCCACAAAGTGTCCCAAGTTCAAATGCAATACAGTTTCAGTAAGTTTTTCAGCTTGCAGGTGTAGTTCGGTTGATTTCTCATCAAAGGTAGGGAGAGAGAAAAAAAAAAAAGAGTCTGGAGACAGTTCTGTGAATGGCATCTGCAGCTGTGGCTCGCCTGCCTACTGCTGTCAGCCTGCTGTTGCTGGCAGTATTATTTATGCAGATCTCTGGGGTGAGCTTAGCACTCACCTGGCCCCCAGGCTTTGTTTACTCAGAGTTCTCCTGTGCACAAGCCTCTGCTACAACCTTTCCCCTTTCCAAGCACACTGGGAAAGGTGACACTGCACCCGCTTTCTCAGGCCTGCGTGTTTGTTTACAGTTCACATGGGAAGTGTGTCTTCCCCCCTCTCCTGTGGAGTTTTCCTCCCACCACCACTTTCACAAGCTTTCCTGCTTGTGATTACTGGGCAGTGCTGCTGCTCCTGCCAGCCGCCATGTTTGTTTACAGCTCACACAGGAAGTGGGTCTTCCCTCCTCTCCTGTGGAGTTTTCCTCCCTCCACCACTCTCACAAGTTTTCCCACTCCTGGTTACTGGGCGTGCACCCCCGTTCCTGTCGGAGCCTCTCCGGCCCGCCCGACTTGTTTATTTACAGTCCTGGGAAGGATTCCCTTCCCCCAATCTTTGGCGCTCAGTGCGCCCCACCCTTTTTCCCACGTGTCTTTATTGTTCTTATTGCTTATTACTCAGTTTCTCTTTTTTCCCCGAGTGGAGGTCGGTCTGTCCAGGGGGCTATGCTGCTCTGGCCCTCCTGATTTCTCTGTTTAATGTGAAGTGGAGATGCTCTGCACTGGCTGGAGGTGTGGAGGGGTCAAAGTTTTGCCTCTTCTTGGTGGTTTTGCCTGCAAGGTGTGTCTCCAGTGTCTCTCCAAGATTTCACTATAGGAGGCACGCTTTCTGCTTCCTCCCTCTAGCTGCCAACTTGGAATCCCCAATTTCTCTTTTTTCCCCCTGTAATTTAATTTTTTTTTTTTTTGCATCACTGGGGTTTGAACTCAGGTCCTCACGCTTGCTATGCAGGTACTCTTACCACTTGAGCCACTCTGCCAGCCCCAAAATGAAAATACTACATGTCAAAATTCATGGGATGCAGTTAAGACAATACCTTGTAAGAAATTTATGGCTTTGAGTATTCATGTTTAAAACACAATCTGAAAATAAACAACCTAAGTATATAAATATAAAATAAAACAAACCATGAATATTTATCGAGTAACTTATGTTTGCTACAGTGTTAGGAGCAGTGTAGTTAAATTATATTAAATCTGAGTACTTTCCCTTTAATGACTTCTTATACAGATGTGAGGGAAGCAAGCTATGTGTCAATATTGACATATGTATGCAAGGTACTGAGAAGAGGTAAAGGAGTGTTAAGCATTGTGTGTGTTCTTAGATGAAAATTATACTTCAGAATTGAGAGATTACTTTGGGACTCAAGGAGGAGATGAGCTATGCATTGGACTAATAGTACTCAAACAGTTACAAGGCAGAGAAAGTAATGACCATACTCTGATACTTTGTTTTAGGTTGGAGGGTGTTGATAATGAGTAGTTGTGGAAAAGTATAAAGCTAGACAAAGTGAGAGGTACTGTCATCAAGGATTTATACATGTAATGAATGTTATTAAGCATCTTCTTTATATCAGCACTAGATAGTGTGATGTGCTTTATAGAGAAAGAACTCTACACTGTCACTGCCTACAACAGCTTATCATCTAGTGGAGGTTGGAGGAGATAGCAAACAGGAAATTAAACATAATGAGGTACATGCAATCATGCTAAAAGTCTAGGGAGATTTCCAAGTTCGCAGGAAAACACCTAACATAGGCTTGAGACAAGGCAATCAAAGAAGGGAACAGATGAGTCTAGGTTGAGAAAAAAACATAGTTTTGGGTGCAATGAACATAAGAGGGGGAGTATTCCAATTGGAGGAATAGTATGTGTTGTGTTGAAAACTGAAGGGGACCATGTTGTTTTGGTGTGATTGTAATTAGTTCAGGACAACCCATTAGATTTTGCGGTTAAAGAGGAGGATTGCTTTAAGAAATTAAACCTGGATTATATCAGCAAAGTTCTAGTATAAAATATGAAGTTCTGTATACTTTATTATGAAGGGAAGAGACTCTGCTGAGGCATTTTCAACATAGTAGCAGTTTGATTTCAGAAAGATTGTATGTTCTAGACAGATTATTCTCTCTGCAGAGTAAAGAATGAATAGCAGTGCATAATTGAGCAAAAATGGGAAGATTAGTTTTGCTGTTGCAGTCATTCAGGAAGGAGAGGCTGTTGTTCCTGATAAAGGGATGAAAAAAAGTAAATGGATTCAAGAGGTATTTAAAGAGATTTAGGAGAACCCGCCAGCTATTTCTTGTGGAGGTGTGATGGAGGGGAAGGAAAAAGAGTAGCCCATATTCCGAGCTAGCAACACAGTGGATGCTGATGCTGTTACCTGAAACAGGGAACATGGGGAGAGCAGAGTGGCGAGGTGGTTAGAAATCAGGAATCACTAGCTGTTACCATGGGAATGGATGATTTGTCAAGAAGGGCTGTAGAGAATAAGACTAAGAACCAAACACTAAAGAACGGGTTGGATGAAAAGGATGATCTGGGGCGGTAGCATGGGAAACAGGAAGGTGAGTTCTCATGGAATGGAAGAGTTTCCCCTGTAAGTAAACAATAACTAGAAAGAGGGCAAGTAGAAGGAATTCCTTGGAATGGAGCAATGAAAAGTTCTTTGATGACCTTGATTACAATGTATTTTCTATCAAGTTGTGATGATGTGGACACAGTGAGTGCAGGCCTTTCTTTAGAAGAGCCTTTGACTTCTCTCCAAATAATCTGGGGAAGTATTTTGAAATAATGTTCAAGAAGAGCATTTATGTATAATTTTTATTAATCTTATTGGAGAGGGTTCCAACCATCTAAGTTTTAAGTGGGAAAAGAAAACTACAGGCAGAGCTGGAGGAGTATGCTGGGTCATGAGTTGGAGAATGTTTTGTCATTGATAAACTGGTGGAGATTGAGCCCCTTGAAATAAGGTGGAAAACCCCAACAGATATGATAAAGTTAACAAGATACAGGAGATAAAGTGGATCATTATATTTGAAGAAAGAAAGGGAAAAATTTGTGTACAAATGGAGGAATTAGCAATTAGAAACTGCTTCTATCATGCATGCCAGTGTTTTACAGAACTAATATAACATTCATTATTACAGCTTTTATATTTATGCTACATGAAATAGTTTCATCTTGACTTCACTTCTTTAGTTCTTTGAAACAAAGACTTGGGCCATGTGGCCTTGAACTCATTAGTTGATGGAACATTTGAGGTAAGGCAAAAATCTAGTACAATTATATTACCAAGAGACTAAATTGCAAACATGTAATCTAATAAATTCCCTTGGAGTGTATTTCTTTGCTATGGTGGCACTTTCAAAACAAATGGCAATTTGAAAACAAGTTTCTTACTAATATCTAGTGCTATTCTTTTATGTACTATGAACACATGCTTAAGTGCCCATTTTTCAATTTCACCAGTAATCATTTCATTTTAATCAGCTAATTGCCAATAGCCCAGATGAACATCTTGCATGCAATTTTATTTAGCACATCTCTTAGAATGACTGAAGTGTCAGAACATCCCAGGTACACTGCTGTAGGCACCAGCTGCACTGGAGGAGTGTTGCCCAAAAACATCTGGAACATTATTCAGTATGAAAAGGAATAAATATGTTTATTGTAGAGACATTAACATCTTCTGTGATCAGGTTCTTTCAAAGATTTCAAATACATTTTCCATCAAATATCTTACTATGAAACTTTTGATAAGAAATATAATTTGTGAGTTAGATTCTTTGATCAGAAGAAAATAGGCTACTATTTTTGGAGGTTGTGTTGGAATAAAGCATTATAAAGAATAAGTTCTAAGAAACTACCTGAATAAAGAACATCTATATTTTCTTAAGGATTTGGAAGAGAAAAGGAGAAAGTATAATTATAATATTTCTGAGAAAAGGAGAAGGATATGGTAAGTTTTATGATCTGGCATTTTAGAATTATTGTAATGATGTTTGCTGAATAGCACTCTAAACCATACATATATGCTAGCCACTTTACATACATTGTTATTATTTGAAGATAGTAATCCTTGAAAGGTATATATTCTTTTTCTTATTTTGCTGGTAGAGAAACTATTGACCAGGGATTAGAGATGTTTGGTAATTTACTCACAAGTATGCTATTTGTAGAATTGGGGTCAGATATTTGAATCTGCTTTTATTTGACTGAAGTATCTGTTCTCCTTTCACACAGTCTATTCCTATCCAAAGAAACTGGGTGAAGAATTTGAAATAAGATTAATAATAGTATATATAATCGAACTGGAGAGGACTTAAAGTGACAGACAGGCTTTTATTCCTTAGCTCCATAGATATATATTTACTCTATGTTCCTGTTAAGAACATATATAAAGAAAGTAAGCAGATGCCTATTTTACTATATGCATCACATGAATTTTTAGTTAAAATAAAGAATTGATTTCATTGTTAGATTTTTTTGTTGTGACAAATACCTAAGAGAAACAATTAAGGGAGGAAGGATTTTATTTTGGCTCACAGTTTCAGAGGTTTCATTCCATCACTGTGGGCCTGTGGTGAGGTACCACTGTTCCCTTGCGTTCCCTATAAAATAAATTTTGCCCTACCAATCTACTTCAGAAATAAAAATGTGACTCCACAAAAGTTTCTAAAGCAAGCTTTAGTTTCTAAAGAAGCTTTTATATTCTCATTTTATATTCTCATTATGTCTCCTCTCAAATAAAGCAAATGAAATGAGCATAGAAACCACACAACACAATCATTCAGAATATTCTATAGCATTAATTTTAGATCCAAATAAGTACTTTCCTAAGAAGTATGTTTTTTGACATTCATTAAAAAATCTGACAAAACAAAAAAAAGAATATTGTTTCCCCTTTCTTCACAAGCATAAGTGAAATACAATAAACTAAGTTTCCCTCAAGATGTTTTAATTTAAGAAAAAATATTACGCAAATATCACTTATGGTAGAAAATATTGAACTGAAGACATTTGATTTTTATTTCCTGAATGAGGAGGGTGCTGGAGAATGCACCACATGAGCTCAGGTTGGAGCAGTTCACCTGTCAAAAGACTAGCAGTCTCCCAAGAACACTGGGATTTGGGGCAGAGGCACTTGCTCAGTTTTGCAAATGTAAGTAGTTTGTAGGAGATTTGGATAAGCATCTGCATTTTTGTTTTATTTCTTAGACATGCTGGACCTGCATTCTGAGCTTTCTGAGATGAACCCATTCTTGCCTCCCCATGACCCTTCACTATGTGAACCTCTGTGGAAGAGGAGGGTGGCCTTTTCTGTGGTCTCACAGACTTCTCAACCTCTGATTCCAGTCCTATTCTCCATTTAATCCCATCTATCTATTGCCATAGAACCCTCTTACTCATGTTGGTAATTCCTTGTTCAGAAGCTCTATAATATAGGGATGAGGTAGGATAGGTTTTTTTTTTTTTTTCTAAAACCATTATCAGCTTTTAAGAGAGTTGTGTAATTATAGAATAGGTCTTGCAATGCAATCAATTCTTGGAAAGGTTTTTTTGTTAATGACTTTTTTTATTGGTCTTGTTTTGTTGTAAAAGACCCAAAACCCAAATTTAGGCTCAATAATGTTCAATTGTCACTGCTTATATTGTAATGGCTTTACATAAAAGACCTATAAAACAAAGTGTATTCTTGTACAATGCTTAGTCAGCCGCCCTTCTAGCAGTTACCAGAACCTTTTTTCTTTTCCATTAGCAAACTGACTTTGTCTTCATCACATTGAGAGTGATAGTTTGCCATTAAGCAAAATTTAGTCTTTTTAACCATAGAAGTCTCCCTCTCTTTCCCCTATACCTTTTGGTCTTTTTTTCTTTTTAAATCATTCTTTGTCAGTTTGACTGAAATATCTTTTAAGGATTGTTGAATCACGATGTGGTATTTCCAGTATATATGTTATTAGAACTTGTGCCTGCTTGAGATGAATTTAATGTGCATGTTTAAACATCTACCATTTAAGTTGATGACTATTTACAGAAAGCTTGTTGATCAACGATGTTTGCCTTTAGAGAGAATTACATTTAAGTGCAGTAAAGTGACATAGTTTTAAAGGTATCAATGGCTGGATAGTGACAGCATTTACAGAGTACTAGGCCCTGTTCCTTCAATCTCCTATTTCCATACTTACTGTTAGGCTCAGAAAACAAGTACCTTTTCCTCTTTTGATGTCAGTGACATCCTTATTTTGTGAAACATTTTTCTCCTTTTTCATTACAAAAGCAATACCCATCTATTATGGGGAGTTTGTAGAATTCAGAGAACTTAAAGAATAAAGTAGTAGATTCTTGCCAGTCAGAAAAAAATTGGCTAACAATAGCAAAGTACTGTAATTTTCAGTATAGCCTTACCCTTCTGAGTAATATTTTTGTTTTTGTTTGAGGGGGTGTTGTTTCTTTTATAATATAGCTTTGTATTCTGTAAAAACAAGCAGACTACTTGGTTCAAATTCTGGCTCTGACACTTTCCAGTGCTATTCATTTATACAAATTCCTTAAATTTTCTGATCTTTATTTTCTTGACTATACATAAGGTTAATACATATATTATGGGGCTTGTGAGGAGTACATAAATTAATACATGCTAAGTAATTAGACGGACATATCATTGTTCTAACACTTAGTTCTTAGCTTTTGGTATTATCATCATATAAGGAAAAAACAGCTATAGCTGTAGTTTTATAGTCTATTAGGCAAAAGAATGAACACAATTAAACTTTTCATCCAACACTGATGTTATAAGATGGTCTTTCCAATGTCTGTCCTTTCCTTTTTCCTCATTAACCTTCAGTGATTGAAAAATGATATCATTCAGCCTTTCTTGACAAATATGAACAAACAATGATGTATTGATTGACATTGTTAGGACAATTTTCTATGAAAATTCTTCTGCCTCTCTGCATCTTTCTCTCTTCCGTTTCCTAGAATGTAGGTGTGATGACTAGATCTCCAGCATCCTTTTAGATGTTAGCATGAGGCAAGCTTAAAGTTTTTGGAACAGAAAGATGAAAGGACCCTGAACTCAGGATGACTATAGAATCTTCATCTGGGCTTTGGTCTACCAACCTCCATACTTCCTTCATATCAGAAGGAAATAAGCCTGGGTGTCTATAACTAATGCTAGAATGCATCTTGTAATACACTGAATAAATAATGAATACATTGGATGTTTAGATCCTTTTCGATGGCATTTCTACTTTTTGTCTCACACAGATGACTTTTTTATACTTTTACATTTTTTTTCTTTGTTTTGAAATTCCTATTCTTTCTGAGCTTTTTATATACTAGAATTGTTTTCTACTTTGTCTCAAATTCTAACAGGAATTCAAAGTGGAGTTAATAAGACTCCTATCTATTAGTAATAAGTAGTGATACATTTCTTACCTCAGTCCCTGGCTATTAAGAATTTTCATAAAAATTATTTGTGACTATTGCATATTTCCAAAGACTATATATCACATAACAATGCCCATTTAAAAATTTGATTGTGTCAGTATCTCATTTTAATAGAGTTTTGTTTGGCTACTGCACTTTGCTTATTGACTAATACATTTTTTTGTCTTTAGGTTTGAAGTTAGATTTTTATACATATTTATTTGGCTCAAGTTTAAGAGAGGCTGCCCTGAACACAGAAGAGGGAGAGTTTGTAGTGAGGTTTTTCAGTTTCATTTTGCTAAGTGGCCTTAAAGAATCTATGTTCCAGCCACATGATCCAGCGATTCCACTCCTAGAGAATTCCAGAAGGAATGTGAGTCAGGTTACTATAAAGGCACCGGCACACCCATGCTTATTGCAGCACTACTCACAATATCTATGCAAACAGCCAAGATGCCCCAGTACTGATGAATGGATTAAGAAAATGTGCTATTTATACACAATGGAATTTTATTCAGCCACAAAGAAGAATGAAATTTTGTCGTTTGCAAGCAAATGGATGGAACTGGAGAACATCATGTTAAGTGAAGTTAGCCAGGTTCAGAAGGCCAAAAGCCACGCTTTTCTCGTATGTGGAATATAGACCTAATACAAATACAACAATATTATGAAAAATAGTTTGTGCTAAGGGAAGGTCACATATGAGAGGGGGAGGGCAAAAGAAGGAAGTTAAGGCAAATACGGTTGATGTACTCTCTATACAAGAATGAATATAGAATGAACCAATTCGGTTTATAGTACATATATACATGGAAGTGTCACAAGGAAACTTCCTGTGTAGCTATCTTTAATAAACAAAAATACCATTCTTTTTTCTTTTACAAAGTTGGAGAACAGGAGGGCAAAACAGGTCCTGCCCGGGGGTGGGGGTTGGAACCAGCGGCAGGGGAAGGAGGTGGGGAAAGGGCATGGAAGGGTGAATATGGTACAAATACTGTGTACACATGTATGTGAACAGAAAAATGATACCTGTTAAAACTATCCCAGGAATGGTGGGAAGAGAGAAAGAGAATGGTGATATGATATATTCGAATATTATAAGAACTTTTGTAAATACCACAATGTACTCCCACCCAGCACAATAATAATAAAAAAGAATTGTCAAATTCCATATGAAACATTCAACTTATTCCTTTTCATTTGTTTCATTGTTTGCTAATGAGCCCCTTATTTGTCTGGTAGTAGGTACTTAAATTTCTTTTATGTCCATTAGACTGGGCCTAATGTAGATACCTAGTAAACTCATATAGTGTGTGTCTTTGTTTCCTCACACAGTTTTATTGCACAAGTCATGACCTTGTACAGTATTACTAAAAGATCCTTTTCCTGAAATAGGGCCACTAGCAGAACTGAGTTGCTGGGCCTTTCAGTTTCTCTTCCTAAACAGATATGCTTCTGTGACTTAGGATCTGATCATTGTCTTCTTCACAATCATTTTACAAATGAAGAGCTGAAGGGCTGGAGTTCATTAACTATGTTTCTTTCTCAATGGGGCCACACTAGAGACATCCCAGTATGTTAGTAGAGTTTTAACATCTAAAAAAACACATTCCTGTATTTGAGAGCAGTGACCTTTCCTGTACATCCAGAGATGTTTTTCAGTAGATCTGAAAGTTGATGGTGGTTTCTTTAGCCTCTCCTCGGTGTCTGTCCAGAGATTTTCTAGGTGCCTGAGTTGGCACCTAATAATCTGTTGGTTGGTACTCTTAATTGGAAAAGCAGTATGTTTGCTATGGTATTTAATTAAATCCCAGATAGATAGATAGATAGATATGTACAGATATATAGAAATATTTATGTATATCATATATATCATATTTCTTTCCCTACCTTACTTTTTCACCTGGTACATAGAATTATAGATAAACAATCAATATCATGTTAAAAACTTGAGATTTTTATCTGTTAATTTCCTATACATTCCAAATTCTTAGAACATTTTGGTACATAATACATGTCCAATAAATGCTTATGATAAAATGAGCAAATAAATTAATGAATAAACATGAGAAGCAGTAAAAAAGTTTAATTTTTTGTGAAATGTCTAGAAAGGACCTCAAGATTCTTTACGTTTATTTTAGCTTGTTTAATTACAATCTCTTGCTTATTAGACAATTTTCTGGGGGTTTTTTTTGTCATTTTTTTAATCTTTCTGAATGTGGTTATCCTCAACATCAACATTAACGACCTATTTAGTTTATAATAGATTATTTTAGACTCTTGCTTTTGATATTAAGATTTGGATTTTGATCTTTATCTCTATTAATAAAACTAGGGAAGGATGTTTTTGAACTTTTATAAGACTCTGATATGAATTATACTTCTGCCTTTTTATTTCATGATTTATTTAAGTTTGTTAAAATATTTTGTGTCTTAATTATTTTGTACTTTCACTTTTATTATGCAAAATTATTCAGAATAAAACATGCATATTCTAAAAAAAAAAAGCTAACATGCGGACAGTGTTGCAAAACTCCAGGTGGGAGCTGTGACTGTCATGTAAAAATGACATATGTAAAAGTTATAAAATATACAACTGAAGTGTTTGAAGGAGGAAGGTGTCATTTGAGGTAGATTTATTCTCAAAGTCATAAGAAAAAAATGAGAAGTGATCCCACCTGTTCCTTCTAGAGGGTCTCATTGCACAACCATGTTTAATGGCAATTTAGATGATGTATTACAAACAATTTAAGTAAAAAAGACAAGCTCTTGCCTTCTGGAAAATAGACTAGTTAGAACAATGATGCATAGTTATAGAATTAAATATGTTCATTGAGTTGTTAGACCCACTTAAGTTAGAAAGCAGTGATATGGCAGGGAACACAATAGAAGCCGTATTTCCTTTGATTTATTCCCCTGATATGCTTAAATATTTAAGAATATTTTATTTAGACCCTCTTACCTAGGAAGCAGTCAGGTAACCAGCTAAGCAGCCAACTGGTCTTGATTACTCACCCTAGCCCTAGAAGATACCAGAAACATGCCATCTTGAGCAGCTTTACCCACAGAGGCCTAGAGAAGATTAAAAAATAGCCCCACTTATCTACCCACACCTCTGAGAAGCAACTGAGCAGCCTTTTCTGAGCAGTATGGCCCACTGAGTCTCCCAAAAGTCAACCATGTGACCCTGCTCACCTTTCTATGGCCACAGGAAGTAATTGAGCAGCCCATTCTCAGAAGCTTAGCCAGCTGAGGCCAAAAGAAGCAGATTAACCCTATCTGCCTTTAGCCCATAAAGAAGCTAGGGGGCACTCCAGAGGCTCCACATAGTTAGTCAAGCAGCCCTCAGACTCTGATGGGTGTCCTGTCTGAGTCTACTATGTAACCCAGCCCCAATGAGGTCCTCAGACACTGACAAACACCCCATTCCAGTACTAGGTATGCTGTACCACACCCAAGGGGGCCTTTCCAGAAGACTCTACACTTACATGACCTGAAGAATTGATAGATTCCCCATACCTGTAGCCAATTACACCATGTCTAGAGCTTCCTGCTAACCAACCCTGCCTAAGGGAGCTTATCTTTGCTGGTGATACAATTACTGTAGCTTTGGTAGCCTATGCCATTGAGATACCTGCAGACATCATCAATGTTGATTATAGCTAAAGAAATGACCCTGATACTGTACTACAGCATCCACCTGGAATCAAAGTCAATGTACCATATCCAACCACCACCCAAGCATACATCATCAGTAGAAATTTGCTTTCTTAACTATAAAATCTACTTTATAAAGATGATAGAGGCATAAATACCAATGTAGGGACACAAGGAATGTGAGAAAACAAGGTAACAAAGGAACACAATAACGTTCTAGTAATAGACTCCAAAGAAAAGGAAATTGACAAATTTCCTGAAAAACAACTCAAAAGGATAATTTTTTAAGGAATTAATGAGATACAAAAAATGTGGACAATTCAATGAAATTGGCAAGATAATTAGGAAGAAATTCACCATAGAGATATAAATTATTAAAAATTGTAGTTAAGTAACTCTAGAAATGAACTAAAAATACATTTGAGAGCCTCAACAACAGAATTGATCAGGCAAAAGAAAGAATTTCTGAACTTAAAAGTCTTTTGAAATAATCCAGTCAGATAAAAAAGGAAAAAGCTTAAAAGAATAAAGAAAGTCTTGATGACTTCTGTGACATCTTTGAGCAAGTATTCTCATTGTGGGTATTCCAGAAGGATAAGAGCAGGGAAGACAGAAGACTTGGATATGAATCCATGAAGCTATGCCCACCTTATTTTTGACAAAGGTGCCAAAAACATATGATGGAGAAAAGACAGTCTCTTCAACAAATGTTGCTGGGAAAAGTGGTTATCTGCATGCAGAAAACTGATCCATACCTCTCACCCTATACTACTATCAGCTCAAAGAGGATTAAGGACCTTAACATCAGACCCGAAACCTTGCAGTTAGTGCATGAAAGAGCAGGGAATACCCTGGAAACAATAAGAATAGGCAAGGACTTCCTCATTAGAACTCCATCATCCCAGCAACTAAGAGAAAGGATAGACAAATGGGATTACATAAAATCTGAAAACTTCTGGACAACAAAAGAAATGGTCTCTAAATTGAAGAGACCACCCATAAAGTGGGAGAAAATATTTGCTGGCTATACATCAGACAAAGGACTGATAACCAGAATATATAGAGAGCTCAATAAACTAAAGTCCCCCAAAATCAATGAACCAATAAAGAAGTGGGCAACTGAACTAAATAGAAATTTTCTAAGGAAGAAATCCAAATGACCAAAAAACACATGAAAAAATGTTCACTATCCCTGGCCATAAAGGAAATGCAAATCAAAACCACCCTAAATTCCACCTTACTACTGTTAGAATGGCTATTATCAAGAACACCACCACCAACAAATGCTGGAGAGGATGTGGGGAAAAAGGAACCCTCATACACTACAAGTGGGAATGTAAGCTATTACACCACTATGGAAAACAATATGGAGGCTCCTTAAAAAAGTAAACATAGATCTGCCATATGATCCAGCAATCCCACTCCTAGGGACATACCTGAAGGAATGTGACTCAAGTTATAATAAAAGCATCTGCACACCCATGTTTATTGCAGCACTATTCACAATAGCCAAGCTATGGAAACAGCCAAGATGCCTCATAATGAATGGATCAAGAAAATGTGGTATTTATACACAATGGAATTTTACTCAGCCACAAAGAAGAATGAAATTTTATCATTTGCAAGTAAATGGATAGAGCTAGAGAACATCATCTTAAGCGAAGTTAGCCAGGATGAGAAGGCCAAAAATCGTATACGCTCCCTCATATGTGGCTTATAGACCCAAAAAATGCAGTAATATTATTGGATATGGGTCACACTAAGGGGAGAACACACATGGGGAGAAATAGGGAAAGGAAAGGAAACCTAAAACTTGAATGTGGTTGATATGAATAAAGTAATTTTAATTGCTTTAAGATTAAAGTAATTTTGAGGAGTGAATAATCTTAAATTAGCAGAGGTCACTATGGGAAGGGGACCAAGAAGTAGCAAAGAGGTCTGGTAGAAATGAACTAATGTGGGTTGCAATACACCAGTGCATGGAAGCAACTCTAGGAATCTCTCTGTATAGCTATCTTTATCTCAAACTAGCAAAAACAATATGTCTTATTACCTCTTATGTTTTCTCTTCAACAAAATCAGAGAAGAAGAGGGCAGAACAGGATCTGCCTGGAAGCCGCGGGGGTGGGGGGTGAGGGGCCGGGGGGGTGGGAGGTTGGGGGTGGGAGATGTGGCACAAGCAATGTATACACATGTAAGTAAATGTAAAAATGATAAAATAAAAGGACAAAGAAAAAATGTTTTTAAAAAAACAGGTAAAAGGCATTGAAAAACCTATTTAATAAAATAATTGATGAAAAACTTCGAAATCTTGGGAAAGATATGGGCATTGAGACTTAGAAGCTCAAAGAACCCCTAATAGTTCTGACTAAAAAAAGAAAAATCCTCTCTAAGGCATATTGTGGTCAAATTGTCAAAGGTACAAGATAAAGAAGGCATTTTAAATAGTGCAAGAGAAGGATGCCAAGTCATTTTAGAATAACAGCAGAGCAGCGGAAATCCTACAGTCTAGGAGAGAATAGGATGATATATTGAGGTCTTGAAAGCAAAAAATTGCCAAACAGGAATGCTATACCCAGCAAAGTTAGCTTTCAGAAATTAAGGAGAAATAAATACTTTTCAAAATAAGGAAAAACTGAGAGAATTCATCATCACCAGTCTAGCCCTGTAAGAAATGCTTAAGAGTGTTGTATTCTAGAAGTGAACAGATGATAACTACAGCCTGACAATGTATAATAGTACAAAACATAGCAGTAGCACACATACATAAAAGAAAGAAGAAAATCAAATTCTGTAAATACAGAAAACTACAAAATCTTAAAGATGAACAACAAAAAAGGAAGAAAGGAACAAAGAATATATAAAACGACTAGAAAAAAAATGCAGAATGACAGGAATATGTCTCAACTTATCATTAATAATCTTGAATGTAAACAGATTGGATTTCCCAATTAAAATACATAGACTGGATGGATGCATTAAAAAAACAAAGTAGATCCAATGATATTAGACATGAGAAACTTGTATTACTATTAGAAGCATTCATAGACTGAAAGTGAAAGAATGGAAAAGGATAAACTATGCCAACAGAAACCAAAGCAAACAGAAGTAGCTTTAGTTATGTCAGATAAAATAGACTTTAAATTAAAAACTGAGAAGGAGATAAAGGTCATTACATGGTGATAAAGGGATCAATTAAAGGAGGAAATAAAAATTATAGATATATATGCATCCCACACAAGAGCAACTAATTATAAAAACAAACATTATCAGTCTAAATGGAGAGATTAACTCTAATACAATAATAGCTAGGAGCTTCAACATTCCACTTTTATTAACAGACAGATCATCAAATTAACAAAGAAACACTGGACAAGATAATTAACATAGAAACACTGGAGTGAAACCATACTATAGACCAAATGGACTTAGCGGACATTTACAGACTATTTCATGAAATAGCAGAGTACATATTCTTTTCATTACACATAAATTATTCTCCAGGATAGACCATATGTTAGGCCACAAAACAAGTCTCAACAAATTAAAAAACTTGAACTCATAGCCTGTATTTTTTATGACCATAATGAAATAAAACTAGAAATCAACAAGAGCAAGTTTAGAAGTTGTACACAAACACATGGACATTAAACAACATTCTCTCAAATGACCACTGGGTCAATGAAGAAATCAAAATGAAAATTCAAACATTTCTTGCAACAAATAAAAATGAAAACACAATATACCAAAACCTATAGAATAGAGCAAAAGCAGTACTAAAAGGAAAGTTTAAAGTAATAAATGCTTACATAAAAAATAGAGAGTTTCAAACAACCTAACTATGCAACTTAAAGAACTACAAACAACAAACCTCAAATTACTAGGAGGAAATGAAGACAAAGATAGAACAGAAATAAACAAAATAGAGACTAAAAAGATCAATGGAACAAAGAGTTGATGTTTTGAAAAGATAAACAAAATTGATAAACATTTAGCTAGAGTAACCAAGGAAAGAGGAGAGAAAACTAAAATAGATAAAATCTGAGATGAAAAAGGAGACACTACAATTTATACTTCAGAAACACACAGGGTCATCAGGACTATTACTCTCAGGTACAAAAATGAAGTATGTAGAGGACATAGATAAATTTCTGGACACATATGGCCTACAAAAATTTGACCATGAGAAAACAGAAAAACACACAGAGTAATTACAGATAATGAGATTGAATTAGTTATTTTAAAAAGTCTCCCAACAAGGAAAAGTTCTGGATATATGCCTTCACTAATGAATTTCACCAAACTTATAAAGGGGAACTAATGCCTGTTCTTCTCAAACTATTCAAAGTATTAAAAGGCAGCAAATCCTTCTCACTCACTTTCTAAGGCCAATGTTACCTGACACCAAAACTGGACCCACAACATCAAGAAGAAAACTACAAAGTATCCCTGATGAACACAAATACAAAAATTCTCAACATAATCCTAGCAAATAAAATCCATATAAAACAGAACTACACAATTTGAGTAAGTAGGATTTATCCTAGGGATACAAGAATGGTTCAACATATGCAAAGCAATAAATATAATACTTCACATGACAGAATGAAGGACAAAAAACCATATGATCATCTTCGTAGAAAGAGCAATTGATGAAATTCAACATACCTTCATGATAAAACCTGAGATATGTCAGATAAAGAAGGAATGTACCTCAGCACAAGAAGGACTATGGGTAAAAACCCATAGTCTACAGCATATTGAGTGGAGAAAAGTTGAAATTATTTTCTCTAAGATAAGAACAAGATGAGGATGTCAGCTTTCAATGTAGTATAGGAAGTTTTGCCATGGCAACAAGACAAGAAAAAGATACAAAGAGCAGCCAAATAGGAAAGGAGAAGTAAAGCTGTCCCTGTTTGCAGGTAGTATGATGTAAAATAGAGAAAAACTTAAAGACCCCATCAAAAACTGTTAGAACTCATCAGTTACTTCAGTAAGGCTGTAGGATACAAAACCAACATACAAAAATTAGTAGCTTTTTAATACACCAGTATGGAATAGTTGAGAAAGGAATCCCATTTACAATAGCTATAAAAGTATAAAATGCCTAGGAATAAACTCAATGAAGAAAATGAATGGACTCTTCTATGAAAATTATAAAGCACTAATGAAAAAGAGTACAAAAACGTGAAAAGACATCCCATGTTCATGGATTAGAAGAATTAATATTTTTAAATGTCCACACTGTCTAAAGCGATCCACAAACTCAATGTAATTTCTATCAAGATATCAATAACATTCTTCACAGAAGTAGAAAAAACACTCACAAATTTATATGAAACTATAATAAACCTCAAATAGCTAAAGTAATCTTCAGTAAAAAGAACAACCTAACCTTACAGCATATTGCAAAGTGATAATCAAAGCAACATATTGCTGGCATAAAGACAGACACAGACCAATGTGACAAAAGGGAGGACCAAGATTTCTTGGTATTTGATTTATTTACAACCAACAAAGATACTATAAACACATACCTTTAAAAGGACTATCTCTTAAATATTCTAGGAAAACTGAATATTCAAATGCAGCAGAAAGAAATTGCATCCCTCTTTCTCAGATCCCTCTTTCTCATCATTTACAAAATCAACTAAAAATGGATTAGAGATTTAAATGTAAGGCCCAAAACTATGAAGCAAGGCAAGAAAAGGAAAACATTGACAATGGATGACATAAAACTAAAGAACTTCTGTACAGCAAAGGAAATAATCAACAAAGTGGAAGAAGATATTTGCAAACTATTCATCTGACAAAAGACTAATTTACAAAATACATTTAAAAAACTGAACAGCAAAAAATAATCCAATTAAAAATGGGTAAATAACCTGAATGAACATTTCTCAAAAGAGGATATACAAATGGTCCAGAAACCTATGAAAAAATGCTCAACATCACAACTCATTAGACAAGATCAGGTGCATTCAGGGTGCTATGGCCGTAGAGTCACAACTCATTAGGAAAATGTAAATCAAAACCACAATGAGATATCATATACCCCAGTTAGAATAGTTATTGATAGTCAAAAAGACAAGAGTAACAGATGTAGTGAAAGAGGAACTCTCATACAGTGGTGTGAACGTGCATTAGTACAGATATGGAAAATAGTATGGAGGTTCTTCAAAAAACTAGAAATAGAACATATATGATTCAACAATCCCACTTCTGGGTAAAGATCCAAAGGATTAAATTGTCAAAGAAACTTCTACACTTACATGTTTATTGTAGCACTGTTCACAAATGTCAAGATTCACCTACCTATCCAATGATGGGTAAATGTGAAAACTAAAATGCTGGTCTCAAAGAAGAATAAAATAGAATAGCTGTTACCAGAGTCTGAGAGGGTGTGGGGGAGCGAGGGTTACATGATAGAAAGAGATTGGTGAATGAGCAAAGGGCACAGTTAGATAGGAGCAGTAAGTTCTCATATCCTATAGCATGGCTGGATAAATATGGTTTGCAACAATTAATTATTTTAAAATAGCTAGCAGAAAGGATTTTGAATGTTCTTTTTTATTGTTGTGCTGGGTGGGGGTACATTGTTACAAAGGTTCTTACAATATATCAAACATATCTTACTTGAATTCACCCCCTCCACCATTCTTCTTTATCCCCACCTTTCCCCATTCCTGGAATAGTTTCAGCAGGTATCATTTTTCCATTTACACACTGGTCTATACAATATTTGCACCGTATCTACCTTCCTACACCCTTTCCTCACATCCTCCCCCTTCCCACTGGTATCAATCCCTCCAGCAGGAACTGCTCTGCCCTCCCTGTTCTCCAATTTTGTTAAAGAAAAAAAAATGACATTTTTTGCTTGTTTAAGATAGTTACATAAGGAGTTTCCTTGTAGCACTTCCATGTATATATGTATTATAGCCCAAATTGGTTCATCTCCTCTATTTTTCATCTTTCTATCTTAGTCCCTTTCTTAAAGTTGTTTCAGCCAGTTAAAAAATTCTATATTCATTCTTATATACAGATTATATCAATCATATTCACCTTAACTTCCTTCTTTTACCTCCCCCTCTCATATTTGACCCCCCTTAGCATGACCTGTTTTACACAGTAATGCTGTATTTGTTCTAGGTTTACTTTCCACACTTGAGAGAAAACGTGCAACTTTTGGCCTTCCGAACCTGGCTAACTTCACTTAAGATGATTTCTCCAGTTATATTCATTTACCTGCAAATGATAAAATTTCATTCTTTTTTGTGGCTGAATAAAATTCTGTTGTATATAAGTATCACATTTTCTTAATTCATTCATCTGTAGTGGGACAGCTTGGCTGTTTCCATAGCTTAGCTATTGTGAATAATACAGCAATAAACATGAGTGTGCAGGTGCCTTTGTTGTAACCTGACTTACATTCTTTCAGGTTTATCCCTAGGAGTGGTATTGCTGGGTCATATGGCAGTTCTATTTTTATTTTTTGAGAAGATTCCATACTGTTTTCCACAGTGGCTGTACTAGTTTACATTCCCACCAGCAGTGGATGAGGGTTCTTTTTTCCCCCCATCCTCACCAACATTTGTTATTTTTGTTCTTCTAACAGGAGTGAGGTGGAATCTTCACATGGTTTTGAGTTGCATTTCCCTTATGGCCAGGGATGTTAAGCATTTCTTCATGTTGCTTTTAACTATTTGGACTTCTTCTTTTGAGAAAGCTCTGTTCAGTTCATTTGCCCATTTCTTCACTGGGTCATTGTTTTGAGTATAGATTTTTGAGCCCCCTATATATTCTGGTATCAGTCCCTTGTCAGATGCATAGATGGCAAAGATTTTCTCGCATTCTGTGGGCAGCCTCTTCAATTTAGAAATCATTTCTTTTTGTTGTGCAGTTTTTAAATTTAATGTAGTTCCATTTGTCAATCCTTTCTCTTAGTTGCTGAGCCATTTGAGTTCTATTGAGGAAGTCATCGCCTATACCTATTAATTCTAGTGTATTCCCTGCTCTTTCCTGCACTAGCTTCAAAGTTTTAGGTCTTATAGTAAGGTCTTTAATCCACTTTGAGTTGATACTTGTACAAGGCGACAGACACAGATCTAGTTTCAGTTTTCTGCATGCAAATGTCCAGTTTTTCCAGCAACATTCGTTGAAGAGGCTGTCTTTGTCCTTGTATGTTTTTGTATGTCCTTGTATGTTTTCGTATGTCCTTGTATGTTTTTGGCGCCTTTGTCAAAAAACCAAGTGGATGTAGCTACATGGATTCCCATCTGGATCTTCTATTGAATGCTCTTAATATGAAGGTATGATATATATGAGATGTGAGATGTGAGATGCCATAGCCCCAATATGACCATTGCACATGACTGAAATGTTACATTGTACCTCATAAATATGTGTAAATACCACTTGCCAATTACAAATGCAAAAATCTTTAAATGACACATTCAATTAATATTTTGAGATAAGTTAATTTATAGTAAAATGCTCAAATCCCAATTGTGCAATTTGATGAGTTTTACAAATGCATGGAGCCAGCCATCTAACCTACACCCCTATGGCAATTAAATGCTGATATAATTCCAGCCACTACCATCATATCCTTTCCCAGTTAATCTCCCTTACATAGAGGTGACCCATTTACTGAGTTTTAAAACCTTGATTTATTTTTCCTATTATTGATCTTCATATAAATGGAATCACATACCCTTTAGTGTTCAGCTTCTTTTGCTTAGTGTAACATCTGTTGGACTTACTCATGTTATTTTGCATATCACTTTTTCCTTATTTTATTATTATTATTATACTGGGGGTACATTGTGACATTTATGAAAGTTCTTACAAAATATCATAGTTGAATTCATCCCCTCCATCATTCTCCTTTATGCCCCCTTCCCTCATTCCTGGAATAGTGTATTATAAATAATCAACATTGTCGAGTACCATTCCTACTTATGAACATACTAAATTTGTTTATTCATTCTCCTCCAGATGAGACTTGTATTTACAGAGTTTGCCTGTGATAAATAAAGCTACTATGAGCAATTCTTACGTACTAGGATTAGTGTTTTTTGGGATATGTGTTTCTATTTTTGGTAGAATTGCTACATCAAAAAGTAGATGCCTATTTAATTTTACACAAACCATTAAAACTGTTTCCAAACTGGCTATACTATTTTATAATTCAAGCTATCCAATTATTATTATTACTTTTTTAAAAGATACAAACTTCTGCAATCCTATTCTAAAATATCTATCCTGAAATTAGGTGCCAAAGTCATTCTGCATATATCAGCTACTTAAGTTTTCTATAAATACCTCCTGTGTTTGTTTTCTTCTGAGTGAAATAGGTGGGGTGGTTCTATTTCCCTGGGGACCAGCCCTAAACAAAATATTTTTTAAAACATCTACATGTTAAAATGCTACTTGAAATCTACTAAATAAGTGAGAAGATAAGGAAGTTCTAAACTAGAGGTATTGGAGAGTTGATTAAATCCTACTGGCAGTTTGAGTTCAGTGTTACATTTTTTTCCCTAGCATTTTTAAATTCATCCAAATTCATGATACATTGTGATAAGCCATTTTAGCTTTTTCCATTCATGTTTGATGGATTTCTACGTTTCTAACTTCTTTCTCACTTACCGAACTCATTGAAATCCTGTTAAGAATTATTTAATCAGTCTTGAATCCAGAAGAGCAGCCAAAATCTATCATCCTCCTCCTTGCTGTACGCCATTGTGGTAGAGACTGGACTGGGAAGGTAACATGAAGTTGCAAAAATGCATATGCTTTTGCAAGCCTATTCTCATCTAAAGCATTATTTTTCCTCAGAAACATATTTGTGTTTGAGGAAAAGCAGCTACAGGGCCAAATTTTAGGGAAGGTTGAAAACAGGTACATGGAAAATATTATTATTGATTTTTGTAAATCCATTTGGCAGTAGATTTGCCCTGAGTTATCCAAGGCAAGCATCCAGGAGTTTTCTTTTCCATTGGTAGTATAGTAGAGTCTCTTTCAGTAAACATTTGGAAGACATAAAAGGTCACTTTTGGCCAACTGCATCAGTCTTTATTCTGCCATCTGTAAAAATTTAGACTTTACCTTTTTGAATGACCCTTTAAAAATACAGAAGGCTTAAGTCTATTCTTTACTCCCTTAAACTCCCATTGGGTTTCAGTGTGAACATTTTTCAAGTTAAGTTCTGAGGAATAAGGATATTTTATAGTGCCCTCTTATGAAAATTTCCTTGGGCAGAATTCCTAGTCCAATTGCTCATTCCTCTTGAGAGAGTTCTACGATCTGACTGATTTTCAAGCTTCAAAATTGACTCCACTGTAAAGTGGTTATGCCTCTTGGATATATGAGGAATAAATCCACCTCATTCTAAAATTCTAATGTTGTGCAACATCTAAGGTAGCTAGATGACTCTCCGAGTGAGAAGGTACCCTGCTCTATCATCCCCTGCTAGGTGTGTTCATCCTCAGTGCCCTACTCCATGCTTCCTTAGTGCTTGCTTGTGAAACAGATGCCATTTGTGAAATATTTAATACCTGTCAGGCACTGTACTAAAAACTTTATATATATTATTTTACTCAATCCTATAATGTAGTAATTACCATTCCGATTCATTGTGAAAAAACTGAGACTTGGAGGTATAAAAACATACTGAGACTCACACATCAGAGGCAAGATTTAGACTACTGGTTTCTCCTTTTAACTGTTGCACAGTTTGGAGTATGTGGTACTAATCCTGCTCTTTCCATACCCCAAAGGGAAGGCCATTGTGGGGGGCGGGCTTGAGTGTTTACCTGTCTGACTTTCTACCAAGTCTGACCAGCTTGAGATAGGGTTCTTGGTTTGTTCACTTTTGTGTGGCTAGAGCAGAACCCATAGAAATTCAATAAACGAAATTTAAATTTGAAAAATACCATTTTTGTCCTTGTCATAATAAACTGGACAATAAAAATGAACAGGGCTGGGAACATGGCTCAAGAGGTAGAGTGCTTCCAAGCAAGCACAGGCACTGAGTTCAAACCCTAGTACCTAAAAAAAAAGAGAGAATGTAAGTCATTCCTAAAGCTTACTATACAGAAATAATTTTAATACATTTTGATAAATGGCTCAATTCTCCAAATTGAAAAACAACTATGATATTGTATTGCTTCTAATATGTTTGTGTAAGAAGCTCTCCATGATTATTTCATTGCTTGGTGTTAATTAAGCATGATTAGTGTGTGTGATAAGTAAAGCTGTTAGCCCTCACAAAGCTGGAAAGTGAAAGAGAGAGAGAGCAAGACTTTCTGTGATGAAACAGTTTTACTATGGACTTTCTAAGTAGATGCTATGTGAGAATATGCATCTGTGTCAATTCAGTTTGAACTACTAAACTGATTTGAGTCCTTTATTTAAAAATTCTCTTGTATGACCAGAATTATATTTCAGGAAATTAACATAAATATCTTTCTTATCTGTGTGCCATTTAGGGCTTTATTTAAGAACTGTAGTTAAAAGCAGTTTATTGGTGAAAGTCTAGCCCCTAGTGGACAGGAGTCTCTGGTACACACCCACACACTGAACAGGGTTCCTGCTTAAATCTTGAGAGTTCCAGTATTAAACAGTCTTTAATATTCTTGATGACAATATTTTCTTTTTCATTTTTGCACAAAAATATGGCACAGATATATGTCTGGCTTATAAGAGCTTCATAATATTTTAATGAATATTAAGACTGTTCTATTTCACTATTAAAATTTTTTTCAATCAGTGATTTTTAGCTTCTTAAACAATGAAAAGAGTGTTTTTTTTTTTCTGTCCTTTTTCTAGTCCCCCTTTTCCCTTTACTGTCAATAGTCTGCTTCTAGGCAACATTAACACTTAGTGATTTTTAGCTTCTTAAACAATGAAAACAGTGAAGTTTTTTTTCCTGTCCTTTTTCTAGTCCCCCCTTCCCCTTTACTGTCAGTATTCAGCTTCTAGGCAACATTAACACTTTTTCTTTCAGGATAAATTCAGGTTGGGCTTATAACTTTAACCCAAACATACACATATATACCCCCACGAAATTGGGTATTGTTTTCAAAACTAAAAAGAGCTTCTCTTTAGTAATTTCTTTTGGCTTGTATATTTTGATAGCCAAAAACAATTAAAAAAATTGAAGTGCAAAAAGTAAACACCAAAATAGGAAAGAACGAAATATTAAAGAGCACTTAATTCTCCTCTAAACTTGTACTTCCCCAAGTCTTCTGAATTCAGTAAAACAGTGTCCATTTAGTTTCTCAAGCCCAAACTGAGTCGTTCCTGATCCTCCTCTCTCTCTCATCTTGCTGGCACCTTCGCTACACACGCTTAATCTAACCTCTGTCAGATTCTGCCTATCTATATGTTACCATCATCTCTCACCTGATTGCAATGGCCTCTTAGCTAGTCTGCCTTCTTCTACTCTTTCTCCTCTATAGTCCATTCTCTGCCTAGCCACCAGGTGATCACTTAGTATTAAAAATCAGATCATGTCCTTCCTCATACTAACCTTCCAAAGGCTTCCCATCTCATTTAGGATAACTTCTAAACCAACCAGAGCATATAAAGTCAGTATAAGGCTGTACATTACCTAGTTTTTGACCACATCTCTAGCTTCTCTTTGGTACTTTGGTTCAAGACATGCTGCTTTCTTTCTGCAGTTGGAGCATCTGCTCTTGCCTTGGCTGGAAGGTACTTAGCTCTGTCTTTGCATAATAATTTTCTTGTTCAGATCTCAGCATTAACCTCACTTCTATGAGCATACTTCTATGCCTTCCTATTAAATCACTCATTTTATTTTTTGCATAACTCTATTACTCTACAATATTTTCCAATCATCTTTTTTGTTCATGTTTATTTTCTCCTTTTTTTCCCCCTAGAATTAAGGCTTCAATGGAGCTGTCTGTTTTATTCAGCACCATATCCCCAGCTCTTCTTTAGTGCATGACATTTGGGTGCTCAATGTATAGTTGTGAAGGTTGATAAAAATAAAGGGGAAATGTGTTTTTCTGGGTAATAGACAGTTTTGTGCTATTTAATGCAGATTCTTTCAAACTAAAAAATTGTTTTGAGCCTAGGAGGTCATTTCAACCCATTTAACAAGAATCAATTGTATTTAGAAATGACTTACTATATCCAAGTCACTGCTCATTGTCCCTTGCATATATTAGTTTATTTAATTCTTATAATACCCCTTTACATTGAGGCTCTGAATAGCACAGGTGGTAGAGCTGGAATTTGAATTAGGCAGCCTGGCTAGAAAGTCAAGTGGCTTAGTCACTGTGCTGTCTCCATAGGAAAAGCATCTAATCTTACAGGCATGCTTTCCTAATGTGTGGCCTACTGCCTAGCATGAAGTACAATAGCAAACCTTGACTTTTTTTTGTTAAAAATATAAGAAAGAAAGCAACCAGTTAAATATAGGAACTATTACACATTAGTTATGAAACACAAATTTAATATTATGCAAAGATAAAAATCCACATGCATTTGCTAGATGCTTAAAATAACCTTAAAATACAAAGCAATATATTTATGGATTAGCAACATGTGGATTTTCTGGTAACTATCTTGTCAAACTTGGTCTAGATCAGACATTAACTATCTTTTTGCATTAGCTTGTAACTTTTAAGAAAGACATCTGGAAAGTTTTTTGAAATTTATTTTAGAGCCCATGCTACCAGCTTCATTATGGCCTAAGGATGCAGAAAACAAACAAAAAATGGATGAGGACTTTCAGAAAGTACAGTGGAGGGAAAGAATTGGGTAAAAACCCATCTATAAATAATAGGAGGCACCCCAAAATGTGGGAAGGAAAACTTGGTGGGGTCCATGAGTCTCCTGGGCCTGCTATGATAGAGTGTGGTATCAGGAATCAGGAGACAAAATCTATTTATTTCTTTTGCAAAGTATCATTAGCCAAATGCACGTCAGTATAGATATAACTGATGATATTATATGAAATGTAACAGCTTACCTGCATAGAAGCAGAGCTCTCACTAGATGTCCTTTTAGAGAATATTATTTTCATAGACATGATGATATTTAATGGTTCAGAAAATGAGTAGCACAATGGTCATGGAATTGATAGAGATGTGTACTAACACTTCAAGCTGGGGAAACCAGAAAGAGTTAGTCTTTATTCTCAAGCATACCTTATAAATAAAATGATCAGGGAAAACCCACTGACAGCTTCTGGGGCTGCAGAATCATGGGATTGTAAAATGTACCAGGCATTTTGTTTTGTTCTTTTAATTTTAAAATTTGAAATTGCAAAGAGCCAGTAAAATGTGTTTTAATATGTCTTTATTTCCTCTTTAGTTTGACTATTTGACCTAAGGAATGAAATTCAGCCAAAGAAAATTAAATGCTGAACAATGTGTCATTATTCCTTACTAGATTTATATCATCAAACGAGAGATATACTCCATGGAATGGGGTGTGGGGCTAAACTGCTCTGCATATAATGGAAGGGAATTTAAAGTTCTCCCTTGATGGATGGGAGAGGCAGGGTTTTACAAGTCTCAGGTGTAGCCTAGATGGAGCCATCCAAAGAGGACAGGACAGCAAGGTCTGAGGAAAAAAAAAGTGGTCAGCAAGAAATTAACTTGGGCATGAGGCCCTGGAACTTCTAAAAAAGAGTAATTCTCAAGTTCAGTTCTAAATTATTCCCCAATCTACCCATTTCTATAATCTTTCCTTTTTCCACATAAATTGTCAATAAAATGCACAGACAACACTCTATTTTGAGGAGTAGGAGAGGAGGGCCCAAGTAGTGTGGAAGGAAGATCACGGTTGCCAAGTGAGAAAGCAAGGGATGAAACTTAGGTTCAGAGTGAGAGATGATAGGAACATCTGTCTACCCAGGAGAATGTGTGCGACTGGTTGGGAGTGTTCTGGACTCCCCTAAGTACATGGGATAGAGACTTAATTCTTTTAGCTTACTTATGAAAGCAATGAGTTCCCCAAGGCAGTAAGACTTGGGAATATTTAGGCAGCAGACATTTTTGATTATATATGTAAATATTTGTATCATGGAATTTTTAGAATACTGTAAGCAAAAGCATTATGTTAGCCTCTAAAGAAGAGTGAGTATCCAGAGACAGAAGATGTATCTTCTTTGCATCCATTTCTCTTACTTCTGACAACAGGCATTGGGCATCCACTCCTTCCCCTATTTGGTCCATATAGTTGGGTTAGAACACACATACTTTAGGACTAGGATGATCAATAATTTCAATCCTCTAGCCATAACAATTGGTTAGAAATGTAGGTATTGATGCAACCAGTTGGCACCAGTGAAATGCAAGGAGTTTTCTGAGTCTTCCAGGGAACCTACCTTTCCCCTAGGCCTAAATCTTCTATTGGCTTCATATTGGCTTATTTAGGATCTGTTTCAAAGCACAATAGTAGCAGCAGCTCAGACCATGTTGCTTTCAGTTTTCTATGTGTGGATTCTAAGAAAGGAATAGCAGCTGCAATGGGAAGAGTCATCTCAATACAAGTGATGTGAATACCGGGAGAGGAGAGCCTGAGTGAGGGAAAAGAGAACAGAGTGGAGGAACTGAGCTTACACCTTAAACTTTAGGCTATAGATGGGGTTCCTTGCAATCCTCAAAGCATGTGTTATTATCTCCCTTTGGCAGATAAGGCACTTCAGGCTTAGAGAGGCTAAGTAAACTGACCAAGTCAGGAAGAAGACTTGAATATCATAATATTCAAATTCTATTCCAAGTTCTAATCTTATCTGCCTCTGGGCTTCTAAAAATGAGAAAAGTTGAAATTTGGGAACCAGGAGTTTTACAGGGATTTTACCTATGGTTCAGAGAAAAGATTATTATGTGGCTTGATTTCTGTGGGACTCCCACTTTGCCCTCTGTCCTCCATATCCCTCACCCTGCTAGTTTACTGCAGAAAACTTTAGCATCAAGTCAGCACATCTGTGTTGACCAGGAAGTTTTCTATTTGTCTTTACTATCTAGAAAGTAGGGTTTACTAGGGGAAAAAAGTCATTTAGAATCGTAAAACATAAAATTTAGCTACTTTTCTTTACCTATTCTCAT
Source organism: Castor canadensis (assembly GCF_047511655.1). NCBI lineage: Eukaryota > Metazoa > Chordata > Mammalia > Rodentia > Castoridae > Castor > Castor canadensis. The sequence continues at coordinate 149,204,813 of NC_133389.1, read as the reverse complement.
TGTTTCTTAATTGTTTGATATAATTTACTCATCTCCAACAGAGGTATATAAAATACCTGAATTACTGAAAATTCTGAATGCCCATGTGAGTTAACAAGGCTATTCTGTGTGGAAGAGCCATTTTAAATCAGAAGAGATGGTTAGGACATTAGTATTCTGAGTATATGCTTTCTTGCACAAGAAAAAGTTGAAGATTTTATGCATGGGGAAAGTGAGCATGTGCCTATAAGAAGATCCTGTGGACAGTGGAGTCTGAGGTCTCCTGGTTAAGGCTGTGTAAGCTGCAAAATGTCACTTCCATTTTTAAAAGTTAACCAAAGTAAAGTAATTTCTTGGGCTAGGTTTAGAATCTAATGACTGTGCTAACTAGTGATTTTTAGTTATAGGGAAGAAAGATGTCATCTGCAGCATATGGAACTAATGTCAGGAGAAACTTTCATCATTTAAAAGGGCACTCATTCACTGGAGGGCTTATTCCTAGTCTCCCTTACAAATTCAGAACAAGGCACAGATTTAAAGGGGAATTAATGTAAAATATTTCTCCTACCTATTTCCTGGGTAGGACTTCTTTAATTTAGAAACTATCTTAGTGCTCATGATTTAGTCTGATTTGATATTAGTTGGACTGAAGAGCACATTAATGTATCAGATGGAAAGCAACTGAAGTCACTGCATCCAGGCAGGAAGGCTGGTCCCCAAAAGCAGACTGTACCAACGGGGCAGGAGAAAGCCTAAGAAAAGTTTAACCAAGTGAAAAGAAGATTTGAAATCTCCAGAACATATTGTTGTGCTTTTACTTTAAATCCATGGAGAGAGCTTAAAATCACTTTAGTCTCAAGTGAGATCTTTGCGTTACAATATTATAATTTCAAATTGGGAATATTTGGAGTGGGTGGAAAAATCTATTTCCAGGGTACACAGACCTGTTACTTAAATGATTTGGAATCCAATATAAGAGAAAGACACTGTCTGCCCTGAGGTTCACTGGAGCAATTCATGCCACACATAGAAAATTCTTCCCAAATACAGAATTCACAACAATGTGGATATGTATGTGTGTGTGCATGCACACATGTGTATAATGTGTAAAAAATTGGCCAGGTGCTGATGGCTCATGCCTGTAATCCTGTTACTTGGAAGGCTGAGATCAGGAGGACTGCAGTTCAAGGTCTGCTTGGGCAAAAAGGTCATGAGACCCTCTCTTAAAGAAAAAAAAGCTGGATATGGTGGTCACAGCTGTAATACCAGCTATGGTGGGTAGTATAAAATTGGAGGATCACAGTCCAGGTCAGCCTGGGAAAAAGTTAAGAGCCTATCTCCAAAATAGTCAGAGCTAAAAAGGCTGCAGGTGTAGCTCAAGCAGTGGAACATCTGCCTAACTAGTGTGATGCTCTGAATTTAAACTCTAGTCCCATCAAGAAAAATAAATAAATAATTAAATGTAGACTGACATCAGCAGAGGGATGAAATCGTATCCCTACATAAAGATCAATTTGAGTAATTATCCACACGCAAAAATACCTTCATAAAAGCTAAGGAAACCAGGGGAGAGATTTCAGCACCTGAGAATAGCACAGAAATAAGAAAAGACACATTTAAAGAGGTAGGAGAAAATGTGTTGCATTTCGTGCATCACCTCTCCCCCACCCCTAGACAGCACTGTGGAGAGAGATACCTGTGTGACTGCACAGACCATAATTTAGACCCCAACACCAAGCATGTTCCAGTAGAACCCAATGTCAGGCAGGCACCCACAGCCCCAGACTGCAGGCTGCTATCTGTGCTCTAAGCCTCCAGACCTGATTCAGCATCAGATGGGTCCTGAAGCCCGGGCTCTAGGCCTACATGGCAGACTCGATCTCCAGGCCACCCTTAACACTGACCAAGCCCTAAAGCTTCAAGATCCAGATTGCCCTAGCACCAGATTGACTCCTGCAGCCTTAGTCATCAGACCAGCACTGTGGAATCAAGCCTCCAAGCTAGTTCCTATGGATATGGCTCCAGGCTCAACCAGTCCCTTGCTAGCCTTGGTAGCTACAGGCTTCAGGCTGACATCTGTGGACTGAACCTCTAAGTCTGTGCTGGCATCAAACTGGACCTTTTAGCCCAGGGCTCAAGTTGTTAGTAGTGAATTCAGTCTCTGAGACATTCAATTGGCTAGCTAACCCCCACAGCCCAGGCTCTGGACTTGACTCAGTGGCCCTGGGGCTGGGGCTAAGTTTAGTACCAGGCCAGCTCTACAGAATAAGCCTCCATGCCTACCCTAGGGAAGGGCTGACTCTAGTAGCCAGAGGCTCTGGAATTCTCCCAGAATTAGACTGGCCTCCACAGAACCTGTCTTCAGGTCCACCCTTACACCAGGATAGCCCCCATATTCTTATTCTTTGGCCTAGCATTCTGGGAATCATTCTCCAGAATGACTGCTATAGATACAGGGTCCTTAACCACCTACTACTAAGCCAACCCATGTGGCACAAGACATCAGGCCTGTCTCAACATCAAGATGGCATCCCTGGCCTCAAACACTGGATGGGTACCACAAACACAGGGTCCAGGCTTGCGCAGAACCAGGCTAGTCTCCATAGTCTACCCTCCAGCTTGGCTTCTACACCCCATACTCCATCAGACCCAGGTCCAGGCTTGTCATAGTATATCCCAACACTACACCATCCCCATAGACCCAGGTTTCAAGACTGCTACTAAGTACCCATGTTCCCAAGCTATCCCTTGTGGACTTGACCTCTTGGCCAGCAGTTGTGTTCTTAGCCTCTAAGCCAGCCCTAGTGGACACAAGATCCAGGTCAGCCACAACAGACTTAGGCTCAAAGCTAGCCCAGCCTAGACTAGTACTAGATTCCAGGCCAGTTTCTGTGGCTCCGGAGTCCACAGGACCCATGGTCCAGATTTCTAGGAGACCTAGGGTAGATACCAGTTCCATGTCAGACCCTGTGGCCAAAGCTCCAAGACAAAGCTTGGACCATCCCTATGGATCTAGGCAGGATCCAGGTACCAGGCCAGTCTGTACAATAACTAACAGAAAGTCTGCCCTCAGACCATAACAGATTGTCTGCCCAGAATCTCTAGACAGGGTGACTAGTAAAGGACTCTCCCAGACAGAGCCAATCTGCAAACTGAAATAAGTCCTTACTTCTTAAAATGTGTAGACATCAATGGAGGGCAAAAAGAATCATGAAAGAGCATGGAGATACTCCCAGCAGCTGACCCCAAAGAAATGGAGAAATGTGAACTGCCAAAGAATTCAAAATAATTGTTTCAAAGAAGCTCTGTGAACTTGAAGAAAATACATTGAAGAAAATTCAATGAAATAAAGAAGACAATAAATGTCCAAAATGGGGGACTAAGCAGAGAAATTGGAATTATAGGAAAAAAAAACCCGAGGAAAATTCTGGAGCTAAAAAAATAATAAGAAATTGAAATGAAAAATGCAAAACAGCATCAATAGAACTGATCACGTAGAATCTGTGAGCTTCATGACAGGATATTTGAAAATATGCAGCTAGAGGAGAAGAAAGAAATGAAGAAATCTTAAAAGATTTATCTGGCAACATCAAATTATCAAACATTTGAGTTATAGGAATTCATAAAGGAAAAGAGAAAGACAAAGGGTTAGAAAGATTATTTAAAAAAAATAATAGAAGAAAACTGTTCAAATTTGAAGAATGATATAAATTCCAAATGCAGGAAGGTCGTCCAATGGCAGCAGAATATACATTCTTCTCAAGCACAAAATAGAACATTCTCTAAGATAGATCATAAGTTAATATGCTATATCACAAAAGAAGTTTTAGCAAATTGAAGAAGGCTAAAATCATTTCAAGTATATTTTTTGACCACAATGGTATGAAACTAGAACTTGATGGCATTTTTCTTAGTGATATTCCTGGGTTGTGTTGTACTACTTTTTTCATAAACCATTCTTTTTAGCTTTTTTTTTTGCATTACAAGCTCCCAATTCAAAGTCTCAGTTTGCCCTTGCCTAAACTCATAGGTGCAAAAAAGATTTAAAAAGTGAGCTTCAGACATTTTCATCTTCCGGTTTTAACTTGCACTTAGACCTTTAGCAGGAGGAATCTTCCAAACTGTTTGGGGGTTCAATATAGCACATCACCCCAGCCTTATAGGTATAGAAATAAGAGTTTTTCTGCAGTTACAAGTGAGCAGAAACTGTCAATAGACAGGTTTAGCTTTAAGATGTGTGGAGAAAGAGTAGCACACAGACAAGCTGCCTCCTCCTCTTAATTCCTAATTCTTCTTGATAAAGTAAAATGAGTTCTTCTGGATTAGCTAGTTTTCTTTCTTTCATTTTTTTTCTCTTTGTCTTTTCCTATCAATACATGTTGTAAAAGATTTATCTCCCTGTGCTCTTATGTCATTATGGAATGATTATTTTTCAGTTAGATGGTTTATTTTTAGAAGGCATTTATTGGGTTACATCTAGGAGTAAGAACATTCAGACTGGTAATGAATAGGGAAGTAGTGTAACCAGCTCAGCTATTCTTTGCATAGATATTTGTGGAAGACGTTACACTGTATTTAACAAGAATTAGAGTCTCTTCATTTGTGACATAGACCTAAACATTTCCTAGGTTCCCTTCCAGGTAGATGTGACCATGGGACTAAATCCTAGCCAGTGGAATAGATGAATGTAATGTGTGCCATTTTAGCTTAGCATTCATGATAGCCCATGTTCTTTTCCCCTCTGGCTGACTAAAATCGAATCATTATCCTGGAGATTGAAAATGGTAGAGTCACAGTATGGGAGGAGGAAGCAATGACAATGACCCTGTGCCATTATAACTTCCCTTTGATTTAAGATCAATTGCACAGACCTCATAATACCTTCTATCTACTTATTCTAGGCTCTGGGTGCTGCCTAGTTTGGTTTTTGATAACTTCAAATATCCATTTTATTGTATCGATATGGCTATTTCTAATAATGCATTTTTTAAACCCTGTGAGATAATGGATCTTTAAAATTTTCCAGTTTCTTTTCTCTGAACTGCACATTTTTTTCAACTATCTCCTGTGTCCTCAAATTCTGATATTCAACGACTAGTTTTCCATTCCCAAGGTCCCAGTATCACAGATAGAAATACAATCTTGGAACCTTTACAGCCTAGTATAAATCAATGCAACAAAAATGAATGCTGTAACAGTACTACAGGACAAATTCAGAAAAAATTCCATTTTTATCACTTTACAGTATGATTGTGTGATCTAATGTCTTAAATGAAATTACAGACTATTTCTCTTCTTGGGTTTTATTTTCTATTAAAACTTTTAAAAGCTCTATTTAATAAAGGCAAATCTGAAGACTTCTATATGAAATGTATAATTTAGAATAAAAAGATGGAATTATCAATATATTTTCACATTTATGTACTTCATAAGTAAATATAATGAAGTATCTTTGAAATCTTGCTAATTCTTAATACTGAATTGATTAAAGTGGTACTTTCTTATTTCTTATCTTTTTTAGTGTTGGAAGGATTTGGCTATTAAGTTGGGATATATTTCAAATTATTTGTTTCTTAGGAGCACCAGGAATGGATAAGAATACTCCAAGATTCTTTCTTTTTCTTTGCTTTGTGATTGCATGCTACATAATAAGCTACTGTTTCATCCCCTTCTTGAAGGAAAGGAGAAAAAACTCTCTGCAAAATAAAGACATTGAAAAGTTTCCTGAATATATATTACATGCAAGGGTTGTTTTTAAATTAATATTTTCTTTCAAGGATAAATGTTATTGGAAGGCTGATTTCCCTGCTCCCCACCACCCACCGGTTTGTGCTAAGGATTGCTCTTGGTGAAAAAGTCGATAAAGACTTACACAATTAGGTATTAATAAACTGCTAGTATTTGTCAAGTACTGTTTACTTCTCACTGCAGAAAAAAATTCAAGTAAGTAGTCTTAGTTTCCACAAAATTTTTAGCAATAAATAGGTCCTTCATGTTTCTTTATAGCCATAAAATTGGGATGGGTGAGACTAGCTTTAATAATACTAAAAATTCTAGCATTTGTTTCTGGAACATAATACATTTTTTTTGGCAGCACTGGGATTTGAACTCAGGACCTTGTACTTGCTAGGCAAGTGCTCTACCACTTGAGTGGCTCTTCCAGCCTTTTTTGTATTGAGTATTTTTTAGATAGTGTCTCCACTTTATGCCCAGGCCAGCCTGGACTATGATCCTCCAATTTGTGCTTCCTTGCATAGCTGGGGACATGCCACTGTGCCCAGCCATTGGTTGAGACAGAATCTTATCAGCTGTTTGCTCAGGCAGGCCTCAAATTGTGATCCTCCTGATCTCTGCCTCCTGAGTAGCTTGGATTACAGGCTTGAGTCACTGCTTCTGGCCATAAAAATCTTTTGACTACCAGTTCAATTGAATTCATGAAATCCTTTTTGTATATTCAATATTGTTTTAGATTTTACATATGTCAATGAGGGACTACTAAATTCTAGCTTCCACATTGCATCATGCATCATTCTTGTGTGAATTTAATACAATAAATTAAGACCTAAGGTGGCAATTTAAAACTATATACCAGCGAGGCTAGGGATATGTTTTCCTGAAATTATTGAAAACCTCTAAGCACTTAGCACAGTATAATTGTAAATATGGGAACACTACTAATGTGCTTTGGGGTGGAGTGCAAATGTGGAAAAAGCATGGTTTGAATGAATATTTAACTTTGTCTTTTGGCATTCTTAGCTTTAAAATTCCTACATTAAAAATGAAATAGGATTCTATTTGAAATATATAATTATGTCAGTTGTGGTGAGTTGATAAGGCTATATGAATAGTTCAGATACTATACTCAATTTAAATACTTTATTCAAGCTAAGAACATTGTATAATACGTAAAACACACACATTGTAATCTGGGGCATATGAAAAATCGTGGTGTGCCATCTTTAATTTCATTGAGAACTTATGGTACAGATTTTGTCTAAAATGTTTGGGAGCTATGAGAAAAGTCATATATATTTATAAATGAGGTCCATTTGAGAAGGACAGGACCAACATATATGACTTTGGTTTTGCTCATATGGTCTTCAGCTTTTAACTAGAAGCCGTCTCAAGTATAAAGGATAAATAGCTATTGTTGACAAAATTCCTTAACTGTTTATTTGAATTACTTATCTGTGGCAGAGGCCAACAGCTACTGATTTAGTTTAGAGAATTGAGAACAAGAAGAGAAATTTGGACTTTTCTTTTGAAATAATGGAGACAAATAACAATGTCATTGTTTGTAAAAATTGACTCAGTTGACTTCCATGTTAAATTGATCTAACTTAAAAATTGATTAACAAGAGCAATTATTGGTCATTGTTTTGAAATAAGGAAATTTTAGAGAAAAAATAAGAAGTAGAACAGGAAATTTTTATTGTGTAGATATTTGTGAAAGATACTTCTCAGTACTGTGGAATTGTCCTCAGTAATTCTTCTTGAATGACATGGTTCACCCAAGAGGTAGATAATTCATAGTAATGTGTAGTTTTCATTTTTCTTTGGCTCTCAGGTACTGCTCTGTATGGTAGAATATGGTCTTATTCTGGGATCTATACCCATTAGAAGAATCATCTTTCTTGGAAATGATTCTATCTGTGTAAGAGATTTCTACAAATCTGAATGTGCTTCTTTCCTGTTCATTTGTTTTAGAATTGAGATGATCTCCAACCTACAATGATTTGACTTATGTTTCTTTACTTTACCATGATGTGAGTGACACATATACAGTAGAAACCATACTTTGAATGTTGATATTTTCCTGGATTAATGGTATGTGGTATGATCTTTCTGGTGATGTAGGCAGTGACATGAGCTGTAGTTCCCTGTCAGCCACTCGGTCCCAAGTGTAAAGTAGTGACACGCTACAGTATGCTATGATGCTAAGCTGTCATTGGTAGGATAGGTATATCAAGTGCATTTTTGACAAGATAAAATGGGCTTATTGGAACATAACCTCATCATAAGTCAAGGAGCTTGTATTCATCTCAGGCAGAAAATCAGGGCACTTTTATTGTGCATGGAGCTTGTAGGAACATTGCCTTTGTATGTCTTATTGAAAAGTAAACAGTGCAATTTCTCAGGAAATAATTTCTCTGTGAAATAATATTAAAGTTAGTAAACCTATTTTAGAAGGCATAACCTGAGCCATCAGGACCAAGAGCAGTGAGCCCTTGAGTTCAGTGAATGCTGATATATACGTAGTCAGAATCACCTGATTTTCTGTCTTAGAGAAAATAGTAGGCTGTTTCTGAGACACAGAGTGGTGATGGTAAATGTGAATTGAGGTAGAAATAAATGTCTTATGTTAATAGGTATGAAAGTTCTCTAGGGTCCTTGAAATTAAAAAAACAATCACAGTCCTACTCCCTGGAGTCAACCAACTGCTTGTTCCCTCCACCCTTGTCCTACTCACCCTTCCAGACTGTTCAGATCTTTGTTCAGGAGCATGAGCTTTGGAAAACCAATTCCCCTGGGACAAAGACAGCTTATGAATGTAGGAAACAAAAGGTTAGCTGTGGTCTTCCAGAATAGAGAGTAAGAGGAAAATTGTTTTTTGGTGTTTTGAGTTACTTATAATAAAGACACAACAATTCAGCAGGTTATTCTATCATTATGTGTGGAATACAGCAACTTGCAAGTTAAAACCAGATAAGAATATAATGTAACAGCAACTATTTTCGAATACTCTCAAGCAGTTTAAAGTGAGTGCCAGATACTTAATGGGTCACTTATTTTTATGGGGTTTGGTTGTAATGCAACGTTATGCTTAATTTGCCATTATTTTATGAAGTTGGCAGAATTTTACAAAATTGTACCACTTAAAAATTTTTCTAAGTGAAATGTAAAAACATTAAATCTGTATCAAATCAACTAGAGAACAAAATGTACTCTGAAGACTTTTAGGAATGAGTGGAAATGAAGGGAGAGGCACATTGTCATTTCTGATGGAATTGAGAGGCTATAAAATTCATTCTCTTCATATTTTGGATAGAAATTAAAGACTTGAGGGGCAACATTTAGAATTCATAGCATAAAATGTATTTGTTGGATTTGAAAGTTTCTCAAAATTGAAGTGCAACATTTTTAAAAAAACAAAGATTGTAAAGAGATTTAATATATTTGATTTCCTACTTACTATCCCCAGTTGAGATGAAATCAATTAAGAGCATCATCCTTTACTTCCTGAAAACTAAGTTATCATGGCCCAGAGTAGAGGAGTTCTAATGATTCTGTAGTCAGATGGTATTGAATTAACAGTATAAAGGGTTACCATTCATGCTGAATTCATGTTGAAATTCCTGAGAGCAATACATGCTCACGTGGACATGTGTTATAAGGAGAAGGCAATTAGAGATGATGAACATAGGCTGTAAAAGTGTTTTAAAAATCAAATCTATTTCTGTATGTATGCTAGGATGTATTACTTTCATGGATCTCCTAAGAGCAGGTTTTAACTATATAATGCTTAACACATAAGCATGCACTTCTGAACACCCTTTCTGTATTATTTAAATGGTTATCCATCAGCTCTTTCTATGACATTTGTGTGGTCAAGGGCAGTGGAGCCTGTAAAGTGACCCCAACTCTGATACATTCACCTGCAGAGGAATGAGTTTTACCTGACTTTTCCTTTTTGTATGGACTATAAATTTGGCCTCTTTTTTGTTTCTTTCTTATTTTTCCATCTTGTTTGTACTGACACTTTTTTGGTTGCTTTACTGTGACTAATGGATTTAGAGTCACTTTATTTTTCTGTGTATTGTCAATATTTATTATTTTCACCTGAGTTGGAACGAAATTTCCAAATCTATTTGATAAAAATATTGAGAATCCCCTGTATATAGTTTAACTAATGTTTACTTTAAACCCGAAGTATTTTTCATATGCCTAAAACTTTGAACAAAAGTTTTGTAGGACACTTATGGAAAATTAAGACAATGTAACTATATCAAGAGCTTATAATTTTTTTATCAAGTTTATTTAGAGAGATTCAAAAACAGAATAAAATTAATGGCCCAAAATGCTTAGTATGCAATACTCAGGTCCTCAGACAGAGTGTCCAAAGAGAATCTCAATTAGAACTCAAAAAGCAGAAGGGGTTTGTGGGGGTGGGGGGTTAAAATCTCACCATGGTTAATTAGTATTTAGACAGAAGGACAAAAGGAAAGGCAAAGAATAGGAGCAGGCATTTGCAGTGGATCCTTCTACAATTTTCTTTTGTTTCATTTTAAGTTTTTCCACTGATTTTTCTTCATTGGGACTTAATTGATATTTGTTTGTCTCTATTGAAACAGAATTCCATGGACTGGATCCACACAATAATGAGTTGACTTTTTGCTCCTGTGTAAAACTCTACAATTTCTTATAAGTCATTAAAATGGGTGGCAGAACTCTATTTTCCTTTCTAAAATCTGGTGATTTTTTTGTCTCCTAGTGACAGAGTTATTGATGAACGTTAGCAATGGATGAAAGTAAAATTTCTAAGATTAGCTCTTTCAGAAGGCCACGCCATCATCTCCACTGAGATATGGTAGGGGAGATATAATGTGATAATTATGGAAACTCAGAAATGGGTCATGTGTTCAATAACTATAATATACTTTTCTTTGTGTTCTGCTACTTTGATCATGACTGAGTTGACCAAGATGTGAATCTTTTTCCTTGAGAAACTCACTGTCTACTTTGTAAATTACAGCTGAGAAAACTAATGAGCAGATAGGCTGAGGTTATGCAGACAATTAACAACATGGACAAAACTCCAGCACAGGTCTCCTGAGGTCAGGGAGATGGAAGAAACACAGTCTTCCTTTCTTTTCCATTCACTCACTTAAGCTAGGAATATGCATTGAACTATGCTGCTGCCAATGTTACCAACAAATAGAGTTTCTACATTACCCAGGCAGACAGAAGCCAGGAAGATGCTCTACAATTTCCAGTTGACTGAATGACATGCCATATGATAGCATTGCTCCTGGTATTCTGTCCTTTCAAATTCTATTGATGTTTTAGATGCCCTATTATCTTAGTTTTCTTTGGCTGCTAGAACAAACTACCCCAAACTTAATAGTTTAAGAGAATGTAAATTTATTATCTTACAGCTCTGAAGGTCAGAAGTGTAAAATGAGTGTTACTTGGCTAAAATCAAGGCTGTTTCTTTCTGGAGGCTTTAGGAGTGAATCATTTTTTTGTGCCTTTTTCACTTGTGAGTGGCTTCCTGTATTCTCTGCCTTACACCCCGCCCCTCCACAACTTCAAAGCTAGCAAAAGCCAGTTTGATATTTCCTCACATAGCACCAGTCTGACATCAACTCTTCTGCTTCCACTTTCACATTGAAGGAGGACCTTTGTGATTATATAGGGAAAACCAAATGATCCAAGATAATCTTTCTGTTGTAAAGTCAGTTGAGTAGAAACCTGAATTCTACTTGCAATCTTAATTCTCTTGTGTCATTTAACATAATTGCAAGTTCTGGAGTTTAGGACATGGGTATTTTTGGATGACCATTACTCTTCCAGCCATGCCTACAGATGCAATTATTCAAATGGACTGAATGATTCTCTAAACACTTTCATGCTTTATGTGAACCAAACACTAAATAGGTCTCCACTCATAAGCCCAAGCTATATTTACCTTACTTCAGATGCACAGTAAGTATATATGCATATTAGATCTCAGCACATTAGATCAGTGTGCCTCATTCTCGGCCTGACAGACATCTGGGTCAGGTAATTCTTCATTCCAAGGGTGTCCTTGTATTGTCGGATGTTTAGCAGGATCCCTGACCTCTACCTTTTGTATCCCAGCAGCATTCCTCAATTTCTCTCCAGAAACCAAACATTTCTTTAGGCTTTGCCAGTCTCAGGGCAGGAATCACAGCTGCTCTGGGCTGTGAACCTCTTTAGATTAGGAGTCATATCTTTTCATTATCAGAGTCTTAATCTAGTGTTGTGAACATAGTGGGCACCTAGTGAATTGGAGTTGAATGAATTAATGACCAAAAATATAAAAATAATCATTATCACTACAGAAATAGAAGAATCTCATAATTCTACAATGGATGTTTGAAATATAACGAGATGAGCTGAGTTCCAGAAAATACTCATTTTGAGTAAGCACTCTAAACTTGACTATTACCTCTCACACCCTTCCTACTTGGCGATGTGCTAGATTGTCTGCATGTGATTGGGACTTCTCTGAGACCTGGACGGAAGGAGACAAGACCTTGAATCCTGTGTTTTCTAGAGACCTACATATCACAAGTACAGAAACGAAACAGACAATGCGTTCGTTAGATTCTTTGTCACCGCTAATGTTAGATTTACAGTTAGATTGGATCAAGGATAGGCACTTAAGGAGTTCACAGCATGACTTTTTAGCTTCAAACATCTGCTCTCATAACCCCAGAGCAAAGCTTTTCCACATCTCTTGACCTGCGTCTCTAAAATGAAGGCAGGTGCTTCCAAGTCCTGTGGAACTGTGTTGATTGTGCTACTGTTGACCTCAGAGAAGAACATGGATTTGTAGAATGACCAGGATTAAAGGAGTGAAGAGTTGGATAAAAGTCACAGATTGATTAGTAAAAATCTTACTCTCAGATAACATGATTGCAAAGATTGTTGTATAGCAAGCACTGCTCACAGATACATCAAGCTTCAGTTCCTCGCTTTTGACTTCTAATTAGTGGTTTCAGCAGTATTCATCAGTTAGCACAGATGCTGGGGAACTTGCACATGGAAACGTTTTGTTAGAAAATTAACTTCTAAGTTTGTGTGGATACGTATAATATCTAGATATAGCATAGGAAGAAATGTGGAAGTCATTCTTATATTGACAATTAGATGGATTCAATGTTAGAATCTGTGAATAGGTTTATTAAAATAGTTAATAAGATTTCATTATATTTTAAAAACACATAAAATATTCATTTCTGCAATGGAGCAGAATAAACCTTGGAAGCAGACCTTGCATCTATAGAGATGATTTCAGAAAGTTGCTGAGAACACACATTGGAGAAAGAACAGTTTCTTCAATAAATACTACTGGGGAAATAGGATATCCACATGCAGAAGGATGAAACGAGGTCCTTGTCTCTCACATATACAAAGGCAGCTTAAAATATATGAAAGACTTAGGATGTGAAACTCCAAATTTTGAAGCTACTAGAAGAAAACAGTGAAATGCTTTATAACATTGAAATGGTCAAGGATTTTTTGGTAAGACCCCCAAAAGTATAGGAAATAAAAGTTAAAGTAGGAAGTTAGGATTACATCAAACTAAAAAACTTTTGTACAGCAAAGTAAGCAATCAACATAGTGATGGAACAATCTACAAAATGGGACAAAAAAGATTTGCAAATTGTTCATCTGACAAGGAATTAGTATCAGGATATATAAAGAATTCAACTCCATAGCAAAAAACCCTAAATAATCCAATTAAAAATGAGCACAGATTTAAATATTTTCCAAATAAAGACATATATATTGCAATATATATATTTATATATTTTTTTCATATACTTTTGGAAACTATATGAAAAAATGCTTAACGTCACTAATCATAAGGGAATAGTATATCACCAAGACAATAAGCTATCGCCTCATTTCAATTAGAATAGCTATTAAGAAGACAAAAGATAACAAGTGCTGGAGAGGATGTAGTGAAAAGAGAACCCTTATCATTGGTGGGAATGTAAATTAGTGAGGTTGTTATGGAAAACAGTAAGAAGGTTCCTCAAAAAATTAAAAATAGAGCTACAATATGATCCAGAAATCTCACATCTGGGTATATCCAAAGGAAACAAAATCAGTATGTTGAAGAGGCATCTATACTCTTAGGTTTTTGGTTTTTTTTTTTACAGTATTATTCACAATAATTGATAAATGGCATTAACCTAAATGTACACTAATTGATGAAAGGATAAAGAAAATATGGTCTTTATACATAATGGAATACAACACAGCCATAAAAAGACGAAATTCTGCCATTTGTAACAACATGCATGGCCATTACATAAAAATAATCTAGGCACAGAAGACAAATACTGTGTGACTGCATTCCAGTGTGAGCTCTTAAAGTGTGGATCTCATACAAGTTGAGAGTAAAATGATAGTTACCAGAGCCTGGGAAGACTAGAGGGGAAAAAGGGTAGGAGATGTTGGTTGAAGGGTACCAAGTTACACTTAGAAGAAAAAAGTTCTGGTGTTCTATTGCACAGTAGGATGACTATAGGTAACGATAACCTACTGTATATTTCAAAAAGTCTATACAAAAATGTTTTAAATATTTTACCACAATGATTACAAGGAAATAAAAGATGCTCATCTCTATTAAGAAATTTTGATGTATAAATCTGTTAATAGTAATGATAAAATGTTTAAATTTTGTTCATACTTTGAATTTAATCATTTATTATAAGGATTCTCTAGATCATTATGGTCAATAATAAGTAAATTATGTAAAATTTTGATTTCTTAAAATGACAATTGTCTTTCTTATGGAATAAATGCATACTATAAGTTTTTATTTAATTTCTCATCTCAGAGCTTCTGGCCCATCCACAAAAGAACTAGTCTTTGATATTTGCCAACCTTTGGTCGTATAAAAATCATAGCTTTACATATATTGTTTAAAATTTTGTCATTTATGAAGGTATATTTATCAAGATATAAGGTTAGAACATATTTCATTTAACAGTTTGTTGGCTTGTTTATAACTTTTAAATATTTAGACATATGGTATATGAGCCTCTATTTGTATTCTTGTCTTGGGCGGGCCTACATACAACTTTGTAAGGTCGCTATTATCATTCTCATTATTTAGAGAATGGACCTAAAGTTCAAAGGAATTAAATAAATTGCTTAAGATAATCTGTGGGTAAGTGGAAGAGCTAGCTTCTCACCCTGATCTTTTTGCTCCAAAGCCTCACAAAACCACAATATCTGCCAATTACTAATGATTACAGCTCCTGCTTGTGGTCTTTGTGAAGGCAATATTAGAGAGGAGGGATATTGCTCCTGTCAGCTGCCTGTTCTCTCCAGAAGCCTCTATGTAGGTAAATCCTGCATCTCAGAAGAGTGCACATGTGTGAGCGTGTGCACATGGGGGTACGTGTGTGCTAGAAGTTGAGGGAGGAATTAGAGATTGATGCTTGAGTAACTTTAGTGAAGCATGATGGTATTTTATGGCACTTTTATATGAGGACCAAGCATGTTCAATTGCTTTAAATACAAACCAAAACTGGCCGAAGTCAGGATGGATGTTAATGTCCTATATTTTTCTGTGTAATGAATCAATCTCTAGTAACAATTATTACACTTAACATCATAAAGAACGTGCTCACTAACTGAAGAACTTATCCATTCTCTACTTCCATGACTTTTCTACAGTTTAAGGTTAGACAATTGACCCAGGCTGCTTGGGTTACAATCTTGGCGTTATCACATACTAGATATGTGGCTTAGGGCAAATTACTTAATAGTCTCAGTTTCACACATAGAAAATGGAAATAATAATAGTTTTTCCTCAGATGGTTATAGGATTAAAAGACTTAATGCATATTTTGAAACTTAGAATAAAATCTAGTAAGTATTATGTATGTTTGTAGTTATTACCTCCTAATGAATATTGATTTGAGACTTTTAATAGTCAGTTATTAAAATTCCAAATGATTAGGATATTATAATTTACTGAACAACATATTAAGGAAACTAAGTGAAGTAAGTTATTTAAAATGTCTCATTTATGTCAATTGTTACCTAAAAATGTTTAAATAATTGCTTCTGTATATAAGAATCCATCAGACTTACCAACATCTTCAAATGCTATCCTTTTGTAGTCTCCTGTGAATACAGGAGAACTGGGTAATGTGATCTTGGTATGTCTGAATTGGCTGCTTCTACCAAAAGTCAGCACTGTTGGATGCTTTTGCTAGTTTATTCTGTTGAGTGCCTGGGGTAGAACAAATTCATGAGATCTAGCCGTATGAAGTAAGTATTATTATGAAATAAGGTAGGTACTAACTGATTTGAGCATATCTATGTTTTAATAATATGGACAGGAAGTGCCATTTAATTTTAAAATTTTGGCAAATAATCTTTTTTAAAACAAAGTACTGCATATTAACTGGGTACCAATTAAGGTAGAGGCCATCTTGAATTGTTTAAGAATTCTTAAATATCATTTGTATGACCTGCTGTACTAAGATATTTTTCTGTTTAAATGCATTATTTGTGGTTAAAATAAAAGTCATTATAATTCATGATCTGTTACATAGAGATTTTCAGCTTATTTATACCTTCATAAGAAAATAAATAATTGTAAAGTGAGGTCTAAGTATTGAAAAAAGCATTTTGGTAAAAGCATGTTGTGATATACAAGTTCTGAGCCAAAATTGTAGCACTCTGAATAGCTTGAGCAAACAAACATTGGGTCACCTCAGATATCTTCTTGAAGGTACTTAGTGTTCATGTTCCAATTTAAGAGTAAATTCTATATGTATTTATAAGTCTTTACTATCTTCTGGTTTTGAGTTAAGCTGAAATGTTATTAAAATTATTTTAAGGGGCTGTGTAAATCTTAAAACATCAATGAAAAATATCACAGAAATATTAATAAATACTATTCTAACTTTGAGTATAAAATTGTTTGCTGTCAATGAGAAAATAAACAGCATATAATACTACATTTATTATATTGGAGATCATATTCCCCAAACTGAATGATATATGGCAAGAAATCAAATAATATGGCAGCAAGTTATTGTGTGCCTGTTAAAAACTTTTCACACAATGTTTTGTGTTCCTTT